>NW_026562422.1:935000-1402500 GCF_027474105.1 Poeciliopsis prolifica | reverse complement strand
ACATTTGTTTCACGTCTTTGCATAAGTTCATAAAGAAAGTCATGGAGAAATCCATCAGCAGCAAAAATGGCCATCTGGACCTGTTTGTCCGCTTCCTTCATGGTCTCACTGTGGAGTCCAAACAGAAACTCTTAGGAGGCCTGCTGGGTCAGACAGAGACCAGTCCAGAAACCATCCAGAAAATCATCACCAACCTGAAGGAGATGAACACTGATACAATCTCTCCAGACAGAAGAATCAACATCTTCTACTGTCTGGTGGAGATGAAAGACGTCTCATTTTATCAGGAGATCCAACGGCTGCTGGATTCAGGGAAGGAGCTCTCAGTGTCTGACTGTTCAGCTCTGGCCTTCATGCTGCAGATGTCGGAGGTTCAAGATGAGTTGGACCTGGAGAAATACAACACATCAGCATCAGGACGACTGAGACTGCTTCCAGCTGTGAGGAACTGCAGAAAGGCTCGGTGAGTCCAGATGTTTTTCATTGTGTGCAGCTGATTCAGCTCTATTGTCCTCCTGTTTCTTCTTCTTCTTCTTCAAGTTACTTCTGGATGTTTTTGGCCTTAACCTACTTCCTTTGCCCTTTGGACTATTTTCTGCCATTCAAACATCTAAACTAGGGTATTAAGCCCTCGAGAGCCACCGTCCTACAACTTTTAGCTGCAGCCTTTCGCCAACAACTGGCATCGGTCCTGAACCGGCATCTGGCCTGAACCGGGATCGGTCCTGAAACGGCATCGGTCCTGAACCGGCATCAGGCCCTGAACCGGCATCGGCCCTGAACCGGCATCGGTCCTGAACCGGCATCGGTCCTGAACCGGCATTGGTCCTGAACCGGCATCAGGCCCTGAACCGGCATCGGTCCTGAACCGGCATCGGTCCTGAACCGGCATCGGTCCTGAACCGGCATCGGTCCTGAACCGGCATCTGGCCTGAACCGGCATCGGTCCTGAACCGGCATCGGTCCTGAACCGGCATCGGTCCTGAACCGGCATCAGGCCCTGAACCGGCATCGGCCCTGAACCGGCATCGGTCCTGAACCGGCATCTGGCCTGAACCGGCATCGGTCCTGAACCGGCATCGGTCCTGAATTGGCATCGATCCTGAACCGGCATCGGCCCTGAACCGGCATCGGGCCTGAACCGGCATCTGGCCTGAACCGGCATCGGTCCTGAACCGGCATCGGTCCTGATCCGGCATCGGTCCTGAACCGGCATCGGTCCTGAACCGGCATCTGGCCTGAACCGGCATCGGTCCTGAACCGGCATCAGGCCCTGAACCGGCATCTGGCCTGAACCGGCATCGGTCCTGAACCGGCATCGGTCCTGAACCGGCATCAGGCCCTGAACCGGCATCGGTCCTGAACCGGCATCGGGCCTGAACCGGCATCAGGCCCTGAACCAGCATCTGGCCTGAACCGGCATCGGTCCTGAACCGGCATCGATCCTGAACCGGCATCGGTCCTGAACCGGCATCGGCCCTGAACCGGCATCGGCCCTGAACCGGCATCGGCCCTGAACCGGCATCGGTCCTGAACCGGCATCAGGCCTGAACCGGCATCGGTCCTGAACCGGCATCGATCCTGAACCGGCATCGGTCCTGAACCGGCATCGGTCCTGAACCGGCATCTGGCCTGAACCGGCATCGGTCCTGAACCGGCATCGGTCCTGAACCGGCATCGGCCCTGAACCGGCATCGGTCCTGAACCGGCATCGGTCCTGAACTGGCATCGGTCCTGAACCGGCATCAGGCCTGAACCGGCCTGCTAATGAGCCAGTCATTTGATTCATCTGTGTTGGAGCATGGATGCATCTGAAAGTTGCAGGACGATAACTCTCCTGGACTGGACTGAATCACCCTGATCTAAACATTCAGCTCATCCAGGACAGCTGCTTCATGTTGAAATGAAAGGAAAATATTGAGAACTCTAGAAAATCTCTTTTCTCTTAAAGATCCAATCAGCCAGAGACACTGGAGTTTATAGTTAACATTTAGTTAACTATAAACTCCTTGTGACTCATTGAGCTGCTAATCCATAATTCAACATTTAGGATATATGACTTTAAAAAAAAACTATTGTTTAGGTTTGATAGAAACTTTAAAATAAACCCCTGTATTGTTGTGGTAACCATGGAAACTAGTAAGAAACTTCGTGAGCCAACTGTTCTTCCTCCCACTTGTGTCCTCTGAGTTTGTAAATGAGACCAAAATGTGTTGATCCTCACAAAGCTCTGAGAATCTGCTTCCAGAGCTGCAACTATTTTCCTCATCAGCTATTCATCTCTTCAGCTCTTTCCTTCACAGATGATTTGACCAGAACCAGACCCAGAAACTGGATTTTAACCACAGATTCTGTGGGATCAAACTCAGTCAATTGAAGATCAGATGTTGATCAGATGATGACGTCACTGTTATCACATTTGAGTTTGTTTATGATCCAGATTGACTTTATTTCTTCTCTAATCACAGACTTGGTGGCTGTTCGCTCCGAAAGGCTGATTGTGAAGTTGTGGCCTCGGCTCTGAAGTCCAACCCAGATCTGACTGAACTGGAAATCAGTCAGATTGACACAAATGAAGGTGGAGACTCTGATATGAAGCTTCTGACTGAGATCCTGGAGAGTTCAGTCAGTAAAGTGAAGAGTCTGGGGTTTGTTTTCTCTGTTTATCCAATAAAATTATTTATTGACACTTTAATCATAAGTTTAACTAATCATTTTATTTTAATACATTTTATTTTGAAACGACCTATTTTTACTTTGTAAAGTAATAATTTTCTTATTTCAGACTTTGAGACTATTGAACTTTGTTTTTCAGTTTTTCTCTTTGAAATGTTTTTGACTGATGAACAAAAATTTGTCAAATATTTCAAATGATGTAAATTAATGATGGAGATGTTTCAGTTTGGTTTGGGGAAGATTCAGATTGTTTTATTTCTCATTTCTGATTCTCATCTTCCCATCCAGAATGACAGGTTGTCCCTCCAGAGTGGAGCCAGAAAATCATAACGAGCAAATCTAAGAACCACTGATTGTAGAAAAGCAAATCTAGATGAAATGAATAAAAGTGATGTTTGCAGCAGCAGCAGGTTCCTCAGCTTTGTCCCGAAGCTGTGGTTCTGTTGGGCCGGGTCAGAGAGGAACCGTCCTCTTCAGTCTGACAGCTGTCAGTCAGCTGGAGCCTCCATTGGCTGATCCAGTTACCAGGTCGGGTGTCCAGCTGATTATCAGGAACCAGCAAAAATAACTCAACTCATCCAGGCTGATAGAAAAGTTTGAGTTCATTTTTTGATCAAATGTTCTGGTTCTGCTGGTTTGGACTCTTTCAACCAGTTTGACTGGATCAGATGTTAGAATCACTTCATCATGTTTCTTTTACATTCAGGGAAATTAATTTTCTACATTTTTATTATTTATTTGTTCATATTTCAGTTGTAACCTGCATCCTGTTGGTTCAGCTCACATCTTCTCTTCTTTAATCAGATTGGAGAAATGCAGTTTGACAGAGACCAGCTGGACGTCTCTGTTCTCAGCTCTGAAGTCCAACCCGTCTCATCTCAGAGAACTGGACCTGATCAGAACCAACCTGGAAGGTTCTGGAATGAAGGAGCTCTGTGGTTTTCTACAGACTGAAGGCTGCAGACTGGAGACATTGAGGTTTATAATTATAATTATTGATATTTCATGTGAATAATTCCATATAACTGATCATAAATCAAATTAATTAATTAATTAATTAAAAATAATGAATCAACAGCCCTGCAGTAGATACTGATTTTGTGAAGGTTATGCTATTAAAGTCATTTTGTTCAGACATCTTGATTCAGCTCTTATTTTGTAGGACAGGAAGTGAGATCTTATTTTGTAATGTGTTGTATGCAACAAGCTTCAGCAGTTACACTAAAAGCATTCTCATGTGTTTTACCTGGAAAATAGATTTAAAAATGATTCATCTTCACTATCAGGTTGTTTCTTTATGATGATGTTCCTGTTTCTGCAGCGTCTCTGATGAAAGATTCAGAACTGAAACTTAATGACCCCCATCAATCTGACAGAGAAAAGAATCAATATTTTCTAGTTCACAGTTCAGTGACTGAATCAGCACAAAATGAGAAAATGATCAACTTTCAGAACGTGAGCTGTGATGGATATTATAAAACACTGAATTAGACGGATTGAAATAAACTCGCTTAGATCTGTGATACTTAACAATGAGATGCAGATAAAATACAACCAGCAAGAAAACATCATTAATAAATGAATGAACAAAAACTGGAGACATAAAATATCTGTAGATGGAGCAGAGAAGTCGGCTAATACACAACCTCTAAAGAAACATGGAGAGAGAAAAAAACTTCCACTGGGTTTAAAAACCTCCAGCACAACATAACCCAGTACCAGGTTCTGAGTTCATTTTTTGATCAAATGTTCTGGTTCTGCTGGTTTGGACTCTTTAAACCAGTTTGACTGGATCAGATGTTAGAATCATCATGTTTCTTTTACATTCAGGGAAATTAATTTCTACATTTTTATTATTTATTTGTTCATATTTCAGTTGTAACCTGCATCCTGTTGGCTTCACCTCACATCTTTTATTCTTTATTCAGATTGTTGAACTGCAGTTTGACAGAGACCAGCTGGACGTCTCTGTTCTCAGCGCTGAAGTCCAACCCGACCCGTCTGACTGGACTGGACCTGAGCTTCACCAACCTGGGAAGTTCTGGACTGAAGGATCTCTGTGGTTTTCTACAGACTGAAGGCTGCAGACTGGAGACATTGAGGTTTATAATTATAATTATTGATATTTCATGTGAATAATTCCATATAACTGATCATAAATCAAACTTCATATCTTCTGTTCTAATCAGTATTTTCTGAGTTTGTTCCTGGACTTGGATCCAGAGTTTAATTTAGTCAGAACAGGACAGCATTCGGACCCCAGTGTGTAGAAATCCCCTCATGTAAAGCAGGTCAAAGGTCAAGGTGCAATAAAGAAATCTCCCTTCATTGAAGATCCACAAATCCCACACTTAGTTTAAAATATTCTGCTATAAGTTGATAATCATCCAGTCCTGGTTTAAAGAGTCTGTGTGTTTTCATTTTAACTAGAGCAGATTAAAGTGAATAATTAGGTGGAATCGCCCTTTAGCCATTTCCTGAGTCAGAAGCCTCAATCAGAAACCAACTTCAGCTTCGTTTGAAAAGATCCAGACCACTGAGTTTTTCTCTGAGCTCAACAGGCTCCAGGTTCTTCAGGACATGAGGTTCTGCTCCCAGACACCAGAACCAGCAGGAACTGCAGCACATGAATCTGCAGCAGGAGTGTTAGGAGAGGTTCTCCACATGCTCAGACTAAAGGTTCACAGTCTGACAGAGACGGACAGAGAAAGTGGACTAACTCTGGATGAAATAGAAACATTGAAGCTTTCTGGGGACTTGACTGCAGCTCACATGGAGCTGCAGCACAAACATGTTTCAGTTGTAACCTGCATCCTGTTGGCTTCACCTCATATCTTTCATTTTTTATTCAGATTGTGGGACTGGAGTTTGACAGAGACCAGCTGGACGTCTCTGTTCTCAGCTCTGAAGTCCAACCCGACCCGTCTGACTGGACTGGACCTGATCGAGATGAACCTGGAAGGTTCTGGAGTGAAGGAGCTCTGTGGTTTTCTACAGACTGAAGGCTGCAGACTGGAGACATTGAGGTTTACAATTATATCATTATTGATATTTCATGTGAATAATTCCATATACCTGATCATAAATCAAACTTCATATCTTCTGTTCTAATCAATATTTTCTGAGTTTGTTCCTATACTTGGATCCAGAGTTTAATTTAGTTTCTCTGTGTAACTGAGTTGGACCTGCTGATCTGAGGTCAGAACAGGACAGCATTCGGACCCCCAGTGTGTAGAAATCCCCTCATATAAAGCAGGTCAAAGGTCGTTCAACCCAGTGTAGAAAAGAGATTTCCAGCTCCCGGAATCTGACAGGAACAAATCAATAATCAATGATTGATGCTTCAACTCTTTGATCAGAACCTGGAAATATTTTACTGACTAAAATCCTCCAGCACAACATAACCCAGTACCAGGTTCTGGTTCAGGTTCTGGTTCAGGTTCTGGTTCAGGTTCTGGTTCTGACGTCAGCAGGTCTTTATTGAATGTTGCATGTTGCCATTAATATTCATGAGAATCTTTAACTGTTCTGTTAACCTGCATGCTGTTGGCTTTTATCCTTTATTCAGGTTGTTGAACTGCAGGTTGTCAAAGATCAGCTGCGGTTCTCTGGTCTCGGCTCTGAAGTCCAACAGCCTCCATCTGACACAGCTGAACCTGGGATGGAATGGCCTGAAGGAGCCAGATGTTCAGCAGCTGAAGCTGGTAGAGACTTTAGAGTAAGTAAATGTTTGCAGTGAGTCCACCTTCATCCGCATATTGAACTAAACCCAGTTAGCGTCAAAGCAAAACTCCAGTGCTCCCAGTAAGGCTGCACCGTCCCAGTTGGAGGAGAATGGTTCAGGCTTCCTGATTGGACACAGAGATAGCAATCAGCCAATCAGAGGAGCCAGCAGCTTGTTGCATTCCTGGAACACAGCAACACTCACTGACCTGCTCTCTCCATTCTTCTTCTCTCTGCAGGTTCTGATCTCTGCGACGATGGTCTCTGTGTCCTGCTGACCCACAGAGGTTGAAGCTTCTCCAGTTCGAGTCTAAAAAGACTCCGACTGGATCGTGACGATGACCTCTGACCTCAGAGATTTTCCCCCTGTTTACTTTCTCATATCTGTCATTTAGTGTCTGATGATGTTTGTCTCTTTGGATCAATAAAGATCCAATTCAAACTGGGCTCCGTTGCTGGGGTCTCAAACTCCAGTCCTCAAGGGCCGCTCGCTGTCCTGCAGTTTTTAAATGTGCCTCAAGTACAAACACAGGAATAAAATGTCTTAATTACCTCCTCCTTGTGTAGATCAGACCTCCAGAGTCTTAATGACCTGATTATTCTATTCCAGTGGTGCAGCAGAGGCACATCGAAAACTAGCAGGACACCCAGTGGCCCTTGATTTAGAAACTGGATTCAACTGGAAAGTTGATCTTTTTTTGTCTCTGATTAATTTTCCTCCTGGAACCAGAAATGGTCTGAGAATGGAATCATGGGAATCGTTTTCAGTTCAGGTTTGAAGCCGTGAAAGACACTTCAAACCTCCTTCCTTTCCTGCTTCTTCCTTCTGTTGACATGAAAAATGTTCCTCGAAGCTCCACAGATAAAAAGATGCTTCACTGGAAACTGCAGAGAAACTTCAGTTTCCATCACTGGATGTCCCACAGAAACACTGATCTTAGAGTGGTTTTCAGAAACATCCAGCATTTTATCTGGAAAAAAAAGAGAGAGATTTGACATATTTTCATATTTTTGTGTTCATTCTAAAATCTCTGAAAAATGAAGTTTTGCATCATAGTCATTGATTCTCAGCTTGTTTTGATCGTTTACTTTTTGAATTCCATATTTCATGTTTTACTTTGATTTTTTCCAGAGAACTTCAGGCTCTTCACTGTGATTTTATTGATTTTTAATTTTTTTCAAACCTCAGAGCATCACTGGGATGATGTGCTGATTGGTTCATGTTTGATTTTTATCTTTCTTTTCATGTACTGTGGTTTGCTGAATGTCATCATCATTTTATTCACAGATCTGTTTATTACATTCAGTGGTTTGGAGGAGACAGACGTTCAGCTGCAACTCTGAGCAGAAACACTGCAGTCGTTTCTTCCTGAACTATTTCACCTAAAAACTGTTTTTCATTCCTCCCTTCCTCTTCATCACTCCCTCCTCTTCGTCTTCATCACTCCATCCAGCTTCTTCCTCCAAACTGCAGATAAATTGATCTGATCTTCACAAGAATCCTCACAACTTCCTGTGAACTCTTCTAAAGCTCGTCTTACCCTGATGATGTCACAGGATGGCGGCAGCGTCTCACCCTTTCACTCCAAAATCCACAGGCATCATTTCGTCTTTTGATGGAAATGTTTGATTTCCTTGAGTTTAAATCCCTTTAAAACTTCAATTCCTCTTTCCAACAAGGGGAAGCTCAGTTTCCCACCATTTTGCAAATCCAAGCAATTTTATCCATTTTATTTATATTGTGTTTGATACATTTTCAGAAAAATAAAAAGTGAAGGGGAACACAAGCTGCAGACAGACTTTCTTTCTTTGCTCGCATGAGAACAAATTGGAACATATTTTTCTTGTTTACTTTCATGAATAGAAATTCAGACAATTTTTAAACTGAGAGGATAAATGAAAAGTTAAAAAAAACAAAAAACAAAACACCTTCTGAGTTGAAGAACAAAATGTGCAGCTGAACATCTTTCTGGAATAAATGATTGGAATAATCTTTTATTGTTGTTCATCTGAAGGTGAACGTGTGGAGAAGCAAACGTTGGTTCTGCTTTCGGAGCCAGAAGGTGAAACCCAATAAGATGAGCCTCAGAACCGGTTCTGATTGGACCTCAAAGCGCTGAAGGTCCAAATGGTTTGGACTCTTTTCCTGGAGATTCTGAAGCAAGATGTTCAGTCATCGGTTTGCTCATTTAAATATAAGAGACCAATTTTTAAAATAAATCTCTTTCAGTAGATGACTGAGTGGCAAAAGGGACACGCTAGTCATCTGAAGGTTGTTGGTTTGAATCCAGAAGTTTCTTGCTCAGTTTTGCTTTAAACAAAGGAAGAATAAAGACAACTCAGTGTAGCTCAGGGATCAAACCAGCAACCTGTGAGACCCAAATCATTCTCTTAATGCTCTGAGCTCCTGCTCATCTGGCCAGGAAGCAGCTCAGCTGTCTTATGGTTGAGGTTAGTTGGGTCAGTCATTTAGTAAAGTGCTAAGCTTTGAAAGTGGTGGTTGTTGGTTCAAACCCTGGTCAGGAAACTGTGTAAAGATGCCAGGTCAGTTGTTGAATGTTTTAACTTTGCTTTTGTCTCTAAACCTTTGCAGTAGATTTCTGTTGGTCTTAAGAGTCAAACAGGGATCTGCTCAGCATCTCGGATGGCGCAGGCAGTAAAGTGCTATGCTTTGATCCGGAGTTTTTAATCAGTTTTTGCATCAAAGACTTAATAATAATAATAAACATGTTTTATTACTATAAAACATGGTAAACTGATGGTGTTAAATGGCCACACTAATAACTCAGGGAATCTCATCTGTCCGTTTATCAATCAACTCCAAACCTTTTCTTTGTTTTGTCACAATTATCGATTTCTTCCATTTTGATTATCAAGCTCCAAACTTTGCAAGGACTGACCTCACTGCTCATTGCTTCCTCACACACACAAAGCCAGCAGGATAGTGACCTTTTCATTCATACTTGACATCACGCCCACATCTACACACCCACCACCCAGGTGTCAAAGCCGTGTGCTGCTGTCATATCAATAATCACTTATTTCATTCATATGGCTCTCAGTGAAAATGTGTTTATTTATTAACTCTTTGGTGCAAAAAACTGATTGAAAATCAATTTATTTACTGCATGTTTATGTCTATTAAGGTTGAGATGGAGCTTCACATGAAATCGGCCCTTTAAATCATTCAGACAACCAGAACAACAGAGACACAATCAAAACTGTCAGATGACTAATTACCCTGCGACAATAACTCAGAAATAATCCCAATTAGGATTTATCTTTATTTATTTCCTACTTACAGAACGTTTCTGTTTATATCATAGGTTTTTGATGCCTTTCTATCCTATCCTAATAAACAATAGAAAAATAAAACAGATAGTTTTTAGAGGAAATGTGAAAAATATTTCACCAAAGAACAGAATAATGTTTTAATTCAATGTCCCAGCATTCCAGTGTTACTTGAGGAAAACTAACATTTCTCCTTCCTAAAAACAGTCAGGATCAATGACAGACGATTCCCATTCACTGCACCACTGCACTTCACAGAAACCTACAACAACCAACAATGGAGCAATGAAGTTCCTGACTTTTTATTTCCATGGAAGTCTGTTTCTGCCACTCTGGAAAATATAAATAGATAGAATAGATTTTAAAATACTGTTGTTAGTTTACAAATCACTGAATGGTTCAGCACCACAATACATCAAAGATCTGCTGTTGTTGTATCAACCTTCCAGACCTCTCAGGTCTTCTGGTTCTGGTCTGCTCTGCATCCCCAGAACCAGAACCAAGAGAGGAGAAGCAGCTTTCAGCATCTATGGACCAAAAATTTGGAACAAACTTCCAGAAAACTGTAAAACAGCGGAAACCCTGACTTCCTTCAAATCTCAAGTAAAAACGCACCTGTTTAGAGTTGCATTTGAAATGTAATATGTATGAATTTGATTTTGTGGATATGTATGTAATTTTTTTTTTTTCTGTTGTGGACAACGGGGCCAGGCGAATACCCGTGGTTAAACGGACGGCGGAGTCCGGCGGTAACAGGCGCTTAAATTCCGTGTCAAAGGGAAGGGGGAAGAAAGGGAAAGAAGAGGGAAAAAGGGGAAAGAAAAAAGGGAAAGGAGAGGGAAGAAAAAAAAATAAAAAAATAAAAAAAACCTTGGTATTTTATTATATGTTGCATGCCTTTGTGTTTTGTGTTTATGATGTAAAGCACTTTGAAATGCCTTGTAGCTGAAATGTGCTATACAAATAAAATTTGATTGATTGATTGATTGATTGATACCATCTCATTGTAATGAAATACTATATTGAAGTATTTCATTATGTCTCATCAATATATAATGAGATATAGCATTATATCTCATTATAACAATGGGATATAATACAATCTCAATATGATGAGACACTTTCTCATTGTATTGAGATAGTATCTATCTCATAAAGATGATTATAATGCTATAATTATTATTATCTCATTGTTATAATGAGATATAATACAATATCTCATTATATATTGTATTATATAAGTATATAGTACTATATCTCATTATGTAGATATGAGATATGACAATATAATATTTCATTTTGAGATAGTAATCACAGTGTCTCATATTGAGATAACGATCTCATAATGAAATATATTGTATTATATCATTATATCTCATTACTATGTTTCTTCCTGCTATATCTATGTAATGAGATATAGCAGGAAACAACTGCTCAGAATATATCTCAATATATCTCAAAACAATGAGATATATTGAGATATTTTTGGAATGCTTTGACCTCTCTTGGTATTGGAATTGAGAGGCCAGATGGACAAATCTGTATTATATTGAGATATAATACTATTTTGATATCATGAGATATCAACCACAGTGGTGCTGCAATTATATCTCATTGTTGTAATGAGATATAATACTATAGAGTATTTTATAGGTTTGAAACTTTAATGTTTGTGATGCTGTCATTCATTCTGAAATGTATCTTGTTTTGTTAGTTTTTGTCCGCTTTGTGTTTTCTCCATTGATTTTGGAGTTAGAAATTTTTGATGTGTCAAAGCACTAAGCTAGTGACCTGGTGAAACATCACTTAGTACCACCTGGGTGTGGGTCAGCGTAAAGGCTGAGCCGGGCATAATTTGGCCTTCATTTCAACGGTCCTGCATGGGGTCCAAGTGCTGGACTTGGACTCCATGCAACCAGTGGAGGTTGGTGGCATGGAGACCAATCGTCTAGCGGCGCCACTGTGGTGTATTGTACGTCCTCTTGTCCTCTGACCTCTCAAGTTGGTTTGACGTCCGACTTACGTGGCGCCACTGCGGTTGATAATATGTTCTCTTGTCCTCTGACCTCTCTGGCTTTTTGGAGGCCCGACTTACGTGGCACCACTGCGGTTGATTGTAGGTCCGTTGCTGGGGGACCTCTGGTTGCTGGGGGACATCTGATTGAAGGGGGACCTGTGGTTGCTGGGGGACATTTGATTGAAGGGGGACCTGTGGTTGCTGGGGGACATCTGATTGAAGGGGGACCTGTGGTTGCTGGGGGACATCTGGTCGCAGGGGGACATCTTGCTGCAGGGGGACATCTTGTTGCTGGGGGACCTTTGTTTGGGGACCTTTGCAGGCTCCAACCAGAGCCTGCAAAGATGTGATTGTTTCCTCTAATTTGCGAACATGTTCTGATTGATCCTTCAGTTTTTCTTCATACTTTAATTTGATCCTATATTCGTCCATCATAACTTCTATGAGTCCTTTGTTTCTTGAGGCATATATCTCTGCCTCCCTCTTAAACTTGTCCAGCTCTTGAAGAAGTCTGTTGTCCGTTGTTACTTCGGAAGTAACAACGGACAACAACGATCCTCCTGTTTTGACTGAACCACTGATGTTGTTTTCTTGGGCTGGTGTTTTCTTCATCTGACGTTCTCTTTCCAACAAGTTCTTCAGGTTTTTAATTTCCTCCTGCTGGACTTTGAGTTCTTTCTCCTTTGCAATTCGTTGTTGTCTTTCCTCATCCAGCTCTTTCTTCAAATCATCTATCTGCCTCGTCAGATCCCAGATGTCATAGGTTGTTTCTTGCTCCTTGTCGTCGAATGCTCTTGGACTCTCGGTTTGTTCGTCTACAGGCGCAATGGGGCATTCCTCTTCATCATCAAAATGAAGGACCGCATCATAGTCTACCTGGATGTTTTCTTCTATCATCTCTATCCATGAAAGTTGTTGGTCCATGTTTGTTATCTGTTAATTCTTGTTTCTTTGAAATGTGATCTGTTGTGATAGAGCTGTGGAAACAGGTCTGAGAAAACACTGTCTGAGAGCTACAATCAAGAGAGAGATTCCTTTGTTGTATCACAGTGATGTCATAACCGCTGATGTCATAGAGACCACTGGAACCGAACATGTTAATTCAACCTGCTGTTTGAAAAATGCCACACAGTAGCACTAATGACATAGTGGAGGAGAATGATCCGGACTGTGCAGCTAAAAACAATGAATAGACGTGGAGGAGGTGACCAATCCTCGGCATTAAGTTGGCAACATGTTGAAGATTGAAGGCTCACAGGTGAGCCAGAAGCCAGAACTGCTGACAGCACAGTAAACAGATATCATTCAAATGGTGAAGGAGCAGATATTGGAATGGAAATCAACTTGCACACAGACCTGAAAATGCTAACTGCAATGCTAACTGCTAACAAATTTAAAAAATGTACATTTACACATCTTTATGTAATATAGTTGAAATGGTTCAGGTTAAATTCTGCTAAAATGGGTTTCATAGTTGTAATGTAATGAGTGGTTTTTGGCGCCCCCTACTGGTTGCCTTTAAAAGGAGGATTCCACACAGTCTGTTCAGCGCTCTACTGTGGTCAGTCATCAAGTCCAGTTCTTTTCTGAACAGTAGTGGTGGTTGTGTTCTAGGACTAACATGGAGTTTTATTGCAGTACCCAGAACTAGTGACCAGTAGGGAGGCTCACTGTGCTGTTTATTGTTTGGCCATTCATTACAGATAATTATGTTAAATGTCAGAAATTTATGTTGTCAGTTTATTTTCAGTTAAGTTGTCAGTTTGCTGTATTCGCCAGTCTGTCAGTTTGTTTGTTTCCTGTTTCTATAACGACATGACGTGGCCAGTTCGAGGTTAACTGTTAAATAGTTTATTAGTTAAATTTGACTGATGTCTATGTTTATTTTTCTATTTTTTTTATTTATAAGAGAAAGACCAGATTGTATATTTATTTGAAAGATGTGCTATCAATGAAAATTCACTTTACAATCACCTGTTAGAAAAATGTGTTATTGGACCCGATTGTAGTGATTATTTGTAGAACACAGTGTGTTCAGCTCTCTACTGTGGACCAGAACTAGTGGACCAGTCGGGAGGCTCACTGTGCTGTTTATTGTTGGCCATTCATTACAGAAATTCAACCAACTGGCCTCCACACTGTGCTGTATGTGGGGGAAGAAGTCACATTTACATATTTTCATGGGAATGCTTCTACCAAGATAATAGGGACAAATAATAAGCACACATAAAATTAGACTTAAACAGCTAGTTTTAGTATGAGTCCAAAATGGACGTCTGTGTGAATGGACCACCACCAGAAACTGTCTGGAGATAACAAGTAGAGGAAGAGGATGGAGCGTTTTGGAGCAGCTCAGCCTTTCCACACTTGAATCTGATAGAGAATTTGTGAAGGCAGCTGAAGATTAAGTGATGAGGGATTCTAACCCACTATTTTACACAAATGTTTTAATTCAGCAACATTGGAGGGACTTTGAGTTGGAGCATCCTTGTTTAGGTGATACTATGGCATCTGAACTGGATTTAACTCCAGACTTTGGCGAGGTCAAAATGTTTTTGCATCTCAGGATGCAGACCAGTCCAGGTCTTCCACATGAAGCCCACTAATTCTTCCATGAACAGGAAGAAATGTGCTTTATTGCTGCTGGGCAGGGTTGGAAATTTCTCCAGTTTTGTTTAATTTCTTGTTTACATAAAACTTGGAACTCTGAAGGTATTTTTGAAAATGCTCAATTATTTGTGTTGTTCTGTTTTTGTGTTTGTTCTGGGTTCATTTATCAGTTGATCCACAACAAATAATTGCTCAGTTACTAAATTTGCTTGATCTTGTGTGATCCATCCATCCATCTTCTGCCGCTTATCTGGAATCAGGTCGTGGGGGTAGCAGCTTAAGAAGGAAAGCCCAAACTTCCCTCTCCCCAGCCACTTTCTCCAGCTCCTCCGGGGGAATCCCGAGGCGTTCCCAAGCCACCCGAGAGACGTAGTCCCTCCAGCATGTCCTACGTCTTCCCCGGGGCCTCTTCCCGGTGGGACGTGCCTGAAACACCTCACCAGGGAGGCGTCCAGGTGGCATCCTGACCTGATGCCCAAGCCACCTCAACTGGCTCCTCTCGATGTGGAGGAGCAGCGGCTCTACTCTGAGTCCCTCCTGGATGACCGAGCTTCTCAACAAAGCTCGGGAGAGCCCAGCCACCCTACGGAGAAAACCAGTTTCGGCCGCTTGTATCCGCGATCTCGTTCTTTCGGTCATTACCCAAAGCTCATGACCATAGATGAGGGTAGGAACGTAGGTCGACCGGTAAATCGAGAGCTTCGCTTTTTGACTTAGCTCTCTCTTCACCACGACGGACCGGTACAGCGCCCACTTCATGGCGGACGCTGCACCAATCCGCCTGTCGATCTCCCGCTCCCTTCTTCCCTCATTTGTGAACAAGATCCCGAGATACTTGAACTCCTCCACTTGGGGCAGGACGTCTCCCTCGACCCAGGAAAGGCACTCTACCCTTTTCCGGCTCAAGACCATGGTCTCGGACTTGGAGGCACTGATCCTCATGCCGGCCGCTTCACACTCGGCAAGATACTCCGGGCGAATCTCATCCACCCCCGGGGCCCTGCCACCGAGGAGCTTTTTAACCACCTCGGCGACCTCGTCCCCAGAGATTGGAGAGCCCAACCCAGAGTCCCCAGGCTCAGCTTTCTCAATGGAAGGCATGTTGGTGGGATTGAGGAGGTCTTCAAAGTATTCCACCCACCGACCCACAACGTCCTGAGTCGAGGTCAGCAGCACACCACCCCCACTGTAAACAGTGTTGGTGCTACACTGCTTCCCCCTCCTGAGATGCCGGATGGTGGACCAGAATCACCTCGAAGCCATACGGAAGTCTTTCTTCACAGTCTCTCCGAACTCCTCCCACGCCCGAGTTTTTGCCTCAGCAACCACCAGAGCTGCAAGCCGCTTCGCCTGCCGGTACCCATCAGCTGCTTCTGGAGTCCCAGAGGCCAAAAAGGCCCGATAGGACTCCTTCTTCAGTCTGACAGCATCCCTCACCGAAGGTGTCCACTAACGAGTTCGAGGGTTGCCACCACAACAGGCACCGACAACCTTGTGACCACAGCTCCAATAAGCCGCCTCGACAATGGAGGCACGGAACATGGTCCACTCAGACTCAATGTCCCCCGTCACCCTCGGGATGTGTTCGAAGCTTTGCCGGAGATGGGAGTTAGAGCTCCGTCTCACAGGGGACTCCGCCAGACGATCCCAGCAGGCCTTCACACACACGTTTGGGCCTGCCAGGTCTGACCGACATCCTCCCCCACCACCGGAGCCAACTCACCACCAGGTAGTGGTTAGTGGACAACTCCTCATCTCTCTTCACCCGAGTGTCCAAGACATATGGCCGTAGATCCGACGAAACGATGACCAAATCGATCATTGAACTCGGGCCTAGGGTGTCCTGGTGCCAAGTGCACATATGGACACCCTTATGCCTGAACATGGTGTTCATTATGGACAATCCGTGACGAGCACAGAAGTCCAGCAACAGAATACCACTCGAGTTCAGATTGGAGGGAGCGTTCCTCCCAACCACGCCCCTCCAGGTGTCACTGTCATTGCCCATGTGAGCATTGAAGTCCTGCAGCAGAACGAGGGAGTCCCCAGTAGGGGCACTCTCCAGTACCCCCTCTAAGGACTCCAAAAAGGGTGGGTAGGCTGAACTGTCATTTGGCCCATAAGCACAAACAACAGTCAGAACCTGTCCCCCCACCCGTAGGCGGAGGGAGGCTACCCTCTCGTTCACCGGGTTAAACCCGGCGCCGAGATGGGGAGCAACAAGTATGCCCACTCCTGCTCGATGCCTCTCACCATGGGCAACTCCAGAGTGGAAGTACATCCAGCCCCTCTCAAGGAGACTGGTTCCAGAACCAAAGCCATGCGTCGAGGTGAGACCAATTATTTCCAGCCGGAACTTCTCAGCCTCACACACCAGCTCCAGCTCCTTCTCCACCAGAGAGGTGACATTCCACGTCCCAAGAGCCAGTTTCTGTAATCGAGGATCGGACCGCCAGGACCCCCTCCCTCGGCCACCACCCATCACACACTGCACCCACCCCTGTGGCCCTTCCCATAGGTGGTGAGCCCATTGAAAGAGGAAACCATGTTTCTTCTTCGGGCTGAGCCCGGCCGGGCTCCATAGGTAAAAGCCCGGCCACCAGGCGCTCGCCAATGTGCCCCACCTCCAGGCCCCACCTCCAGGCCTGGCTCCAGAGTGGGGCCCTGGTGACCCGCGTCCAAGTGAGGGAACACGAAAGCCAAAGTTGTCTTTCTTCATAGGGGTCTTCGGGCTGCGGTTTGTCTGGTCCCTCCCCTAAGACCTGTCTGCCTTGGGTGACCCTACCAGGGGCATGAAGCCTCGGACAGCATAGCTCTTAGGATCATTGGGGCACTCAAAGACCTCCACCATGATAAGGTGGCAGCCCGAGGAGAGGATGTGTGAGAAATACTTTAACTTCTTTGCATCTGTGATTTGATGTTGACAGAAGCAGCAGGAGTTTCCAGAAAAGCCTCCATCTTCTGGAAACAAAGAAGATGTTTCCTCCAGTTCTCTGCATTTGCAAACATGATCACTCAGGACGTTGTGGGTCGCTGGTTTGATCACTGAGAACAAACCAGCAGAGCCTCTAAAAGATGAGGAGGATGAAGAAAAAGGCTTCCCTGGAAATAACTTTCTCTCTGTCACTGATGTCCACCAGGTAATATAACTGAAGGCATAATTTGGCCTTCATGCAACGGCAACATGATGGCCCTCCATGCAACCAGTGGAGGTTGGTGGCATGGAGGTCTGTCTAGCGGCACCACTGTGGTTGATTGTAGGTCCGTGTTATCTTGGTGTCCTCTGTTTGTTGGAAGTCTTCTCTTTGCAACCTGGGTGTGGGTTGGTGCAAAGGTCGAGCCAGGTTATTCATGGAGACCCCTAGTGGCAGGAAGGTCTGTTTTTACTCTTTTTGTAGAAAGCCGTCTGGTTGCTGGGGGACTTTTAAATCGTTGTTTTCCAAAGCAAGTTTCAACTTCCTGTTCAGGTCTGCAACCAGAGTCTGCAAAGATTTTACTGTTTCCTCCAGTTCTCTGCATTTGCAAACATGTTCTGAATGATTTTTTAGTTGTTCTTCATATTTAAGTCTAATCCTGTACTCATCCATCATGACTTCAAGTAGTCCTTTGTTTCGGGAGACATATTTTTCTGCCTCCCTCTTGAAGTAGTCCAGCTCTTGAAGAATTGTCTTGTCAGTTGTTATTTTGGAAGAGCTGGAAACTTTTGATCCTCCTGTTATGTCTGAACCATTTCTTTCATGGTCATGTTTGTTGTTCATGCCACTTTGTTTTTCCAACATTTTTTGCAATTTTTTAATTTCTTCCTGCTGGACTTTGACTTCCATCTGACTTGCTATTCTTTGCTCTCTTTCGTCATTCAGTTCTTTTTTCAAATCATTTATCTGTCTTGTGAGATCCCAGATGTAAGTTGTTTCTTGCTTGTCTTCAAATGATCTTGGACTCTCCAAGCCACCGGAAGGACTTGGTTCCCCCTGGATCTCAGTTTGTTTGTCTCCTGTCTCAATGGGGCTTTCATCTTCATCGTCAAAATGAAGGACCGCGTCATAATCAACCTGGATGTTTTGCTCAATCATTTCCATCCATGAAAGCTCTGCTGGAAAAGCTTCATGTTGATTCAGTTGTTGGTTCATGTTTATCATCTGTTAATTCTTGTTTCTTTGAAATGTGATCTGTCGCGATAGAACTGTGGAACAGGTCTGAGAAAACACTGTCTGAGAGCTACAATCAAGAGAGAGATTCCTTTGTTGTATCAAGGAATACAACAAAGGTTGTATCTGAATGTCATTGAGAACACTGGAACTGAACATGTTAATTCAACCTGCTGTTTCCTTCCCTTCCTCTAAAAGGAAGGGAAGCTGAGAGTTTTCCAAGAATAGCAGATTTTCTCTAATTCCCACATTCACAAAATAAATAAAATGATATAAATGGGCTCTGATAAACATCCAAAAGTAGATGTTTGTTGATGTGGCACCAAAGAACGGAAGCTACACTTACAACGATTTATATCAAGATAACAATTTAATATTAAAATACTAACATATGTTATTATTATATATATTAATATATTTTTGGCCTTTTAAGAGTGATTTGTAACTGAACTATGTATTACAATACAAAGTGCCATGCATGAATCCTTTACTATTTAGCTGGTGCAGTTTGTAATTACTGTTGTCCAATTTGTCTCGCTGTCCAGCGCGTCCATTCATCATTGTTAATGAAAGTCATAAAAACAACCTTACCCTATAGGTCTACTGTTAGCTACTGCATTTTTGTACATAACATTAGCTTACAATATTTTTTGTGTTTGAGGGTTTTAGCATAAACTTCCACTAAGTTTTTATGTGTTTAGTGGTTTGGTGGTAGATGACCCCCACAGGAAGAGGTCAACTGCTGACCCCTCTGTGGTTTTGCTTGGCTTACCACTTCACAGCTGGATTTCTGTCCTTCCCAGTCCCTTCCACTTCATCAGAAGTGGTAAGAAAATTGCACAAATAATTCAATTGATTCAAATAAATAACTCTTGACTCTTCCAAAGAGGATTTGGGAACGCAGACATGACATGCAGGAAAGCAATTACTGAAAAGGGTTCAAGTTTGTGATCGATACTGTGAACATATGGGAAAGAAGCAGTTTGGTTTAATTCTGAGGAATAAAAGCCCAACAGATGAGGTTCACTTTATCTGTGTTGATGGAGAATGTATGAAGATTCTTCTTGGCTACATGCAGCCAGGATGCATGAAGTTGAGTTATTGAAGCTGAGCAATATAAATTCTGAGTTAATCCTGCACAGCAACAGGCAGTGTTCAAGCATGTTCTAGAAAAAAGCGTTGCCATGGGGAGAGAGGATGAAGATGATATTCTGGAAGAGGAGGGTAGCTGCACGAGTGAAAGAAGGTTTCCATGATGGAGGACAGAGAAAACAAAAAGAACAAGGGATGAAGATGGTTGCAGCCTGTCAGATCATTTCAGCAAAGGTCTGAAACCAGAGCTCTACTGAAGCAGGCTGGCTTCCTTCTGTCCTTCTCCCAAAGCGAGAGTCCATTTCATTCCACTATCGCCTCAGGCATGATCAGAATGAGGAACTACGGCCAAGTGATGCCATTGGTTGAATTTTCATAATGTGAAAAAAAAACAACATAATAAACCCAACTAATCATAAATATATGATGGATTTAGTCAAAATCCTACTGTACATTGTTCTAATTAGTTAACTGGATCAGAAAGAAACGTCAAAAAAATTAAACAAAGTCTAAAATATAAAACTAAACCTTTATTTCATTGCACCAGTTCAACAGTTTCATTTACATATCAACAAAAACAAAGAGGTTTCAGGCGATCTAGTGAACCGGCTCTATACACAGAGTGCAGCGATGATCACAGCGATCGATGGCCGGTCTCCAGCAGCAGCGCCTCCAGGGTTAACCGGGTCTGGGCAGGGATGAATGGCTGGTGGAGCCAGCAGGACAGATAGACCATGTGCAGGTCAGAGACGGCGGTGTGGGCTAGTTCCTGCAGAATCACCTGCTTCAGCTTCAGTTCCTGGCTGAAGGCAGCCAACAGAACCCGAGAGGACTCCTCTGGAACACACAGGTAGACACGAGTTCATAAAACCACCGAGGCTCAAAGGACAGGAGCATGGAGGTTATTTGTTCACATTTCAACATGGTACTTTCACACTTCAGCAACCTTTACAAAATTCTTGCATCTTCTGAAGGATAAAACTGCACAGAACAGATCTAGAGTTCAAAAACCTAAGAATGTATAAGGAATGAAACACAAATAAACCAAATGATCTTTCCACTGTTATGTTTCTTAAACAGCCTGAAAAACTATGGAAGTTGATTTCCGCTTTTTCTAGATCTGGATGGAGTAGAAAAATATTCATATCCTGTTGTCAAAATGCTGCGATCCTCCTATCAATGAACCCTTCCTACTCTACTTCCTATCCATCCTTATTTTCTATAAGTTTATCCTTCCTTGTGCCCTCAATTTTTATCTTCCCTCAATTCTTCCTTGCTTGCTTCCATCCATCCCTATTTTTTCTTCCTTCCTTCCATGCTTGCTTGCCTTCTTCCTTCCTAGTGTCCAACTTCACTTCCTTCCTTCCTGACTCATCACTGAACCACACAAACAAACTACATCAGAGTTTAGTCAGAGTTCAGAGTCAAACAGGTAAACATTGTGTGTGCTGGCTTCAGGTGGACTAACCAAACTCTTGGGTCTTCCAGCTGTGGAAGAGAGGTAACGTTCTTCCTTCAGGTCCAAACTGAAACTCCTCCAGATCCTGGATTCCTCGCTGTACGCTCATCAGATGCTCCATCTTCGCCACTATGATAACCTGAACAAATGAAAAAACAAACCTGTGTTGGATCTAGCATCGCATTAACTCGCCGTTCCCGCTAATGACAGGAAGCCTTAACAACTGGAGTCGTCAGTCATTTGATCTGAGTTGGTAGTTATGCTCAGCTGACGCTAAATGAAGCATCACCATTCGGTCAACGACAGCCTGCAGCCTGGAGCATTCATCCTGCAGCTCTGCTGCTGCAGCTGCCTGCTGCGGCACGGCTGAAGGAAACGTCTGACATGCTGAAGCTGGAGGAAAGTCATCCAGAGGCTGCAGGTTTCTCTGAGAACTGGGGAAGAAAATACAATAGATGAGAACATTTTATATTGGACAGTTTCTGGGTCAACTATGGTCTGGAAGACGATCTCACTGTGAGCAGCTGAGATTGTTCTGAGTAGATTGGAGTCTTTTGTTTTTACTATGGTGGTATAGGTGAGATGTAAATTAATTCGATTCACGGGGTTAAAGCAGCACATCTTACAGCCATCAAATGTGCTGTGATTAGTAAATTAATACATTATTAAAAATCGAATTACTGCCCGTTTATTAAGAAAACATCAAAATACAGGAAGGTAATGAACTGAGCACACTCACTTCCTCATGTTGACGATGTTTGTTGCACACTGGAATCCGTCGTTGTTCAGTTTGTCCCACTTCAGCATCAGGTTGTGCCAGTCGGCCGCATTGTCTTTGATCTTCCGAGCACTTCCTGTGACTGCGGAGAACTTTGTGCTGGACGAAGACATTGGAACATCAGCCGGGACACCTGAGAACACATTCACACACATATTAACACAAATTGTCCCTGTGGAAAGAAACAGTCCATACTTATCTATTTCTATGCCAAGAAAAACAAGCCCAGATGAACACCACACAGTGTATTAGATCATGTTAGATTGATATGATTTAATATACTGCATGGCAGATTAGAGTTCTATCTATTTTCAGAAAATCTTGATGACATCTGAAGAGGATTCCCAGCAGAAGGAGAACATTATTTAGATGTGAACTGAGCAAATCAGTGTCTGGAGGTGCCATCATTTTCTCTAATTGCACATAAACACAGTTATAACATTTTGGGACCAAAAAAGAGACAATCTAGAGTCAGCGAGCAGCTTCAGCTGTAACTACAGTAATAATCAGGCTTGAAATGTTGGTGTAGTGATAGACTCAGACCTGAACCTTCACAGCCACAGGAAGACAATTACAAAGTCAGCCTTGTATCACCCTTCTATCACTTTATTTTAAACGACAGCTGTCTCAGCGAGACCTAGAGAAACTCATCCATGTGTTTATCTTTAGTCACTGGAGCTCAGAGAACAGATTTCGAAATACTGTTGTTAGTTTGTAAGTCTCTGAATCGCCTAGCAGCAAATAACATTAAACTGAAGATCTGCTCCAGATCTCTCAGGTCTTCTGGTTCTGGTCTGCTTTGCATCCTCACTAACAGAATCAAACATGGACAAGCCGACTATAACAGCTTTTACGTCACTGACGATGAAACAGTACTCGTCTTCATCATTAAACATTAATCGTGAGCTCTAAATCTCTTTAGTCCCGTTAAAAATGCAACTCCTTGGTTTCACTAACCGATGTCTCCCTTCCCAATATGGCGGACGCGTTGACGTGTCGCTACAACAAGAGCTCAGCATGTAGCTCATTTTTGACTCTGGTCTGAAATTTGTGTTATATTTGGTGACAGTTAGTTACTGTCATTCTATTTTATTTGAGAATCGGATCAAGAACATTTATTTAAGTATAAATGTAAAAAAAAAAAAAAAAAAAAAACAAATCGGATGTTACTCTGGATCCTAATCCAGTTTTCTAACACTGCAGCCCATAAACTGCTGCACAGATCATGTTAGATTGATATGATCTAATATACTGATCTGCAGTCTAAATGTCTGCAGATAACAGACCACTTTCTATGTGAAGGAGAAACATGTTACTTACATTAACACGTTAGTCCGTCAGTCACCTACTTCCCATAGTTTGCTCTTCTTCTACTGCTACTTCGTTTTGTTTTGTCTCTGATGGGCCGTGAGCGCCCCTAGCGATCAACGACCAGTATGACTAGATAGATAGATAGATAGATAGATAGATAGATAGATAGATAGATAGATAGATAGATAGATAGATAGATAGATAGATAGATAGATAGATAGATAGATAGATAGATAGATAGATAGATAGATAGATAGATAGATAGATAGATAGATAGATAGATAGATAGATAGATAGATTGTCACGTAGCAGGTCTATAACAGTGTCCACTTTGATCTCGATACATCAACTTTATTTTCAATATTTCTGCACTTTCAACTTCAATTTCAGTTTTTACCAGGTAAACAGTGGAAATATCAACAAATTGACAAAACAACAAAAAAATCCCATTTCGTCATGTTTTTCCAATGATCCTTTCTAGTTGACAGTAGACATTTGATTCAACTGCTTCATTTTATTTGCATTTCACAGAATCTAGTGGAGAAATTTAACGTAATATTGTTAAGACAACGTCATCAACTTTGGCACAAATGGAGCCCCGTAGAGAGCTGACAAATCTCTGTTAATGTTCACCGAATTGTTTTTACAGCAGAACGGAAAACCCGGAGTTAACCATGACTTCAAAGGTTCAAAATAATAATAATAATAATAATAATAATAATAATAATAATAATAATAATAATAATAATAATAATAATAATAATAATAATAATAATAATAATGTATGCTACTATATGTCGTGTCCGATTTGTTTGTTTATAATGTCACTCCGGACATTATAAACCTTTGGCAAACATCAGCGGAGTGACGTCTTCAGGTTTACGCAGATTCGCAACTCAATGACGCAAGCAGGAAGTTGGGAGAAAGTCTGAGCATCCTCGGAGAAAAGAACTTCAGCTCGTAGGAGAAGAGAAACAACAAGAATCCAGAGCGACCGACCAGACTGGTGTCCGTCTGAACCGCCTGGTGTCTCCGTTGGTTCGGACAATGACGTCAGCTGTCCAGCTCCCCAACGAACTCTGGCTTCAGGTGTTCAGCTTCCTGTCCTGGAAGGACAAGCTGAGTCTGCGCTGCACATGCTCCCACTTTAAGCAGCTGCTGGATGAGTGTCGGCCGCTGTGGCGGGGCTTCAGCGTGGTGCTGAAGGACCTGTCCCGGTACAACCGCTCGTTCTGGCGGAGCCTCGCTCGGAGGCAGCTGGACAGCGTCGCGCTGCGGGGCGGCAAGAAGAGGGACCTGAAGCTGCTCTCCGTCTGGCTGCCTCTGCTCCAGGCCCTGCGGCTGGACAGCTGGAGGGGAAACGACGTCCAGGAGCTGAAGCGGTTCCGCCACGTAAACAGCCTGACTCTCACAGCCTGTTCAGAGCCGCTGGCGAACCTGAACTTTCTCCTTCCTCTGGGTCAGCAGCTGACCCAGCTCAGCCTGTGTAATGTGCAGCTGGCCTGTCCCCCCTCCCAGCTGCTGGCCAGCCTCTCCCAGCTGACTCGCCTCAGGTCGCTGGTTCTACACCATGACGGCTGTCTGAAGATCCCGTCGCTCAGAGGTGTCCTCTCTCAGCTGGTTCACCTCAACTCCCTGTCCTGGACCATGATCAACTACAAAAGGCTGTCTCAGGACTTCTTCTGCCCGGCCACTGTCCCAGGTAAACAAAAGGGGAAACTTTCACTTTAAGACTGGAGGTGGGCGGGTCAATCCAAAAATATTGGTAATATCGCTATTGATAATATCGGTATGGGTATCAGATTGAAATGCTCCATTCTATAGTTTCAGATTCCCTCTTGAAATTGTATTTTATTTTGTGTTGTAGTTTATCAATTCTTCTGTAAAGATGATAACTTTTTGCACTTTGTTTATTTAGAAAGATAATTAGTTTCTATTGCTATTGTTTATCATGGAAATATAGTATCCAAGTGTTTTGTACACACCTATAAACTTTAAAGTTTGTCCTATGTTTAAAAACCACAATAATGCCAGAAGGACAGGTGTTTAATGATACATCATTGCTTTCATATAAGTGTCAATATTGGTAAAACTGACTGTGTATTGGTATCAGATCAATACCAAAATATCACACACTTAAGACTGAAATTGACATTTTCTCACAAGGACATGAAAAATTAGAATATTAATGAGAAGCTGACCAACTGATGTCAAAATGGTTGTCAGACCTGCAGGAAAAGCAGGTAGTAGATCCATCATTGGGTCCCATCATTGGGTCTACTTCTGAGGGGAAATAGACCCAATGATGAGAACAGTTATAAAGTAAGCAAAGAAAAAAAGATCTAATCAGTTAATATAAAACTATTTATTGGTGTATAAAAGTGTTTGATCCAAGAGAAAAACAGAACTTAGTATTTAGTCCAGAATCCTGTGTTTACAGCTCCAGAGGTCAGATGTTTCCTGTAGTTCTTAATCAGGTTTGTGCTGCAGCAGGGATCCGGTCCACTCCAGGACTGGTAAATGCTCCCTGCAGGGCCAGGCTGCGTGTTTGGGGTCAGACTCAGTCATGACCTGTCTTCAATGCTCTCTCTGAGGGAAGGAGGTTGTTGCCCAGAACCTCGTGATCCGTCCTCTTCTCAATATGATGCAGTCCTCCCGTCCCCATGTCCAGAATGCTTGTACCCCTTATTTTTCATCTCTTTTTCTGTCTCTCTGAATGATAAAAGTCTTCAGTCTGGTTTTTGGTCTCAGCTACCCTTATATTTATTTGTTTAATTTATTTTTTCTGTTGTTTTCTTTATTTAATTTGAATATTTCAAATGTCTTTCATTTCCCGTGTTAAATGTTCATTATAATTGAACGTTTATTGAACGTTGAGAATGTGTTCTTGCATTATTATGCCATTACCATCATATTACTTGAAACAATAATATTATCATTAGTCACAATAATGTCTGGAAAAATGCACGTTATCTTGGTGACAGGCCAACATCAAGTTGCAGACATGAGTTATGTCCGTACCCGACTGTTCCATGCTTTACAGTAATTAATCCCGAGTGTTGCTGTGCCATTTTATAAAAGAAAATGTAGTTCTTTACTAAGACGATATTATCTTTTTGATAAATGCGCTTTTACTCGCAATTGAATTTCCGATATCGGAATGGTTTGAATGTTTTAAGAGACAAAAAGCCAAAAGCTTTTTGTCTCTGACAGATTTCTGACAGAAATCTGTCAGAGACTTTACTGCTGTGTTCGGACGCGGTTCTTTCTACATGTCCTGCTTTAATAGTCTAGTCTAATGGGATATTCAGAGCTATCATTATTTAAGAGATCCCTCTGTCCGCTCTGAACATCCTTTTTTGGAAAAGTCAGCTCGGTCCTAGCTAACATTCCTGGAAGTCCTGAACTGAGAACGTCACAGAGACAGTTTTCCACGCGTCTGAAAGTATCAGCCTTGTTTGGAGGCACTTTTTAGCTGATGAAAACTGAGTCGTTGGATGCTAAATTGTCTGACTGTTTTTGTGCCCGTGAAACATGGGAGGAGTTCAAACTTGTGTTTGATGAATAATACTCCCCCAAGCCTGTTTTTCTGGATCCCAACACTTGATCCGGTTGCCTTACGGTATGCTATTTTTCCATTTCTGGATTCTTCCTTTATTGTATCTTCACTTAAAGCTGCAGTATTTACATATTAAAATATGTTTAACTATTTGTTAGAATGATCATTATGTTGTGACAGTTTAGTATAAGACAGATCATCAAGCTCCTCTTCTCCCAGTGCTCCCAGGCTCAACTGGACTGAGCAGCACTGACAGACACCGCTAAGCCCCTCCTCCTGGCTCTGATAGGTTATTTTTGAACATTAGCGGTGCATTTTTTCAGATGGCAGTATTAGCACTACATACTCCAGTTTTAGTGACATAAGAAACAGTATAAGCATGGCCAATAAGCTGTCGGCCTCCTAACTTACTGCTGTTCTCCCTGCAGCTGCTGGAGCCTCCCTGCAGCTAACTGAGCTGCAGCTGCTGAACTACGATGCTGCAGTCACCCCGGAAGTTCTGCAACCTTTGGCCAATCTCCGCAGCCTGTCGGTCTTCCACCTTTACTCTGTACCCGGACCCACCTGCCACCTGCAGACATGGCTGTCATCACTGCAACAGCTCTGCAGCCTGAGTGTGCACGGTAACTATCACCGGGTAAACAGGACCTGTTAAAAATGACCAATATCAGGCCTACAAGTTATTATCACTGGAGACTTTAGTCAAGTGTTAAGTAAGTAATAAAGAGGTGGGGGGAGTAATAAGAAATTGTTTTTGAACTGTGGCAAATAAATATGTGTCTCAATTTCAAAATAAATGTTGTCTAATCATATATTGCTACTGCCACCAACTGTTTTGGAGAGGTACTGCTTGTTCTGGAGGCGAGCTCTGCTTTTGAGTTAGCGCCCTATTGGAGCAATCCATCACTTGGCAGTGTGGTGGACATGGACAAAGGTTTATTACGATATTTTATGGAACCATTCTGATGGCAATAAAAGTGACAATAAGAACTATGTATTACTTCTGTTTTAGATAACTGTGACTGCACAACGCAGCAATCACAGCCAAAAAACAAAAATGCTGCTCTTGAAAAACATTTGTAATGAGCTCAGTAGGACACTTAAAGAAGTGGGATTTGTTTCATTAAACTGTAATTTCATTTAATCATATCTTCCAATTTATTGATATGTTTAGATTCTCTCATTGAATAAGGAATTGGGAAAACAGTAAAAAAAAAATTCCAACAAAACATTTTTTTTTTGTGGAAATATTAATTGGAGTGTACATTAATATTAATAATGTTTTACATATAGTGCAGCGCAGCCATTTTGAATTTTCAGGTTTGAGACTAGTTTAAAATCAGTTTCTAGATCTGAGTTAAACTCCAAAAAGCCCAACAAGATCCACTTTATACAACCAACCCAGCAGCTACAGTCCTAATCAGCACCGTCAAACTGAAAGTGACTCTTCTGATTGTCTGCAAACAGGAGGGCACCCCCTGGTGGTGTATGCTGACTTCCTCCCATCCTCCCTACGCAGCCTGACTCTGTGTGTGGACCTTCAGCCTGAGGACCTGCAGGTCGTCTCCTTCAGAGCTCCCAACCTGAGGCACCTGCACCTGGAGCCCTGGAGCTCCTCCTCCAAACTAGTCAGGCTCCTCCCACAGCTGTTCCCTGGCCTGAGGACGCTGGCCATCAGGTGGGTCACTCAAACGCCGGCCTCTCCAGCTGCGTGTCCATGTCAAATATGAGCATATCTTTCTCGATAGTGTGCTGACTTTGAATAAACACAATTTTGCAATTACTGTTTCTGTCAAATAATATATCAAATTAAATCACATGTGAATAAGCCTGTTCTTGCAATAAGTCATTAAAAAATCATGGCAGCGACAGATGCAAACATTTACATGAGATATATTCATAATTCAACGGCCATCATTTATCAGCTAATCAGGGGAGGTGTCAGCATTGTCCAAAATAAAAACAGAAATAAACCAATATCCAACTGGTGTTTCCATTGAAAAAAATGAATAAGTTAGTTCACACGATAAGCCACTCTGTCGTCCTTCTCCCACTTCCTGTTGTCCTCTTTGTCGTTTTCACCAGTAGTAATATCTAACTGTTGATCACGTGACTCCTGTGATGCAAAATGTTTCCAATTGCAGTTTTGCAAAATACATCTGTTTCTATATGCCAATAAACCACCTAGAATAGAATAGAATAGAATAGAATAGCATTTATTGTCATTGAACAGGATTCAACGAAATTTCTATTGCAACTCCCGTGCAAAAAGTCAAAATATACAATATTAAATAAACAAACACACAGTAATAATAATATATACAACTAAAATTAACTAAAGGCACTCAACCACACCAAAGAAGAAGCAGCAGGTCCAATTATGGTAAAGTGCAGATGATGTGACAGTGCAAGTGCAGAACAATATGGCTGTGTGGGGGTGGGGGGTGTATGTGAGGTTATGATTTGTGTGGGAGGGGGCGGCAGGGAGTAATGGCTCTGACGGCTGTGGGGAAGAAACTGTTTCTCAGTCTGTTTGTTGTAGTCCGTATATTCCTGTACCGCTTGCCTGATGGCAGCGGCACAAACAGTCTGTGGCCCGGGTGGCTGGAATCCATGGCTATGGATCCAGCTCTCTTCTTGACCCGGCCTATGTAAATAGAGTCCAGGTCCGGGAGGGGGCATCCCACAATGCCTTGTGCTGTTCTCACCACCCGTGTCAGTTGTTTCCTCTCTAGTGCTGTGCAGCTACCATACCACACAGTCACGTTGAGGCAGAGGACGCTCTCGATCGTCGCCCTGTAAAAGTTCAGGAGCAGCCGTGAGGAAAGTCCAGCCCGTCTCAGTTTCCTGAGGAAGAAGAGCCTTTGTTGTGCTTTCTTCACCAGGTGGGAGGTGTTGGTATTCCAGGAGAGGTCAGACGTGATGTGGAGGCCCAGGAACTTGATGTTGTCCACACGCTCCACCTCTTCTCCATCTATGAGAAGGGGAGTGTGACCCGTCCTCCTGGACCTTCTGTAGTCCACAATGACCTCCTTGGTCTTCCCTGTGTTCAGCACCAAGTTATTGGCTGAACACCACTGAGTGAGCTGCTGAATCTCCTCTCTGTAGGGGGTCTCGTTGTTGTCTGAAATGAGACCCACTACTGTTGTGTCGTCCGCAAACTTGACGACTGTGTTGGTGGGGTGGATGGCAACGCAGTCGTGTGTAAACAGGGTGAAGAGAGCTGGGCTGAGCACACAGCCCTGCGGCGTGCCTGTGTTGAGGACCAGTGGGGACGATGTTGAGCCACCTATTCTCACCACCTGAGGCCTGTTGGTGAGGAAGTCTCTGATCCAGTGGCACAGTGAAGCAGGCAGCCCCACCTTGAGTAGCTTCAGCACCAGCTTGTCTGGGATGACGGTGTTAAATGCTGAGCTGAAGTCTACAAATAGCATCCTGACGTAGGTGTTGGGATGCTGCAGATGGGTCAGGGCTGTGTGCAGAGTGATGGAGACAGCATCCTCTGTTGACCGGTTTGCTCTGTAGGCGAACTGGAGGCTGTCCAGGTCTGCAGGGATGAAGTGTTTGATGTACCTCAGAAGAATCCTCTCAAAGCACTTCATGATCACCGGGGTCAGAGCGACGGGCCGGTAATCGTTCAGGCTGGTGATGGTCGTCTTCTTCGGTACAGGGATGATGGTGGAAGACTTGAGACACTCAGGAACCATGGTGAACTGCAGGGACAGATTGAAAATGTCCAGAAACACTCCTGCCAGCTGGTCGGCGCACGTTTTCAGCGTCTGGCCTGACACCTTGTCCGGTCCTGTAGCTTTGCGGGTGTTGATCCTCCTTAGGGTGGACGTCACCTGGTGCTGCTGCAGGACGAGAGGCTGGTACTGCTCTTCCAGTCGGGGTAGATGTACAGCTTCTCTGCTGCCCACTGTGTCAAAGCGGGCAAAGAAGCTGTTTAAGGTGTCAGGCAGGGTGGGGTCGCGGCTGGTCAGCTGAGTGCTGTGTTTGTAGTCCGTCATGGTCCTGATGCTTCTCCACATGCTACTGGGGTTGTTGATGAAGTGTTCCTCAATCCGCTGTTTGTACTGGAGCTTGGCCTGCTTAATTCCTTTTTTCAGTTCCGACCGGGCCCTGCTATAAGCCAACCTGTCTCCAGATCTGTAGGCAGCATCCCGGGCTTTCAGCATGGTTTCTGGTTTGGAAACACTTTTATGGTCTTAACAGGGAGGACAGCATCAGTGCAGAACTGAATATAGGACAGAACGGACGATGAGTATTCCTCCAAGTCTGCTCCGTCCCTGAACACACTCCAGTCTGTGTGCTCAAAGCAGTCCTGAAGTGCAGAGGAGGCCTCCTCAGTCCAGACCTGAACTATTCTGGTGGTCGGCTTAGTTCTGCAGGCCAGAGGCTTGTAGACAGGAATCAGCTCCACTGAGATGTGGTCAGACATGCCCAGATGTGGACCTGCTACAGCCTTGTAGGCTCCGGGGGTATTGCAGTAAACCTGATCCAAAATGTTATTGTCTCTGGTGGGAAAGTTTATGAACTTGTGGAATTTGGGAAACACAGCCTTCAGTTCCACGTGGTTAAAGTCCCCGCCACAATCCTAAAAGTAACGACTTTTTGTTGGATCTTTTTAAATTGGCATTTTTCCATGAAGCTAATTTATTCCCGTAATTTTAATTTGTGTAATTTTAGGGTTAATGGAAATGCTGCTGCAAAGCTCTTTGGTTCCCGTAGTAACCTGCGGTCTCTCTATTCTTGTCCTCAGACATCATCACGTGTCTGATGAAGACCTCCTGGGTCTCCATCAGCTCCAGCATCTCAACACTCTGGAAGTTCTGGATTCCTTTTACAGGCCAGATCCTAAAGATCCCAGCTGGGTCGTCTACAAGCCAAGTCCTCGTCTGCTGCGGCTGATCTCTGACCTGCAGAAACTGACCAATCACAAAGTCAGAGTCCTCACCAGTTCGCACGCAGACCTGCTGTCCTGTGGCTGCGTCTGACTGGAGACCAGGACCAAGAGCTGCACCAAAACCCTCTGACTGTCCAGTGGAACCAATCAGGGCCAGGTGCAGCCCAACTGCACTACTGATTGGCTGTGAGGTTCTCACGGTGCTAACGTTGAGGCTCTGCCCCCTGTGGTCTTCTCCGGTACTGTCCACTTTCAGCTCTGAGTGGGTCTGAAGTTGTTGCTCAACCACTGAGATTATTCTTTACTTTGTGAAGGACATGAGGTTTATTCTTTAGTGAAAAAGGATTTCCTTCGGTTCTTGCTTTTTTGTCACATTTTAAATGCTCGCGTCATCAAATGGATTTCATCATGAAACAAAGATGACCTCTGGTGACCTGTCCAGGGTGTAGCCTGCCTCTCCCGGTGGCCGTTAGAGATGGAGCTGTTTTGAAATCATAGTTTCATTTATCAACAACCTGATCTTATGTGAAAAAATAACGAAAGCTGCTACTCGGCATTCGAGAACATGAACAGCTTGTTTAAGGTCATGTCACAGAATTTTAATTGGATTAAACTCCAGACTTTGAGTAGGCCACTCCTAAACCTTAATTTTTTTTTTTATTCATTTAGCGATTGACTTGTTGGTACAACTCAGATCACAGCCCTGCTGTTTAGCCCCAATCTGTGTAAACTTAAAGGGGCAGAATTAGACATTTTTCTGCCACATGGTGCCGTTGTGTAGGAACTGTGTTGCCTTCAGTTGTTGTAAAGATGCTGCATATATCAAATATGTTTTGAAAGAAATCTGACTTCCCAGTTGAACACCTTGAAATTGGGCCTCTGTCTCTTTAAGAAATGCCCACTCTTCGCTCAGCAGACCCCAACTCCACCTGGTGTTTGCTAATTGAAGCTGCTGCTGCTAGTCTGAAGGAGCTGAGTTGAAATGGGCGATGCTCTTTTAAACATCTACACCCCGCCCACTTCCTGCCAGTGGTTGCTATGGGAGATTTGAGGATTCCTCAGAAATACATGAAAGCATCAAGGTATGATGAGGGAGTAAGATTATAATATCTTTAAGAACTGAAGGGAAGATGTTGCTCTGCAGTGGCAGCTTTGGCCTTGAAACTCTCCAGGATGTCATTTATATCCAGTCTCTCCCTTGTTGTTGAAAACCCTCTAAAGTGGCTTAATTAAACCAATTCCTGCAAAGCAGAGTGGGTCTAAACTCATCCACAGCCATAACTGGATGTGATTACCAGTTATCACAAACACTTGATGCAGCTGTTGGTAGTAAGTGAAGGACAACTAGTTATCAAGGTCTGCTGGGTCTGGGTGGTTTTGGTTCCGTTAATAAATGTAATCATCACATGGAAGCTACTTCCTGTATTCACCCGCTTATCTTTGATATTAAAATATGACAAAAAAGCAAAAGCAGAAGAAATCTGAAAGGTGGCAGAGACTTAGTGAGGCAGCTGAGGTTGGTTGTCCCTTTAGCTCAGTGAATGTCTGCACTACTGATTGGAATTCAGTTTTATGCCTCAATAATTTTTTTTTCATGTTGGATTCATGTTTGCAGCTTTAATTTTAAATGGAATGAATTTATACACCAGCTGTGTGTTAAGTGCCTTGGCCAGCTGGAATCAGACCCACAACCCACAGTCTCCTGAGCGTCATGCGGCTTGGTGCTCGCTGTCGGGTGACGGGGCGCTGACAGTGGAGTCCTGCACACCTCAGGTGATCCTGGCAGATCCAGATCACTCATCTTCTGCATGTAGCCAGAAAACATGGAGCATTCAGAGGAAGATACCTGATACTCGTCGAGCTCATTTTTTCTACTTTTACCTCTTAATACATCAACACTACATACAGCTCCCTAGAAGATGTCTGTTATATACAATGTGCTAAAGAAACCTGCAAGTGCCTGAAGTTTTGTTTTAATGAAGAACCTTTATGTACTTAGTGATTGTTTTTGTTGACGTTTTATTGTGGTTGCAGTTTTTGGCTCATCACTGATGTTTAAAGGGCCTGTTTAATTCACAACTTATTGTCGTCAAATCTTCCATCAGATCATGAAGGAAAATCTTCATATTTCCAGGGAAATAGCTACTCTTTCATTTATTAGCCTTTGTTTTGCTCTGATCTGTTTATACGGAATGATGGGAGTTCAAATTTTCAAATTCAAATTTTGAGCATTTTCATTCTAAATTGATCTAGTTAAATCAGAAGCAGCTCAGGTTCTGCTTTACTCCACCATTAGTCCAGATTAAAGAGCGAACATCAGATGTTTGACACATTCTGTGAAAAACCAGTGAGGACAAATACAGAATAAGTTTTTATTTCAAAATAAAAAAGTTAAATATTTACAGATTGAAATAAATTGAAAGCTTTCATGAGCAAATGTCTTGTTTCACCTCCATGAACAGAGCAGGGCGTTTTCGTTTCCATGTCCACTACATGATGGTCTGTCCTGTCTGAGGACAGAAGGCAGAGAGAAAACCAGTGCAGCTGCTAGAACCAGACCTCTGGACAGTTCTGGTACCGAGACAGATTTCCATTCTTGTCCATGGTTAACACCGTCCTCATGTCCAGCAGTACAGCTGCAGCAGCACATTGTGCTGAGATTCATTTCCAGCTGGCGGCTGGAAGAACGAGGCGCCGATCACTCTGCCGGCTCGCTCTCCTTCTGTTTCTTCTTCTTCTTCTTGGGCTTCTCAGCGACCTGGATCACACACACACTTCACTTAGTTCTGGTAAAAGGTCCTATCCACATACTGAGGAGGTTACTCCAACTCACCGGCGTGTCGGGCTCCTCCTCAGTCTTTTCTACCTCTGCCTCCTCTAGTTTTGCTTTTTTCTCCTTTTTCTTTTTCTTCTTCTCTTTCTTTATGTCCTCAGCAGACGGCGTGCTGGGCTGGGCCGCCTCACTGTCGCTCTCCGCTGACTCTCTCTTCCTCTGCAAGAATGTCACGATCACAGCTGATCAAACTTCAGGAAAAATGAACCGTCCGGTGCATTCACAGTGTACAGACAGTTTTCTGCCTCAAACATGACAAGATATTTAATGTCAGGAGAGGATCTTTAAACTAAATATTCATCAATTTGGAAAGCAAACAATTTTTCTGAATCCCAAAAAAATAAATCACCGTGCCTATTTGAATTAAAGTCATTAAATTCTTCCTTCATGGGAACAACAAAATACTTTCTAATCCACAGCCCTGTTCTACACTTTTCTTCCAGGTCTGGACTCTCAGCTGCGAGATACGAAGTTTTAAACTTTAACTAAAAGCTAACATTTCGTCATGACATTTGTAATGCATGGTGTGTGCATCTATCCATAAATACACTCCTTCCACTTAGAACTAACAATGAAGAGTTTGATCATGTATATGGCAGTCAAGGAAGTGTAGATTAAATGATAAATTAGCTTGCCGTATCTTGCTACTCGACAGGCAGCTTGTTATGACAGCAGACATAAAGGCCATTGTTCTAAAAATGGAGCTCTGAAATGTGATCTCACCTTAGCGGAGGCGTCGCCTGAGGCCGCCACACTGGAGGCGCTGCAGAGAAAAACACATGTTGACGTTAAACTGCCTCAGGGCCTGAAACAGCTGAGACTGTTCTCTGGGGAGCGGGGCCCCCGGCTGCTGCTGGCCAGGGGCCGAGGCTCCGGGCAGAGAGTTCATGTAGCAGAGCGACTCCCTCAGAGAGCACGGCAGCTCAGAGAGGGATAACTCTCTGCAGTGAGAGGGGGCCACCAGCAGGGGCCAGCAGTGAGTGCAGGGTACCTGTAGTCAACATACTGCTCCTTCCAGTCCTGAGGCGTGCTGCCGTTGGGTTTACCATGTTTATCCAGGAGGCCCTTCTGAATCATCATCTTCTTCTGGCTCGCCTGGTTCACAGCATCAGACCAGAGGTTACACACACAGGCAGTGTTTTTGTGTCTTATAGGGCCTTGACATTGATTTCCAATTGATTATTTTCTAAAGTTCAATCTGAACCAAAACACAATTCACACCTTAGTCCTAAACCTAACAACAACAGTTCCCCTCCTGGGGACCAGGATTTGTACAAAAACCTGGTTCACACACACAAACACGAGAGCTTTTATTAACTATTCAATAATTAAGAATAAATGCTGCCTCATATCGACTTTGGTGGATTTTTTTAAAATCAGTAATATGTTATTTATGGCATTACCTAAAAAAACTTTTGATTGGAAATCAATTTATATCGCATAAAATTATATTTAACTTACATTTAAATAATGTGATTTCTCACATCATCGAGATAAAATTTCTTATTATTGTGGTCACAATAAATTTAAATGAATGTTTTCAGTATTTTCTCCAGTATTGAATGAATATCATTACATCATGAAATGCATTTGAAAACATGATTAAATGCAGATCAAGAGCATCATTTGTGTTTGTGAGGATACAAGCCGTAAATAGTTCACTTTAATCATGATATTACAAATATTGTGAACACTTCCAGAAAGATAAAAGTAAACATTTCAATAAGTTACTTTAGCTGATATTTTAGGATAATTGAAAAACAGATTTTACTTCTTTTTTTGTTTTACATTTGATTTATAAATTCATGTTTCATTTTGTTTTTCCTTCCAACTTTCTGAGGCGTCTCTAGCGCGCCTTAGAAAAACCCATTAGACAACTGAAGGCTCTTTCTCCGTACCTTGGGCCCCAGGCCCCACTTCCTGGGGTACGTGTCCCGCTCCATGATCACCCTCTTTATCTTGGCGACAACTCCGTGGTCGCAGGTGGAGATCACCGCTGTGGTCATCAGAGCCACGGCTGCAGTGAGAGGACAGGCGTCAGTCTGGTGACCGGTGGGTGTGAGCGGGCGGCAGGCTCCCCCAGGAGCCATCAGGTAAGGGTGATAGATAGCAAGTCATCACGGCCCGGAAGCTGCTGCATCTACTCAGATCATCATGTGGCGTCGGCATGACAACCCGCTGACCAACCCGCTCTCACCTGTGCAGATGGCCTCGCCCTTGGTTGTTATGACGACGATATCCTGGTTGACCTCGATGCCGTCTTCATAGCGGAGCACGCCGGGCAGCATGATCTTGGCGCCGTAGCAGATGGCGTTGACCTGCAGACGGGTCAGAGGTCACAACCACAGAACCAATCCAAACACCAGCAGGATGGAGTTCACACTGCACTTTTATACTTTCATTTTTTATACAAATAGACACTACATGTTTTACACAACCAACTTTTATTTTGCCAATCTTTACACCATTTTAATACAAAACCTGTTTTAGACGGATACGGATCTGATATTAACATCTGTATCAGTCCTGACACTAAAAAACTAAATCCAGATGAGCCTTCAGTGACAATATTCTTGTTCCAGATCTATTCAGAACATCATGCTTTATTATTCACTTTATCTTCTATTTAGAGTTCATAATTGCTCTTTCTGAACATTTTGGTTTGTACAGTTTATTTTTAAATATTTGTCCAAAATAGTGAATTTATTGTTTTTGCCTGAACAAATGAAAGTTGTTTTCCACCTGAACGGCTCCGGCTGGTGCAGCAGTTCAAGAGTTCTGCACTGCTGCAAATAAATAATTCACTCCATTTAAAACAAATGTCTTAAGTTGTGTCAGTTGCTTTCTGTAATGTTGTGGATGCCAGGAAGATGAGCGATTGTCATGGTGACAATTAAAGGGGATGCAACAGAGAAACGTGAACAGAAAGTTGAGTCTGTTTCCAGGGAGGAAGACTCACCGCGCTGTCCTTCATCACCAGCCGCTTGTGCGACACCAGCAGCTTCTCCAGAGGGAAGATGACTCTCCTCAGGTACGTCTCGTCCTTGTTGTGGTCAAACTGCCACTGGGCATCTAGAACATCGTGCATTGTCACCAGGTTGTCCTGCAAGCATACAGCCACACTGAGCGTTGTTGGCAGCTCTGAGCCTCGGCGGTCGGGACGCTCCGGCCGCCGCGTCTCCGCTGCTCTTCCTTCTTCCAAAGGCTAATTAACAACTCAGCACTGAACAGCAGAGCTGGACTCAACGCTTTGGACCTCTGGCTGGAACCAGAACTCCTCCTGACCTTCTCTCCCAGGACTCCGGAGCGGACCCGCCGCAGCTCCTGCATCTGCCCCCCGACGCCCAGCAGCAGCCCCAGGTGGACGCACAGGGTCCGGATGTAGGTCCCGGCTTCGCAGCTGACCCAGAAGATGCCTGTTGGAAAGGACAGACAAGTTTAAATAGACGTGGACGTGTGAAGACGGCTGCTACAGCAGTCTGGACTCTGTATCGGTCCAGCCTGGTTCTGACTCAGGACAGCTCTAGGCTTCATCTGGACCGGGATAAGAAGCAGCTCCTCACCCAGCCTCCTCTCTGGGTCGTACTCTATCAGCTTGCTCTCATAGATGGTCCGGACTCTCAGCTGGCGTTTCACTGCAGCGATCAGCGGCGGACGCTGGAACAACGCTCCGGTCAGCGTCTCCAGGGCCTGTCACATGACCACATGTTGTATTAGCATGTAAACTGTAAGTCCAGCACATTCTGCTCAAAGTGGAGGCTCACCCGGGCCAGAACGTGCTCGCTCTCAATTGCATTGTGCAGCCGGACGATTCCCACATACTCCTTACCTGGAATGAGAGCAGAGAGGTCATGACCTTCACCACGTTATAAATGGAAACATTGTCATGTTTCACTGAGCAGAACGTCTGTTTTACTGATTCATCACATCTTCTGTTTTTCAAGATTTTGTTTTTGGAAATATTTTGATAGATTTACTATTTTGATAGTAAATGCCCATTAGTGTGGGGGGGGGGGGGGTGTTCTTTTTCTCCTCCCCATTAATGAACTCTTCAGGTTTCCATAGTTCAGCCATCTTGTTTGGTAACAAACAAGATGGCTTCAGGTCTAATAAATAGACCTGAATAACTGACATAAAAGGCAGCTTTTGGAAATACTTTCTGTCATTTGGAATTACCTTAAGAAAATAAAGTGAGAAAAGAAATGTATTAAAATGAGATTAAGTATGAAAAAATGGGGGACTTCAATTTTAAGCCATAGTCTCTGTCCTGATGACGCAGCTCATAGGCAGCTGATGAAGGGAACCCACCGGCACTCTGCTGGGACTTGACCAATCGCGTGGCTCGGTCTATGCAGACGATCAGGCAGCCGGTCACCTTGGGATCAAGGGTTCCGCTGTGACCGGTCTTCTCCACCCGCAGGATCCTCCGGATCCACGCCACCACCTCGTGAGATGACGGGTTGGCCGGTTTGTCCAGGTTGATGAAGCCCGACCTGGTGGAGCGGACGCATGGCCATCAGAACCGGGTCTGGGCCAGAACCGGCCCAGAAAGCTCAGGGTGACGTTACCGTACTTGACATAGTCGGTGATGTTCCTCTTCAGAGGGTTGCTGCCGCACGGGATGGGCGTGTAATGAGCTGTTCGGATATTCAACTTGTGGAAATTCTGTAGGAAAAACAGGGAAAGTCTTTACCATTCAGACAGACTGTTAAATAATTTGTTAACAGCTACAACTCTCTGCTCTGGGAGTCTGCACCCCTCCACAAGGTGGCAGTAATGCAGCAAGTTATTTCAATTAGAGCATTCGTTTTCTGAAGCCCCCTCTTCAGACCAACAGCATCTCAGCTCAGACTGAAACTTTTCTGACAGTAAATCCGTCCACAGGTTGCTACATATAGATAGCTAAAATCATACACAGCTGAATGACTTGCTTCATGAATAAATTATTAAAATGTGATCAGAACAGGAAGTCGTCTTGGCCACAGCCCTGTCCAGACACACCCCGTGAGGTTGCTGGTTGTAATCTGGCAGAACGCCGAAAACTCCAGCCCCCCATGGAGCGGCCCCGCCCCAGAACGAAGCAAGGGCAGCAACCTGAACGGGGCAGCGGCACTCAGAGAATGGATAAACCGCTTCATCATCTCACATGGTTCTGAAACATCTAATAAAAACCAAAATGTCCCCCGATCAGGGCAGGAACACCTGGGGCCTGACCTTCAGTAGGAGGGGCCACTGTGACGTGTCTAGGGACGGAGCGATGGACTCTGGCTGGATGAAGAAGTCTCCACTCTGCTGGATCTCCTAGGAAACACAAGCAGGCTGTTCAGAAACAGTCAGGGGAGGGGCTCCGAAAACGTTCAGCTTCAAGTCAAGTTTTTCCACAAACCCCAACAAATTCTTCCGAAACTTTCTTCGACTTCTTCTTTTTCTTCGCTGAAGCTAAAAAAAACAAAAAACAAAACAGAAAATCTGGTTAAAAGAAATACTGAAAAGAAGTCATCGGCCAGGGATCCGTTTATTCACATTCATTAAGACCTGACGAATTTCAATTAGTAACATTGGAAAATATTTTTTAAAACGGCTCATATTGTTATAATTGAAATTGATGAACTTCAATCTTTAGTCACTGATGAATGAAATGCAGTAACTGTGAGCAGTTTAGTGATCCTTCAAATGACTTCAGCTTCTTCTTCGTGGGTTCTAAGCGGAGGCCCACGTGGTGTCTCCGCGTGCTGCGCAACACGTGGTGGCTAACGCTCCCAGCTAACAGGCCACTGAACATGCAACCCCACAGTGGAGGAGTTGCTGCTTCTTTAACGTCGTTTCCACAGCTCTGGTTTATTTTAAAGCTGATCTAGTTTGTATTTCACAGGTCAATAACGCAACAGACCAAACTACATGAAAAGAACGATTTCACCTTCAAAACAGAAATGCAATTAATTTCATATGGTTAGTTTTCACGTCGTTTTGATCAAAACGACTCACCACGTGTTTCCTGTTCCACGCATTAACGGTTCACGCGCCCAAATCCCGATGAATAAAAGACGCCACGCTGTTAGGTCACAGACGCTGGTCTAAATACCGAGGTTTGGATGAGATATGTTTTGCAGAATGGCTGTTAATCTGAGCTGCACCTCTGACCAAATTCCCAAACTCGCTTTTACTCGCTACAATAGAAGCAGTTAAACTACACAGAGAGACGCTTTACTGGCAATAAAACCCCGCGTTAAGGGGAGGCGTTAAAACTTCGTTATTAGACCGAGAGAAGGAGTAAAAGCTGCCCCGGCCCCACAGAATGTGTTGGACACTCACCTTCTAGGTCCGCCATCTTCCCCGCAAAGAATGAACGTTCACCGAGCGAGGAGCAGAGAGCAGCTGCTTCTTCCTCTGCGACCGCGCGAGCAGCGGAGGTGCTGCCGGATACACGACTGCCCCCTGCAGGCAAGCAACCGATCAGCACAACTACCATCTGGATGTGCTTCAACAAAACGGAATGACGCTTCACTATTTCAGTCAATTTGTTCGCAAAGTGAAGTCATGTATCATATGAACTCTTGTTTTGTTTCATTCTTGTTTTCCGGAAATTTGAATATTACCACGTAAAAAGGATTTTTAATATGTGAAATGGAATAATTATTCATTCCTTTGAGGAAAGATGGATAAAAATAATAATTGATTGTGTTGAAATAAGTAATTCTGCTTCCCAAAATAAGGTAGTAAATTTATGTCTTTCCAGAAAATATTTACTGACTGAAACAGATCAAACTGATTGATAAAGTTTTTTTAATTCACTCTCCATCACAGTTGATGTTGGCCTCTTTGATTGCTGATTGCCATAAAAAACAAGTGTAAGCCACAAAAGGTCATTGCAAAATAAACTGCCTGCTCATAGAATATGCAGAATGGAAAGTGGAGGGAAAATGGATGAAACAAAAGACACAAGCAACAGAGATAACTGTGGCCTTAAGATGTTTATAAGGCTAAATTAATTCACATTTGGGAGAGATTCCAAGGCAGGGACTGCAGCATCACGGCTCTCACACACATACACACACTGTCTCATTTGATTGAACTCCTGTTTAAATGATTTTCTTTTTGTTTGTTACACAATGACTTTTGGCTCTATTAAAGTTTGAAATGCCTTCAGCAGAGAACAGCATCGAGATCTAGAGAAGCTCATGCGTTTACCTATAATAACATTTTTATAGTTTGCTGCTGCAATAGTGTCTTCATAGATCTTTCTGCCTAGAAAATCAATCAGCTTATCCAAAACACTGCTGCTGGTGTTCTGACTATAACAAAGATAGAGAATATCACTGAGTTCTACACCACCCAGTTCTGCAGTCCTTTACTGAGAAAATAGACGTCAAAATTCTGAAATTCTGTTCCTGACTTTACAATAGTTGAGTGTGTTCATGATGTTTTCATGCTGTCATGATGTAGAGCACTTTAAACTGCCTCGTTGCTGAAATGCTCCATATAAACAAACTCGACTGATTGATTGACTGATTAATACAAAATGTCTTTGTACGTTGAAAAGCACTGAACTTTGTGACACTAAAGTGGAGTCTGATGGTAAACAGCTGCAGAGGCATCAGCCCTGAGGTCCTGCAGTCAGACAGAAACCACAATATGTGAACAGCGCTGTTGCTCTGTGATTTATATCAATAAATGTTGCTTGCAGCCGTCAGGTCAGCAGCAATCCTCCAGTGTTGTATCCTTTGTCCACTGCGTAGGCGGCAGTGAGAGACACAGTAACTATGGTTACAAGGAGAGTTGGGGTGGTGTGGACATTTTCTTAGTTTCTTTTTTTCTTTTTTCTTTTTTTTTTTTTTATTAAAAATTCTCTTTGCTAAAGACTTTCAGAAAACACAAAGACTTCAGTTGTTGTCAGCCCATTCAGGCATGAGTCATAGTCACATCAAATGATGTTACATTTTTTGTTTTCTCTCTAAACTGCACTGCTTGACTTTTTTAGTGCAATTAGAGGTGAAGTGAAGAAAACTAGAAGACATGCTGCAGGTTGGAATGACAGCAGGAGGTGATTCTATCCAGGAAATCAATCAGCCATTTTGATTCTAAACACAACTCACAACAAGCTATGGAACAGAAAACATCCTATTGAATTACACGCACATAAACATGGAGTTGCTTTCACTGATTCTGCTTTATTTCTGTCTAAAACATAAAAACTCTTCCTGATACGTTAATGATCGCAGGAGACGACTAGAGAGAGATTCTGGTCTGACCCGTTAACACCAGCAAAGTGGGGAATGTGGGTCTGAAGGTGCTGCAGGAGATAAAGGAAGTGCTGCAGTGTGTGTATGTGTGTGTGTGTGTGTGCGTGCGTGCGTGTGTGCGTGTGTGTGTGAGCATAGGTTGGTGTTTATGTGAAGTGTTGAAGGGCACTCTCAAGGATTTTCAGTGTTTCCTGTAACACAACTATGATTTATTCCCTTTATCCCCGAGCTGACAGCCTGTGTGTGTGTGTGTGTGTGTGTGTGTGTGTGTGTGTGTGTGTGTGTGCGCGCGTGTGTGTGTGTGCTTGAAGATTCCGTTTTTTCTTTCTTCAACTGCACAGAAAAAAAAAGAAAGAAAGAAGAACACAGCAGGCCTGCAGTTGTCTCAATGTTCACTTGACCCTTTGTAATTCTTTACCTTTTAAACAAAATGTTTAAATAACACAAACAGTTGGCGTCTTATTTCTATTTATTCTCAATTCATTTGGTAATAATAAAAAATATGTAAAAAAAAAAAGGATCTATTCTGTGTTTTGTCTGATGTGAAGCAGCTTTGCAGGCTCCTCAGATCTGTGGAGTGGATCCATCACATCAGATGGATTTTATTTCTTGGTGTTTGGAAGGATGATGTCATGTTAAAGCATGTAGGAGGCAGGACAAAAGCAGCAGGCTGCAGTCATCTACTCGCCTCCTTATTTGGTATCAGCCTTACCTCTTGCTGATCTAGCTTTTGTAGAGGTAAAGTTTTCTGGCGCTTTGCAAAACTATTGACACATATTGAGTTATTTCAGTTTCTTCACGTTGCGACCAGATTTCAGTTGGATTGTGTGTGATAGATTATCGCAAACTGGGGCTTAATTATGACGGAAAAGTATTACATTTTCTGTTTTACAAATGAAGTTTAGGAGAATGTGAGGTTGCGTTCAGCCTCCTGGGTAAATGCAGATCAACCTTCTGCTTTATTTCCAGCTGAAGGTTTTATTGGGTTTGTCTCTAAAAGATTTCCACATCCACAGAGTGGAAGTCTTTACCAAAGTCAGACTGGCTGGAGAACAAATAGAAACTTCTGCTTTTGTATCCTGTCATAGATTCTCATTTGGATTTAGAGTTGGACTTTGACTTGGCCATTCTAACTCTTTGTCTAAACCATTCCATTGTGACTCTGGCTGTACATGTTTGGAGTTGTCCAGGTAGAAGGGAAACCTCCACCTCAGTTTCAGGTCTTTAGTTTTCTCCCTCCTCTGTGTTTAACTCCATCTTCCTTCCCCGCTGCAGAGACGCATTCCCATAGCATGATACTGCTACCACCATGGTTCAATGCCAATTCTTTTTTTCTTTTCCAGATTGATCTGCAGTGTCTGGGTTTGGTCACAAGTAGCGTTTTGCATGTAGAACAAAAAGTAGCATTTGTCAGTTCTTTGGGTGAATTGCAGAACCTTTGCTGCCATCTGGGTCTGCCCGGCCCGGGGCAGCACTGCTGCCGCTGGGCTGACTGTGACATAATGGTGATGAGGTGCTGAGCAGCGCTGCGCCCCACACTGACTAACTGGATCTCAACACCTAAAATAAAATAATTGAATTGAACAGATTCATTTTGTTCCCACAGCCTTTTATCCACCTCTTCTTTCCAAACAAAATGTGCTCTGTGGTGAAGTGGGATGAGCTGAACTCTTACTGAACTGTATGAACATCTGTCTCATCAATTGTGGTCTCTGTAATTATAGGTATCAGTCATCTCTTGGAAAATGAAGCCAGACAGAAAGTATTAAAAAGCCTCAGAATTTCCTGCAACTGGAGTATGAGACACTGAAATCATCGTATGAAATCAGATTTCATCAAAAAGTATAGGAAACACACAACCGTTGTTAGATTATTAAGGTGCAGTGTGCAGTATGCATCGGTCTCAGCTGAACTCCAAAGACATCAGAAAGAGTGCCACACACACTCACACACAATTGTGAAATCCACATTTAATAAAGGGTCAAGCACCATTATTGGCGTACATGTACATTAAATACACATATATTGGTAACAGTCGTTCGTTCCTCCAGCTGTGATGCATGAAGTTGGTGGAGAAACATTCCTACAACCAGCTACTGCCTGAAGGTTTCTTTCCTGGCTCGACATTTAAATACAAATAACTTCAAACGCCAGAAAAAAATTTCAGCAAAGAAAACTTGAAACAGAAAGGCAGCTTGTGACGTTAGTAAGAGCAATCCTGGCTTTTAATTTCTTTTTTAAAAAAGGCATGTAGACCCTGACGGTGAGGCTAAATCCAGTTCAGGGCCGGTCCAAATCTGTATGAGGCCTGAAACTCAACTTTATGTAGGGGCCATCTTCCATCAAACTGAGTTTTTTGTACCTGCAAAACTGCAAATTTTAAGCAATTTTGAAGCTTTTATCTATTCTGTAATACTGGGTAAAATTTAATTACATACTTATTCTCAATAAACTAATAAGAATTTTGTAGATTTGATCTGATCTCTGGGAAAATTAAGCATTTTTAAGGCTCTCTCATGAATTAGGGGCCCTAACCAGGAGCTTAGTTTGCTTATGGTTCAGGCTGGTTTACCCCTCATCCCACTGCCAAGCTGGTAGTTTGATTCAGTTTGGTTGATTTATGTATTGCCATTTCACAACCCATGTCCAAAACTATAGACATACTAAAGGCAAAGACAGTTGTTACGTCACTAATAAACAATAAGAGTAAGAACGGAGTTCAGTCATCACAGGAAGTGGAATCTTTCCCTAGACGTTCACATCCTTTATCATTTTCAGTTTCATCTGTGTTCAATGCAGTAATAACAGAGCTGGTCTCTACATTTAATGGCTTTCAGTCAACAATGAGTTGGTTTTTTTTTTTACAGCAAATATATTAGGCATAAATAGCTTTAAAAATATGTGGAAACAGCATAGCTGTAAAAAATACAATTACAGAAATGTGAGCCAAACAGAAACGCTCAGTGAATAAGGAATACAAAACATGGCGATGAGCAAACATGTTAACAGCATGTCCTGTCCACTGATGGCTTACTTCAAAGTGCAGGATATAAAAAAAAAAAAAAACACATTGCTTTTACAAAACTGGACCTCAGGCCTGGAGCCAAATGCAGCTAATGCACGAGCAGAAAGTAACAAGTTTAGCAAATAAAGTTGCTTCAAAACAAACCTTTAAGAAATTTCTTTACTCCCAAGCTGCGTTGCTTTTAAAAAGCCCAAGAATCTTGGTGATGAATTTGTAACACTGGACACGGCAGAACGTTTCATATTTTACCACCAGGCTTCAAGACGGAAAAAATTAAAATAAAAACACAAGAAATTGAATAGCGCTCACAACCCCTGAAGCCAGAATGGCCTCCCTTTCTATGTTCAGGATAATACTTGCATTACGCCAGCTTCCTGTCCACACACACACACACACACACACACACACACACACACACACACACACACACACACACACACACACACACACCCGACACACACACACACATAGAGAAAACATCTGCAGTTACCTGACTTGACCTGCACCGAGAAAATGAAGTGACTGTTCTACGTTCAGCTGCTCAAACAATTATGTGTGAGAATAAACGGCATGAGAATGTCCAACCTGCTCCTGTGTCAAAGAGGTGAAAGGTTTTGCATGCAAGATGCACAAATCAACCCCAGAAGTTTTCTGAACCTTGTGAAGCTGCTGAAGCTGGACACAATGCTGAGTGTCAACATCCACACTGAGATGAGTTCTGTACTGACAGACAGGACACTCAGGGAGGGAGGAGCCATTAGTCCAAAAGTAATGTGAAAATGTGATGACAGCTTGTCAGTAAACTCTGAGATAAACAGCTCAGTCATTGGAGACGTGCTGTGGTCTGATGAGACTGAAATCAATGCATGTGGCCGTGGTGACCATCGATACATTGGGATAAAGAAGGCACTGATGGGTTTTCCAGATGGACAATAACCCTAAGGATCTGGCCAAATTAGATACAATTTGGATGCAAATATGTTTTTCAGGTTTTCTTTCAGTTATGCTTTCCAGTATAAACAAATAGGAACTAATAAACATATTTATGAAATTTTGATGGGTATGTTGAAAAGACATTCTTAAATTGCATTTCAAGTCAAATGGCAACATTGAAAGATCTGTGAAAGAAGAATGAGATGTGCATGGTGATTCATTCATTAACATCAAACCACCAAAAACCACCACATCTATGTTTGCTTTGTTGGGAATATGCCAAAATGTTGCAGAATGTGATCTGTTTGTGTAAATACATGGTTTCAACTGGGTTCAGTTTAGCTGACCTGCATTTCTAAGTAAGGCTTCTTTAGTCTCTGGACTTCAGAACATTTTAGTACCATTTGTCAAAATGTCGACCATGTCATATTGTAAATTTAGAAACCTAGATTTAATATGTTTAAATGTTTGCCAGCTACGTTTTTTATAACAACAAAAGAAGAAGTTTAGAAAGGAAGTTTCATCAGAATTTCAGATGGTTTGGATTCTTCCATTAGTCTGAAGAGGATGGAGATGATAGAAATGTCAGGTGTTGAATTGATGCTTTCCGTAGCTTGGCATGTTGTATGTACCTTCCAACTTCGTCTTACCTCTGTTTTTCTACCACTTGGTTTGTTTCAGGTACAACAGAAGTAACTGAGAAAGACAACCAGCAGGTCTGGTTCTGGTCCGGTCACACTGTGGTCATGAGTTTGAGTGAACCCGACCTGAATCTGAGGATCTTCCTCTTCAAGTTGTAAGACGCCTTAATCTTAACAAAGGTCTTAGTCTGAGCTGGGTCCATTTCCAGTTTCCCTACTGTGACCCGAGCCGTCCTCAGCTGACCCCGGTGCCTACCTGTCCCACCAGCCCCTCCCCCTCCAGGACCTCCTCCAACACTCTCCTCAGTGTCCGTCGTTGTGGTGTTCTCCTCCACATACTCCTCCTCACTGGACTCGCTGTCCCCAAAGCAGTTTGTGGTGTAGTTGGACCTGTCGTCCTCGCTGGTGTCCACAATGGTGGAGTGAAAGAGTGAGACGCACTCGGCTGAATATTCTGAATCACTTCCTGCAACGCTGGAGTACGGGCCACGTTGCTGCCCCCCAGAGGTGGGGTATGTTTTGGCTGCAGAGTTTCTGACTGCCTTCTTTCTCTGCCTCCACTGACTGTGTTTGTTCGCACCATCGCATGGTACTTCCATGATGGCACGCAGGGGCCTGTAATCATTCCTCTTGTACTTTGGCTTGGCCACAACGATGACCTGTTCGCGTCCATGGGGAAGATGGGATTGGTAGTTGCCATGGTGATGCTGCTTTAATGCTCCTGATCTCACTCTGACTTGTGTTGACCTTGCTTGCTTGTCTGGGGCTCCACATAACAAAGTGGATGCAGAGATGTTTTTCAGGCCTGGTGAAGTTCCGTTGTTGGACACATTGACGTGGTTGGAGCTTCCATCGTCTACTTGAAGAACCCTGTTTGGGTTCAAGCAGAACTTATCTTTTTTCTCTGAAGGCACCTCCTTACTCTCAGAAGCCAACATGGTGGATGTTCTACTGGTGCTCTTCACTTTGGTAATCTTAACATTCCTGCTGTTGCCTTTGCGGTGTTTACCGTTATGCTGCTTGGCCAGGTTGCCATTCCCCATGTGACTTCTTCTTACTACTCTTATGTCTTCATCATGACTCTGAGCAAAAGGTTCTGCACTGGAATGGACCAGCTCTGACTTGTTCTCCTCTGGTGGGCTGCTCTGTCCAGGCTTGGAGAGCTTCTTGGAAGCACCAGTCTGTGTTTTAGCTGTTAGAACTGATTTAACAATCTGCTCTTGGTCAACAGGGCAACGTGGCTGACTCGTCTCTTTGTCAGAGGAGTTACATTTTGGACTTCTCTGAACTGTGTTATCTGCGAGAAGATTTGGGACAGAAGCACCTGAGAGCGAAAGAGACCCTTTGCCCGTCTTGCTAATGAGTCTCTTTGTGCTGGTGCTCTTGACCCGACTGGTGACAGAACAATTGTTCTGCTGGTTGGAGTTTGAGTCGTCTTTGTTGATCTTGGAGCTGATTTTCATGACGTCAGTATCATCAGGAGAAACTCTCTGAGTGCCCTTCTCTTCATTTTTGCATTCTAAAGCGCTTTGCCTCAGAGAAGATGAGACATTAATGACTTCTGCTGAGGTTTCTCCAGCCGGGATCACAGGTTTTATTTCAGACCCTTTCAGAGTTTCAGCACCAGAACAGGAAGCAGATACTTGTCTCAAAGAGAGACTGGGCTGACGGACGACGCCCTTCAGAGGGTCCGTGCTGATGTTGGTCCTGGGTCTGTTGGCCCTAATGGGCTGGGCCCTCCGCTGCAGCAGACCAAAGATGTACTTCTCCAGGTGTTTACTGGAATGGGTTTGGAAAGTGGAGCCTTGAGGTCTCAGGGTCCCTGAAGCAGAACTGAGGATGAGGAAGGTTTCTGTTTTGAGACATTCACCACCAGCTTCATGTGTGGACTGACCTCCGTCACCAGACACCTGCAGAAGCGCAGAGCTTTGGACAGCTGCAGCGTGTGACGGGTTTCGGTAGTTGTAAATGTCACTTGCGTTTCTGGGGAAAAAATTGCAGAGATTTTTAGACGGGGAGTCGGTGGCAGCCAGTGACGTCGCCTCCAGAGAAGCCTGGTGAGGAGCAGACAGTGAGCGGCGGACAACGCCAGAGGAACCCAAGTCGTCATAAAATCCTCCAACCAGCACGTCATACTCCAAACAGCTGGCCAGCTCCTCTGAAAATAGAAATAATTTCACTTTATTCATTCAGAACACAAAGGAGGCAGAATCAAACACAGCTGCAAGTTATTCACCATCACAGCATGGCGTGCATCATGGTGAATGTCGACACGTTCAACGACTGAGAACTATTGAACACAGTGTCAAACACAGACAGTCTGACTTATTGTGAGTTTATTTCATGCTGCTGATCTGCTGAGTGCCAACAGCTTGCAGGAAGTAGGGTCTAATGGTCTGCTGAGTGAGGCTGAGTGAGGTTTGACTCTGTTTGGTTAGGCTGCAGATTGAACACTCAGGCATTAGTAAGTGGAAAATTCCTTTCAGTGGAGACAGAGTGCTGGGAATATTAACCCTGTGTGTGCACGCCGTTCTCTTCATGCATGTCAGAGTTTATGTCTGAAAGGACTTCGCTCATTACTGATGTACACACTGTTCTCAGATTAATCCACTATTATTGAATGATTCAATAATGTGACTTAAATTTATATGAATCTTTCTGTCTTAAATGCATATTTACATTTCTAACTCAGTAAATATGGTTTAGCACTTGTCAAAACAATCTGGAAGGTCTTCTAACAGTTCCTTGCATGTTATAATGAATATTAAAATATGAATAAAACTGTTGATAAAATGTTAACTCTAATTGGTCAAATGTTCAATTAGGCTTAATATTCCTGACCAACAACAACGCAGGCGAGATGCTTTTACTGACGGAATGTTTTTTTCAGTGACCCGACTTGGACTTTGGCTGCTGGGGAAGACGTAAACAGGGGGAACACTTCTGATATCATCATTTACTTTCCTGGACTTTAAAAACTGTATTTGCAGTGTTAACTCCCCTCCCCCACTACAAGTTCTTCTCTGCAACATAACAACCTTTCAGATAAAAATATCTCTCTACCTTACTTCAGACATTCTGCACAAAGCGGTTGTGGCAACACTAATAATTCTACATGTGTTTAAGCATTTCAGTCTTCTGTATATTTATTTGTGAGCATTCAGTGACTGGCTGCTGCATCCCAGCAGCACAAAGGAGCGATATCATAGATCCTTCCTCTGGAGCCATCACTGCTCCAAACAAACTCAACATGTATTTACATTTATCCAGGTGTTGGAAGTGGTTCACAGAACATTTCTGCTAGATTTGACTCATCTCTGTTTTATTTTCATGCAGCATCGCTTTTCTGTGTTTCTTTCTTTCTTTTTCGCCAAAAGTGTTTTTTTTTTTTTTTGTCTAAAACATATTTTGGGAAGAAACAGGTGGTGATTTTTCTGCCAAAATGACTTTTTGCAAAAACAATGAAAAAGAATACTTTATTTTAAGAAGGTGATGATAGTGTAAATACTCTGTATTTTAAATTCATAAAAATACATCCACATTTTGTATATTTAAAAAAACAATGTTCTACTCAGTTGCACGTTTCTTTGGATTGGAGTTTGCTGTTTTTGATAATTGCACAGTATGTCACAATGTAATTTCATTCTTACAGTGCAGTATATGGTTATTTTTTTTCAAAATCGTTCAAAATGTAAATGAAAAAGATGATCCTATGCAACTGCACAGTCCTTCGGATCAGAGGATGCACTATTAAAAAATATTTTTAGTACTTTTATCTTGGTGTGACCCTACATCATTTGATGTCCTGTTACTTTGCTGTTGTTACACCTGGATTTTCCCCACTAAGGGACAATAAAGAATATTTGTATTCTATTGATTCATTGTCAAGCCCTCTCAATATCCCACAGAGATTCTTCTTCATAAATAAATGCGTAATGTGCAGAAAATCTGCTGGCAGAGTGAACATGCAGGACGCTTTGACATCAGAGATAAGATCAGAGAATGCAGCAGATTTGTTTTTAGCCTCTCTCACACCAGCTGCCGGCGTCTCTACAGTTTCTACTGCTATTCACCAGAACGCCGCTTTGAGAAATTCTAACCTGTGCTTTTTATTTCAAACAGGAAACTTAACAAAGTGGGGCAGCAAGTGGCCTGACAGCAGAACCCCGTTGAAAGTCTCTTAAAAGCACAGCTGTCCAAACAACAGGTGTCATTCCACGGTCAGAGCGACTCCTCCTTGACCATGTTATAGAGACGCTTCATCTGAAGCTTGTTGTCCATGTACAATCTGAGAGGCTGAAGGAGGTCAACATCCACTGACCAGCAGGGAGGCTGGAATGGTTGAAATTTGATATTCTGTCACAAGCCTCAGAGAATGTTACTGGGATTTCACACACAACTCTCCTCTTCCTGTTAGTGTGTGTGGTTACACTCAGGTATGATGTTAACGCTGATAGAAAACCTTTTGCTGACTGTGCGATGACTTCCTGTTCAGACTGAGACAAAGTACCTGTAGACAGGAAGTATCCTTCAGCGTCGGTGGTCGAACAGAAGCACTCGCTGAAGACTGAGTGAGACGAGTTGGAGAGTGACCCAGAGGCCCCGTCACTCAGTTCATAGAACCCTAGTGGAGAGAACAGGTCAAAGGTCATAATCTGCTCTGAACTGGCAAGAGGACAGAGCACTGACCCCGTCATCGCCAATCATGTGGTGAAGATAGATATTCTACTATTTTATCTGTTCACAGTCTAACTTCAACCTTCACTATCAATTGTATTCTGGTCCAGACGTTTGAAAGGCCTTGAGAGCAGAAGCCATGGCTCTACGTGTTTGGGGGCCCAAAGATTCTTTTTCCTGCAGTTCTTGCAGATACTGGACTACACAAGTAAAATTAGCATGGGTAAACTGTGCTAATATTTTTGGACTTTTTAAAAAATAAACACTAGTTGAGTATGTGATTGTATTATATCTTTTCAGGAACAAAATGGAGTCACCAAATAGTCACCTGGAACCCCAGTGAATTTATCTGGATCTCTGTTAAAATTAAGTAAAAATATTTATAAATCTCTTTTTTTTTTTCTGAGTTTTGAGTTATTGTCTGATATTAATATACATTTCATCACAGAATTAGATTTTTTTCCCCCTCCAAAAAAATAACAGAAATTATTCAGAATTTCAAAATCAGATTTGCAAAAATGCAGTGAAACAATAAATCCTTCTGGGTTTTTATCCGGTTCATTACTGAAATCCAAACGGTTTTGTATTTAGGCCTGTAACAATAAACAATAAATCAATTCATCGCATGCTAAAACTAAAGCAAACGCAATAATTTTCATTTGCTTGATTTATCGTTTCTCTCTCTTCACCAAAACTGCTCTTCAGTCTGGTGTTTTGCTTTTAATTATCCCTTTTTGAAAGACAATTTTGTCTACAGAGAATTCAGAATTCATTTTATTTGTCGTTTCTGTTGTTTTGTTTATTTATTTGGAATATTTAAAATGTCTTCCAGTTCCAATGTTTAATGTTCATCAGAATGTAATGTTTATTGATCTCTGAGACTGTGTTCTTGAATTATTCTTCCATTGTTACTCAAAACAACAATGTTATCTTTTATTGTAAACAAGCTCTGGGACAATTTATTGTTATTGTGACAGGCCAATGCGTATCGCATGATGATAAAAGTGCTGAAGGTGGTGTGGGGTTCTACCTGAGCTGGGCCGGCTGTCGGTCTCCAGTTGGTCATGTGACGGCTCCGGTTCCAGTCGCAGCTCGTTGATCTGCTGGTCCAGCTCATGTAACTCGCTGATGACTCCGGCGTCCCGCCTCAGACAGCTCTGAGACACAAACACACAGTTCAGGCTCCGTCCTCTCTTCTTGTTAAGCAACCATAAGCCTGAAACCAGGTTTGATGGAGAATATTTTGATCATTTCCATGTCTAAAATCTAGAAAATTAGTAAAAAAAAAAAAAAACCCAAAGAAACCTAAACTGGCTAAATACACAGATGGAAGCTGATTTTACTGATTTTGTGCTAGACAACCTGATCTGTGCAAGAAACTTTTGCAAATTTGTAAAAACAGGAGAAAAAAGATGAGAATCTGAATAAAACAACCTTGTAGATTTACTTTGCACTGTTTGAGATCTAACATTTCTTTACACTCCATAGTTAAACATGGCTTACAGCCTTATGAATGTTGGACACATGTTGGTCTTTAACAATGTCCCTCTATGTGGACCCAGATAGAGGCAGATACACACGTTAAGACTACAGACACACACTTAAGCTGCAGGTGTGAATGTTTTGCGAACTCAGCTGCAAACTCAATGTTGCTTTTCATTTTTATCGACTCTGTCACATTCTCGAGTGGCTCATTCTGGCAAAAAAGTAAAGACAAAGCCTGACGATAACGTCCTGCTAAATCTGCCCTACATTGTGCAGTGAGGCCGGTGAACACACACACACACACACACACACACACACACACACACACACACACACACACACACACACACACACACACACACACACACACACACACAGTCTGGAGCGGCCCCGCCCCGCCGCTGTGGGATGGAAAACATGTGGGCTATGCAGCTCTGCTTGCAGGTCATGTGCCAAATTCCTACAACTGAGCGGCTGCAGAGAAACTGAAGCACACAGCTGCTGGTTGATCACCGATCCACCATCATTAATAGCAGCAGGTCTCTATGGAAACGACCTCAAATCCGAGGGATTATTGGTGCGCGACAGTATGTAGGAACTTGAGCTGTTTTCAGCTAAAGGTTCAGGCTGTGGATGCATTATGTTGGTGAGAGTCAGCGCACACAGCCAAACCAACACTGAAGCACGAGTCTCAGGCTCCGCCCACCACCACAGCATCTGATCCAATATCCTGTGTGAACCTGCTTCAGTCCACTGAGGGCTGAATGAAAAACGAACAGAAAGACTGCTGCCTCTGTGGATCACATACTAGACAGCAACTCACACTGAGCAGAACGCAGAGCTCAAAATTCAAACGGGTCAGTCCTACACTCAGATTTCAAAACGTATCTGCAGAAAGCATTGCTGAACTGTGACATAGAAAGAAAACAGATTGTTGTCATGTAAGAGTTGCTAATAAAATCTACATTGTGGTGTGCATTTTTATTCTCATCCCGATTTACTCTGATACACATAAAATCTAGAACAAGTGATGGCCCTACAACATCTGCTGATTAGTAGCTAGACTTCATTTGTGGGTCATTTTATCTAAATCTAGATGCAGCGGTTCCGTTTCTGGCCTCAGAGGTTTGCTAGAAAACAAGCAGCGGATCCGGGAGAAAGTCCTGAAGAAGTTCAAAGCAGAGTTCGGTCTAGAGTCGCATTCCTAGGTTTGAACATTTAGGAGCTTTGATCAACCCGTCATCTGGACACGGAGAGCAGCAGGACAGACTGTCCACCCACAGAACCTGACAGGAGGAGCGTCAGTAGAAACTTGAAACGGGTCAGGAGGTTCATGCAGTCAGAGCTGGTGCAGAACAAAACACAATCATTTGTTAAAATGCTCCAGATCTACATCTGATTAGTGGATCTGTGGCATGAGGTGAACATTTCTGTTCTTGGATGCTCGCCATCCAATCGGACCATGCTTGAACTGTTTTGCAAAGAATTATGTTTAAAGCTGGATGTTTCAGCTATAAGTGGAGAGAAAGGCAGCGTATTGATTCAGAAGGACTGAATAAAAGTGCACACCGCACTTCTCAGATTTTTATTTGAAAACAAAATTGATCATTGCCTTCCACCCAATAATTCTGTGCTTCTCTATGTTGATCTGCGACATGAAGATTCAAGACGTACCAATACTGCAAGACGTTGTGCTTTTTTCACCAGTTCATCAGTAGTGATGTGCTGATTCCAATACTGACATGTTTAAAAAAAAAACAGTGTAAAATATGAATGTCTAATATCTGTTTTGAAGATGAAAACAATATGAATGTAGTTTCCTCCATGTTGAGTTGAACTAGCTGTGCTCTGACAACAGGACACGCTGCAGGCATCACGAGGGACACACTTTGTAATTGGGAAAGAAAATGGCAACCAGTCTGCATGATCCTGCTGCTGCTGAACTCGTGACTCCTCCAGCAGCAACAACAACAACACATTACCTCCAGAGCTCACCGAGAGCAGAAGCACCGATACATGTCAGAGGAGACGACTCTGCTCTGCTGACGAAGTTACAGGAGTGACTCTTAACTCTGGACTAGATTTGTTCAGTGGCCAGTTATAAAAACAGCAGAAAGAAGACACGTTCTGATTTTCTGACAAGAGTTTTTTGAAGTTTTTTTGTATTAATGGGAAATATGCTGGTGTGAAAGGCTGTTATCTTTATTCAAACTTAAAGAAAGTTGAGGGAAGGGTCTGTTCAGAGGGAGGAAGTTGTTAGAATAGAATAGAAATATCCTTTACCGTCCCACATTGGGGAAATTCAGGCGCGGTGACAGAACATCAAGCAACACAAAGATAAAAGTATCTAAACATAGCATGCTCTGATCCAAAGGAATGTGATTAAATAGAATCATTTTGAAAAAAAAGCCCAAAATGAGAATTTGTGTATTTGTGCAAAAAATAGTCTGTTTTCAATATATGAAAATAAAACTGTACAAGCAGAAATGTGCCATTACCAGGAGAAAGGTTATTTGAATGAGTAAAATTGTGAAATGCAGAATGTAAACACTGACTTAGTTTGTTGGGAGCAGTGATGGAACAGCTGCTTGGAGGAAGGAGCCATGTTAATGCTCCTCTGTGCGTTTAGGATGCAGCAGTCTGTTAGAGCTCTCCAGTTCAGAAACAGCTTCATGCATGATTTCATACCTCATTAAATCAGATAACTCTTCCATGTTTGTTTTTTCTGTTGTTTGTGTTTAGTTTGAACCCAGATTAGCTGGTTACTGAGTCTGAAGCTAACAACTAGTCAGACTTTGATTGAAGCGGACTTCCATCATCCTGGAATCACTCAAATGCCAGAAAAGTCTTTGTGGTTCATCTGACCACTAGAGACAGATGGTAAAAAGAAATGTTTCAATTCTATAAAAATGCTGATACAGAAGATTCTAAATGAAAGTACAAATGTCAACGTTATATTTGTGTAACCTCAGAGTGTTGACCTGACTCTGAGGAACAGAAAAAGTGGATCTAGAAGCGAGGAGTCGCAGCATCCGGACAGATTATGGAAAACACATAACGCTCATGAAAATATGACTGAATCAGCAGTGAAGAAAAGGGAAAATTAACTGATCAAGTCCTACAATATGAACCACAGACTGTGTTCTACACCCTTCATCCCGTTACACACAAACTATACAAAACAGAGGCAACAAAAGCAACAAACTCTTCGTGCTTTTTAACAGCCACATTCGGCTCCAGACTCCAGCAGAGAGCGAGGAAGGCAAGGAAGACCCGCAAATCAGAAACGAGCTGATGAGATACCAGACATTCTCTGATAATGCTCATCCAGTTAGATTCAGACATTCAATCCTAAAAACAACAAACAGCTGCTGGAGAAAAACACACACAGCTGACACGCTCAGTAAGACAAACCCACTGGAATGAACTGAGACCCGGATGGCAGAAACAACGTGGACAGCAGGACGGCAGAGGACAGTCCCAGAACTACAAAGTAGACAAGATAAAGTTCCTGACCAGGATGTGTTTGTTCTCACCCAGTGACTGCTGCAACTGATGGATGGGTGTGTGGGACATTTACAAACTATTTAAAGTTCACCGTTTTACAGCGGGGAACATTTGGAGCAGTGGACAGTCTCCCCGGTAATGAACCCGTCCACTAGGTCCGTCTCAGACTCTTTCACAGCACGACAAATGTTACAGTTCATGACCATCTCTGCCAGCTTGAGATGGATCCTGTGCAGAACGCCATTATCAAATACATAACATCGAAACAAAACTATTCTCACCCACAGGAGAATAGTTTTCATAATCGCTAACGGTCAATTTTATGTATTTTACAGACACATAATATTTCACAGGACAATCAAGTAACTATGTTAACTTCATTTGTTAGAAAAATATTATACATACTAAAAAGACTTAAAAGAATTTTTACTTCAATATTCAATTCCTTGAAATTGGGAATGTGTCTCTTTAAGAAGCTCATGCTTTTCTGAAACTCCACCTTCAGGAAATCATCACAATATGGCTACTCTGTTAACCCTTTACCAAAGTTTTTAACAGCATCACACTGAGAAGCAGCTCCTACAATGACACATAGCTCCACCTGATGTTTGCTAATTGCTGCTAGCTAGTCTGAAGGAGCTGAGTGGAGGAGTCACAGGGGACGGCTGCTCTGTGAGGTGGAAGCTTGGAGACTGCAGCTCCGAAGGTGAAGCTGGGTCCACCCAGGCGTTTTACACAGCTGAGTGATGAGTGATGGAAATGAAAGGATTTCTCAAAGAATCAAACCAACAAACACTCCAGGTATGTTTTAGAATGACATTGTAACATGATGTGAAGCTCAGAAAAGTTCATTTTACACGATGCTGCCCCTTTAAGAGATTTAACTTGTTGATAGTCAATCAGTTCTGTTTACAAGGACAAACATTCAGACAATTTGTTTACCAGCTGCCACTTTATGATCAGCCTCCCTGTCCTTACAGACTTGGGGGAGGGATTATCTTTGTGATGTAACACCATAAATGAGATTTGCTGAAAACAGAGACAGAACTAAGAAGCTTCTACTCAGAAGTTTTGGTGTTGGGTCATGGGATTCCTGGTTTGATTAGAGGACTGTGACGGTTCTGAATCTGTCCCAGATTCTCCTTGCTGTGCAATGCTTTCTGAAACCCGGTGGATGTGGAGGAGCAGCAGCTGATGGTTGGAGCTCCTCGCCTGACCTCCATCAGCAGCACCACTGCATTCAGACACTGATCTGCTGTTCCAGCCTGCAGAGTTTTCTAACCTCAGCAAAGATTTATCAAGCCTATTAACCAGAGGAAGGCCTAAACTTTGGGAAATAAAAGCAAAATGAATCTTGAGTTTGGAGAAATAAAACAAACAAAAAATGCACAACAAACTCAAACTCTTACCAAAAGACAAAGAAAGATATCTGTTAAGAAATTTGGGAAAAATGATGTTCAGCATGCTTTAATAAAATCTGAAGCTTTAAGATCCCGGAAAAGAAAACTGCAAACAGGTAAAGTTAAAAGGCACAAAGCGATGGATGATCTATTGTCCTTCTGAGCCGAGCCTGCTGGTTATCGGAGCCTCTCTGCGGTCCGGACCGTTTGGACCTACCAGCTGTTTCCGCAGCACCAGGATGTTCTCCTCGCAGCTCAGCTGAGCATCGCTCCGCGCCTCCTTCAGGACGCTCAGGACCAGCAGCTGCTGCCGGTGCCGCAGGTACTCCAGCTCTCCCAGCACCGACACCATGAGCTCCAGCCGCTCCCGCACGGAGCGCAGCCGCTCCCCGTCCGACGGCGCCCTGTGCCGGCCGCAGCGGCCGTCTCCCTCCCGCCTAGAGGCTGCAAATAACGGCATGTCCAGCGGCTGTGGCTCCGTCTGCTCCCTGCAGCATCGGTGGTGTGTGTGGGGGAAATGTAACCCACTGACACTCACCGAGCTGCCGAGACCCGATGCATGAACCCGAGCAGATCCCGAACCAGCTGGTGATCTAACAGGAACGCGGGATCAAGTGGATCCCTTTATGCCCGCGGACCGTGCGTGGGAGGAACCGGGGAAACCACGGGGGGAAGAGTCGCATCTTCCACGCAGAGGATCCTCCAGCAGCTCTGCACTCTGACGCCCGACGCCTGGTGGACCTCCCTAAGCCCCGCCCCCTCACACACTGACACGCCCATAAAGCTGATGTCACCAGCAGTTTTGCTCTCAAGAACATCAAAATAAAATAAAACAAAAGGCGGTATTTTTTTAAATAAAAGTTTTTTATTTCAATCTTCTTCCCTTCATGTCTCACACAGAAGGGAAAGTAAAAAAGAACATGAGGAAATGAGGAAATGTGTAAACAAACAAAGAAGAAAACAGGAGAGAAAATGCAAAAAGAAAACATACGAGAAAATAATAAATAAAAAGTGAGTAAATTTTTTAAAAAAAGCCAGAAAAAGAAAAGAAAGTCAGAAATGAAACAATGTGACAGTAAATATAGTTTCAGAATATGAAAAATGGGGAAAAATAGATGAACAAAAATGGAAGTTATCAACTTTGAAAATAAAATTAAACATTGACTACCGCCAAATGATCATTTATTTCACACCATGTAATCAAATAACCTGGGAACGTTATTATTTTGATGGAATATCAGGCATATTATTTGCCAATTTTGGCAGGGTTTGCCTTCTAAATTTCTGTAAGGAGAGAAAAATCTCACTTTAAAAAGCAAAGCTTAATGTGCTATAACCTAACTCCAAAATAGTTTCCCTTCTTTTGAAACAGCAACTGTGCAGCAATTATTTTCCCCTCAACATTTGGTAGGAAAAGCAACTCGGACGTTGATCTGTAGCTACATGTAGCTGTTAGTGAGCTGCGACATAAAGCCTGGTCTTCATACAGCTTCAGGGATCTCAGCGTATAACCTGAACTCGCTTCTAAGACTTGTTTTCTTTCCGACTTGCATGCGCTTGAGTTTCCACTTTGTTTTGCTGAACATGTGCAGAGCTCTGTAGGCCTGAGATCAGTTCATCCTGCTCTGCTTCATTATGTTTAATCCTGGTTTGTGAGAACATCGATCTCTGCACAGACACACAGGACCTCAGGGAACCAATCAACTGTCTGATCAATAGCTCTTCTCTTCCTGTGTTTTCTTGGATTGAAGGTCTAATCAGGATGAGGTCTCTGTGTCACTTAACATCATTCACTTCCTGCTCATCAGCTTCCTAATTAAACGCTAGTCTGTTTATTGTGAACATGGTTTTGTTGTGTTGTTTCTTTTCTCTTTTAAGGATTTTGTGGATGAAAAATCATCATCATCATCATCATCATGTTCGCAACACATTTTGTCAACATGCTGCAGCTTTTAAAATGACTCCTTTGACACAAGCTGTGTAGAAAGCTGAGATCTTGTCTCTGGGACGATCCATTCACTTCCAGACCAAATGCAGAAGTTCCTTTAAACTAAATCTGACTCTTACTTCCTGACTACTTTGTAAAATAAGTGAAAGACAACGAAATGTGTATTAAAAGTAAAATATGTAACTTTTAATCTGAAAGAACACGACAACATTTAAAACGGTCAATCACTCAAATTTACAACAATTAAAGGCTGCAGGGAATGATTCCATGGAGTTCAGAGAAGGAAATAATGAGAATCTGATCAGAAGACGTCACTGGTGGAGGAGTCTGTGTCTGCGTTCACTGACCCGACGGTCTCCTCGTTGTTCTCCTCGTTTCTATCCTGGGCTCTACAGGTCTTCCTGGCTCCTCCCTGTGGATTTTGTTTGTCCAGATGTGCAACGTCTAAGAAAAAAAAATCATTATATTTATTGACTATAAATTGAGCAATTTGACTGGAAGGTCAGGGTTGTTCTAGAGTCTCTAGACACTCGTCTTAAAGCCATTATGTTAAATAGTTAACATAATGGCTTATGGATATCTTAACATTTTTATGTTTTGACATTAAACATATTTAGTTTTGTTTTGTATACAAAAATAAATATGAAATAAAATAAAAGTTGGTTCCATTAACTATTTTAGGGCTGATCTGCAGTTTTTCTTCAAGTCTTTTAGAAACATTTAAACTAAATAGAACAATGTATATTACATTTCTTGTGTTATTTACTCACCACTTATCTACTTTTTACTTTTTACATATTACCTATTTTATTCCCTGAATAAAGATATTCTAGTAAATATCTTTACTAGAAGATATTTTACATGCACCTAAAATCAACAGATTGTGACGTCTGGGTTAAAATAATCTAGTCTCTGGTGACTGTTAATGACTGTACTGCGTCAGTTAAGGTCAGAGTTCATCAGGATTCAACATGATGGAGAGAGACTGGGGATGTGGAACTATTTGGAAGGTGCTTGTTTTGTCACATCTGATATAAAACAGTATCCTGGCAACAAGAAACCCCTTGCTCTACGCTTTTCTTCCAGCAGAGGGTCTGGGCTTCCTGGAAGCCTCTGCTGAAGACTGAATCGATTGGAAATGTTAGTGATTGGTCAAATTCGCTAATATTTTAAACACAAACAGTCAACACTGTACAGTGTGGAACAACCACCCCACACTGCAAAGACAGAAGTCTCAAGCCCAATGTCTCTTCTGCCAGCAGTGACCTGACTTTAAGTCATCAATACTGTGGAAGTGTGGCCAACATGGACTGAATGGTGTCGTTCTCTTTGTCCGCTGCCATTGCCAAATTACAGGCAGACTATAGTAGAAAATCAACATCAGAGAAATTCATCTCAATGGGAGAAATCCCAGACGGAGCACTGAGGAGACATGAGAATCAAGCAGAAATACTTAAGGAGGCAAAGGCCAGCTAATAAAACTGTATTTTAGAAAAAGAACATCACACTGTCTAACAGTGTAGTGAGACGGTCTGGGGCTACTTTGCTACTTCATTGACGGAACCATAAATTCTGCTCTCTAGAAAGTCTGGAGGTAAATGTCTGACCAGAGGTTAGGCCTTCAAGCATAAGCTCACTGAGGGACTGCAGCAGCAGGTCCACCTCTGAATGACCCAATGGGTGTTTCTTAAAGCTTTTTCAAACTGTTTATTTGCTGTGATGTTTTTTTTTTTTTTTACATAATTATTAAAACTATCCCCATGTCCAGACTGTAATGAGACAGAAAATCTGTGAACAGATGGAGCTCCAGCAGTAGCACCTCCCCCCAGTGCTTCTCCTGCCATCTTGTTTCAACAGTTACATAGTATTTTAACGATGACCAACCGCTTTGACGTCTTTCAGTCCGGTTTCCGTGCTCACCACAAAGCCCTCGTCAAACTGTTCAATGACATCCACATAAATACAGACTGTGGAAGAACCACAGTGCTGGATCTGTTGGACCTCAGCGCAGTATTTAACACTGTTGACCACGACATATTACTGGAATGACTGGAGAGTTGGGTTGGACTCTCTGGTCCAGTACTCAGTTGGTTATGAGTCTTACATAAAGAACAGGGATTTCTTTGTTTCAATAGGAAACTTCTCAGTGGTCATATATGGGGTACCCCAAGGTTCAATCCTGGGACTCTTCTTATTTACTATCTATATGTAACCAAGCAGATGTCATACAGCTCTACATTACCATGTCACCAGGTGACTGAACCAACCTAAAAGCCCTGAACAGATGCTTCGAACAAATAAATGTATGGATGTGCCAAAACTTTCTTCAGCTGAACAGAAACAAACTGAAGTTATTATCTTTGGACTGATCAAGAGTCATAGCTTCAGTTATTACATCTAGAAACTAGTGATCAGGTCTGAAATCTGGTTGTTGTGGTTCATGTGACCTGAACCTTCAGAGTCAAATAAAGACAGTTACAAAGTTGGCCTTCTGTCAACTGAAGAACATTTTTATAGGACAGGATTAAAGGACTAATGTCTCAGCAAGATCTAGAGAAACTCATCCACATGTTTATCTTTAGTCACCAATTACTGCAACAGTGTCTGCACACATTAACCTAATAAATCTCTCCTCCAGATGCAGCTGATCCAGAACCATGCCTGCTGCTGGTGTTCTGACTGAAACCAGGAAGATAGAAAACATCACCCAGTTCTACAGTCCTTCACTGAGAGAATAGACTTTAAAATACTGATGTGATTTATAAATCACTGAACAGCTGAGCAGCACAATATATTAAATATCTGCTGCTGTTGTATCAACCTTCCAGAACCTCTCTGGTCTTCTGGTTCTGTTTTCCATCCAGAACCAGAACCAAATATGGAAAAGCAGCAGAACAAACTGCCAGAAACTGAAAAATAGCTGAAACATTGAGTTTCTTTAAGACTAGGTTAAAACCCCTCCTGGTTGGAGCTGCTTTTGAACCATAATAAATAGAATATTAACAAACACATTTGATGTGTGCTGATGATTTGAATGATGGCACTTGACAAAATGTAATGTCTGTTACTGCTTTTCTTGACTGTTGATTGTATGACATGTTTATGTTTTTTTAACTGCCTTGTTGCTGAAATGTGCTATCCAACTAAACTTGGTTGATCTGAAGGTATGCTCTGCTCCTGGTCAAAGTCAGAAGGAGAGTCTTAACACTGTCAATCAATCTCGGGTATGTACTACTAAACATGCTAAAGGCAGACAAACAACTTACCGCTCCAGGAAAACTGTTTATCTTCTGTTATCATGCTAACTAGCCTGAGCATCCATTCATGGCAGATTCTGTTTTGGGCAACCAGGTACAATGTAGCAGAGAGGAAGGGGGAGGTTGTGAGGAGTGCATACATGGGGTTGATTGACAACACTAAGAACGTCCACCTGGCTGTGATTGGTTGTTTCTGACAGAGCAGTGTGTTTGTTCAGGTGACAGCAGGTTCATGAAGAGAATCCAGATTTTATCACAGATGTTCTGTCTTGTATTTTACTGTCACAACACGGTGAAAGTTTTAACAAATATGTAAAATAAAAATGTTTTAAAAGTTAAAAGATAGACACTGCAGCTTTGAAGTATGGACTCAAATCTGTGAAAGGACTTCAAACAGGCCAATCACATTAGAAAGTCCATGCTTGCTGAATTAAAACAATCTTGCCAGGAAAGTTTGAAGAAGACTTTACCAAGAAGATATTAACAAAGTGCTGAACGGGATCAGGACTCTGAGAGCCGAACTGGGTGGGCTCTGAGTGTGTGGGGGGAGGGAACGCGTGTTCTGGGCTGGCAGCAGCAGCGGGAACCGGGGAAATGAAGACGAGCCTTTCACAGGCTCCATAAGCAGAACGGAAACCGAGTTGGGCAGTGAAAGGATAGAGTGTGCAGAGAGTAAAGCGAAGGCATCCGGAACACAGAGCTCAGTGTGCTTCAGCGCCGGCCTGCACAGCCACAAACACACACATCTGCACAGGTAACATCCACGACACCTGAGGGCAGAGCTGGACCAAACGCTGCAGACTCAACAAAGGACAAATCTATTCATTCATTTGTTTAAGTCTTCTTCTGCTTACTCTCAGAGTCTCCATGGCAACAAAGCAATAGTAAAGCCCTGCAATAGTTGGACTAATTTTTATGAAGAACATATTAAAAAGCCAAAGGAAAAACTATCTGCCTTTTACCTGATTTTTATAGGTTTTAGTATTTAGTCCAGCAGAAACTGTTGCTATGCAACATGTCTGCAGGTTTCTGTGATTATCATCATAAAATACAAATATACATGGATACAGTAACTTACACAAACCTCTGCAAAGAAACACACACACACACACACACACACATCAAGCTGTCTGATTGCCTACAGAATAACGCTGGTAGAAAATGGCAGAATCGCTGAGCTGGTAGGTGTGAGATCAGACATGCTTCCATGGCAACCAGAGACTGAAGATGAAGCAGAAACACAATAAAAATATGTTTTCCAAACAGCCAGTTAATAAAGTTACATATGGACTGAAAGGGATGCTGAACTCTGGCTCAGGTGTTTCATTGGATGTAGAGCCAGTAGAGCCAGTAGAGCTAGTAGAACCCATAGAGCCAGTAGAGCTAGTAGAGCCAGTAGAGCTAGTAGAGCCAGTAGAGCCAGTAGAGCCAGTAGAGCCAGTAGAGCTAGTAGAGCCAGTAGAGCCAGTAGAGCTAGTAGACCCATAGAGCCAGTAGAGCTAGTAGAGCCAGTAGAGCTAGTAGAGCCCGTAGAGCCAGTAGAGCTAGTAGAGCCAGTAGAGCCAGTAGAGCTAGTAGAGCCAGTAGAGCCAGTAGAGCTAGTAGAGCCGTAGAGCCCGTAGAGCTAGTAGAGCCAGTAGAGCTAGTAGAACCCGTAGAGCCAGAGAGCTAGTTAGAAGCCGTAGACCAGTAGAGCTAGCGAGCCCGTAGTAGAGTAGTAGAGTAGTAGAGCCGCCAGTAGAGTAGAAGTAGAGCCTAGTAGAGCCAGTAGAGCCAAGTAGTAGAGAGTAGAGCCAGTAGCCAAGAGAGTAGAGCAGCAGAGTAGTAGAGCTAGTAGAGCCCGTAGAGCTAGTAGAACCCGTAGAGCCAGTAGAGCCAGTAGAGCCAGTAGAGCTAGTAGAACCCGTAGAGCCAGTAGAGCCAGTAGAGCTAGTAGAGCTAGTAGAGCCAGTAGAGCTAGTAAGCCAGTAGAGCAGTAGAGCCAGTAGTAGAGCAGTAGAGCTAGTAGAGCCAGTAGAGCCAGTAGAGCTAGTAGAGCCAGTAGAGCCAGTAGAGCTAGTAGAGCCCGTAGAGCTAGTAGAACTAGTAGAGCCAGTAGAGCCAGTAGAGCTAGTAGAGCCAGTAGAGCTAGTAGAGCTAGTAGAGCCAGTAGAGCCAGTAGAGCTAGTAGAGCCAGTAGAGCCAGTAGAGCTAGTAGAGCCAGTAGAGCCCGTAGAGCTAGTAGAGCCCGTAGAGCTAGTAGAACCCGTAGAGCCAGTAGAGCTAGTAGAGCCAGTAGAGCCAGTAGAGCTAGTAGAGCCCGTAGAGCTAGTAGAACCCGTAGAGCCAGTAGAGCCAGTAGAGCTAGTAGAACCCGTAGAGCCAGTAGAGCCAGTAGAGCCAGTAGAGCTAGTAGAGCCAGTAGAGCCAGTAGAGCTAGTAGAGCCCGTAGAGCTAGTAGAACCCGTAGAGCCAGTAGAGCCAGTAGAGCTAGTAGAACCCGTAGAGCCCGTAGAGCCAGTAGAGCTAGTAGAGCTAGTAGAGCCAGTAGAGCTAGTAGAGCCAGTAGAGCCAGTAGAGCCAGTAGAGCTAGTAGAGCCAGTAGAGCCAGTAGAGCTAGTAGAGCCAGTAGAGCCAGTAGAGCTAGTAGAGCCCGTAGAGCTAGTAGAACCCGTAGAGCCAGTAGAGCCAGTAGAGCTAGTAGAGCCAGTAGAGCCCGTAGAGCCAGTAGAGCTAGTAGAGCTAGTAGAGCCAGTAGAGCTAGTAGAGCCAGTAGAGCCAGTAGAGCTAGTAGAGCCAGTAGAGCTAGTAGAGCCAGTAGAGCCAGTAGAGCCAGTAGAGCTATTAGAGCCAGTAGAGCCAGTAGAGCTAGTAGAGCCAGTAGAGCTAGTAGAGCTAGTAGAGCCAGTAGAGCCAGTAGAGCTAGTAGAGCTAGTAGAGCCAGTAGAGCTAGTAGAGCCAGTAGAGCCAGTAGAGCTAGTAGAGCCAGTAGAGCCAGTAGAGCTAGTAGAGCCAGTAGAGCTATTAGAGCCAGTAGAGCCAGTAGAGCCCGTAGAGCTAGTAGAGCCAGTTGAGCCAGTTGAGCCAGTAGAGCTAGTAGAGCTAGTAGAGCCAGTAGAGCTAGTAGAGCCAGTAGAGCCAGTAGAGCTAGTAGAGCCAGTAGAGCCCGTAGAGCCAGTAGAGCTAGTAGAGCTAGTAGAGCCAGTAGAGCTAGTAGAGCCAGTAGAGCCCGTAGAGCCAGTAGAGCCCGTAGAGCCAGTGCCAGTAGAGAGAGAAGAGAGTAGAGAGTAGAGCTAGTAGAGCCAGTAGAGCTAGTAGAGCCAGTAGAGCTAGTAGAGCCAGTAGAGCCAGTAGAGCCAGTAGAGCCAGTAGAGCCAGTAGAGCAGACTGCTCCCAGTATCTCTCCCAGTAATCACCACCTCACCGTCTCTGTCCGTCAAATTTCAGTCATTTAAAGCAGGAAGAGCTTTTAGGGTGTAGTAATTTATATCTTGTCGGAGGTCATTTTTTTTTAATTTACAGAAAAATGTAAAAGATCTTTTCTTTGTTTTTAATTATTTCTTCATATTACTAGAATTCTACCAGTGTTTTAAAAATCCAGGTTGTTGTCATATGTTTTTTTTTCCACTTTGTAAACGTTAGACAACAAAACACAAGTCCTTCCTGTTTCTCCAGACTGAAGGTAACAATCTCACTCATAAGGAGCTCCATGATCCCACACAGCAAAATAATATGATGCATTCTGTCACAACTCTGACCTCACCAGCCCAGGTTTACTGTACAGATGATCTGACCTGCAGGCTGGCTGATCTGTCCGCAGGTGGAGCTTTGATCCAGTCCCCTCGGGTCTCTGGTCTGGTTCGGATGTTTTGCTGGCCTGCAGTCTCTCACCTCCCCCACACTCACCTCGTCCTCCATCTCCTCCCTCCCCCAGGAGCCCTAAAACACCACAGGTCAAAGGTTACGGAGCGTGAATGTTTATCACCCTTCACTTACCTCCTGTTCTCAGTAATAAAATGTAGCATAATCACTGAAACTCGGAGCTGTCCATCAACTGAAAGTAAAAGTAATGACCTATGTGATGATACATAAAAACTTCAGGAGTTTTATTAGGTTTGCCACTAGAGTGGAATTAGATTTTTAGGTTTAACAGTGAAATCCTCAACATTTCTTTAAACAGATTCATAGTTTGTAAGTTCATGGTCATGACCAATGCAACTGGTCAGCAAACCTCAGGCTGTGACCTCTGTCCTCTGTGAGTGACTCCCTGATCCATCTTGGTCAACAGGCTCAGCAGAATGCTACGACCTCCAACCTGCTCCAGAGTGGACGAGTCAAAGGCCTGCAGGACGGACACAGAGGGACAAAACAAACAGGCTCTTTATGACTTTGATCCAAACAGCTTAGGAAAAGTAAATGACTTTAAATAAGAATTCAGAGGGGGAAGTGATCCCACAGCCCAGGGTTAGGGTTACTCACCATGTCTTCCACCTCATGTAGCGAGCTGGAGAAGCTACACACTTCCTCCTCTTCTGAAACATAAACAGATCAAAATTACAGCAACGAGGAAACACATCTACAGGGAAAGGATCAGAACTCGTTTCACCATACTGGATTTATGAAGCAAACAACAAAAACCAGAGGAAGTAGTACCAAGCCACCTTCTAATCTGTGATTTAAAAACAATATTAAAAAAAGAAAACAAAAAAATTTGTCACACTTCCCTTTAATCTCTTTCTGCGCTCTGTTTCTGAGATTTAAGTAAAATCTTCTGCCAAGCATTAAACAAAGAATAAAACAAAACAAAATCTTCATCAAACAGGAACCATTCTGGAAGGAAACAGAAACTTGGTGCAGTCAGACCAACATGATGAATCAGCATGTTTCCACCATCAATGACAGCATGAAGCTGTCAGAGGAGCAGAACAGCAGCTCATCACGGCAGAGGAGAGGAGAACGCTTCAATTTTAGACACAAATGTCTCAACAAAGGAACAAAATTTTGCTCATGATTTTTGCATTTATCATCAATTTTCTGACAATGCATTTTTGTGGCAATGAAAAAAGCTGCTTCAATCTGCTTCGTTTTTTCCTCAGGAAATGAAAAAGATCTGAAGCTGGGCTCTGCTGGGACGCACAGATCCGTCACTGCTTTTGAGAAAAAACCCCAACAATAAGTAAATAATTGATAATTATTGTTTATTTCATTTCATTTATTCCCAATTATCTGTAAGTATGATAAAGTCATTCAGACAAGTAAAAAAGAACGACTGTTTAACTTGTCTATTTGTTAGGCAACGCTTCAGATCTAAAAGGAAAATCTGTTTGTGATTTTCCTTTCCTCAATAAAAATCCCTAGATCTGGTTAATCTTTTGTTTTTACAAACAAAAAACAATGGCATTTATGTCCATCCTCTCACCAGGGACATAAATGCCACATTAAATCTGGGACACACAGAATTAATGTGTCCCAGCAGGTTTCAGCATTTTAGCTCATTTTTATTCATCAATCCTCAAATATCCAGCCTGACCCTAAAGCTTATTTATTGCCAGAATAAAAATGCGAACCTTTTTTTCAATAAAGGGAAGACACACCTGATTTATGAGGTGAGGTCCTGGACGTAAGTTACAGAAAATGTAATGTGATGTTGCAGCTTTGTGTGCCCTGATTTATCTGTGCAGATTTCCTTCATTTTGGGAGATCAGAGACCAGCTGACAGTTACATGTGAGGCTGAGGTCTAAATATCAGCCACTGTCTTCTTCTGCTCTGCTGTGATAGAGAATTGACTGACTGATCCACCCATTAGTTTATGTCTGCATGTCTATACTTAGTAGTAATGACTCCACTGTTGCCAACTCATCCACTTTCTTGCTATACTTAGTGACATTCAGACAACAAAAATGGTATTGGACAAAATGGGAATCAGCAGGCCAGGCTTTTTAAAGATCAGATGCTGTTCGTACCTGTCAGAGGGGCCAACTGGTTGACACTGACGAGTAACTCTCCCTCTGAGATGTGTTTGAGAGCAGCTTCGGTCTCTGCAGTTACAGCGCTGCTGCTGCTGCTACTGCTACTGCTGCTGCTGCTGGAGCTACTGGTTTCTAGGTGACTGGGAGGAGGAGCAGGACTGGGTTCTGCTTGAGGAGGCTGGGACTGAACAGGAGCGGGACTGCTGACCGCCGGCTCCTCCTCTGCTACAGACAGCGGCCTGATGGAGGAGAGAGGACGGTGTTGAACGAGTCACGTAATGTCAAACACTTCCATCCTGACGTTTGTGTGTGTGTGTGTGTGTGTGTGTGTGTGTGTGTGTGTGTGTGTGTGTGTGTGTGTGTGTGTGTGTGTGTGTGTGTGTGTGTGTGTGTGTGTGTGTATGCGTACAGAGAGTGTGTCGGTGGTTCCAGCTCTTCCAGCTCATCCAGTGAAATTTGTAGGTTCCCCTGTGAGGCTGGGGGCGGGGTTTGATGAGCAGCAGAGGAGCTTGCGTCGGACAGACGGGGTTCTGGTGTGGCACCCGGCGTAGCTACAGGTTCTGAGGTCAGGTAGAGGAAAGTACATTAATGCATGATTGCAGTCAAGTATTATCCTGGCCAGAATGATGTTACATATATATCAGATTACATAGAGATAAAAAGGCTGTCATCAAGGTTTGATCAGGCTGGAATGATCAACAAGGAGATCTTAAAGAGACTACACCAAATGTGTGATCAACTTCCACACAAACCTGCAAACTGATTACAGGAGAGCAGAAAGACCATTAAACCCAGACTAAACAATAACCATAATCAGACCTGGCCTGTTATCAGGTTTTAAAAATGTTATCAAGGCAATTTGGGCTGAAATCAAGTTATAGTTGAAGATTTTATTAAAAACACGCTCTTATGAAATGTAAAAACTTGTCACCCCCAGTTGAAAAGACTGTAAAAATCTTTCAAATAAATTCTAAATATCTAGAAGATCCAACAATCAACTAAGAGACACATTCATTTGTAGCTAAATTTTCTGTAGAAAAGTGAAGGCTGTCCTCTACAGACTCTTTCACCCTCCGTCGTCACCCAGGCTCCAAAACAACCATTGCAGGTCATCAACAGGTCAAGTCATTAACTGGCAATGATGCTGGAAAAATGTAACATTTTCTCTTCAAACATCTCCAAGTATCTGTTTTTATGCTTCTTAACTTCTTAACAAATACAAACCTTTGGCCTTTTCACACTTAAACATAAGATCAGTACGACTTTTAAAGTCTGCTGGTGGTAGACCTGGAGCTGTGACTGGCTGAGGAGAGTCCTGGGGAACTGGACTGGATGGTTTCGATGGAAGAGGAGTGGCTGCTGGGGTGGAGTCTCTGCTGAGCTGGGGCCTGTTGGGTGGAGGTGATGGGACTGGTGTCGGGACCAGTGGAGCTGCTTTGTCCTGGTGCAGAAATGTGGAACATAAGGAGGTGAAACAGATCACATCATGTCAGGGAGCTGAGGAGTTCTTAGTACCTCCTTATCTTCTGACTGCGGTGCTTCTGGTCTTGGTTCTGGAGCCGTAGCCACTGCACTAGTCTGGGACAGCATCTGCGCCACGGTTTCAGTCAGAACCTCGTTCACCAGCTGCCTAATCAAGGCCGAATCCACTGAGACGTTGGCGTCTACGAAGAGCTGCAGACCTCCACCTCCTGCTGCTTCCACTGCAAACACACGGCGGGTGGAGACAAGCCGTTCATCACAAATTAGGACAGAAACTCACCATGAAACCTGCATTATGTAATAATATCAACCTTCAAAATGTAATAAAACAAAACGTAAAACTAAATGTCACAAAATCCTTGAACGCATTTTGTTATACTTTATGCTGCAGTACGTAATAATGTTATATTTTATGCATATTCTTCTAAAATATGTAGGGAGTTCTCTTTTTTCAGAAAGAGAACGCCATGAATGCTGAAGGGAGCTTCTTTAATAAAGACTGGGTCTAGAGCAGGGTGCCTTATGTGACCCAAATGCTCTTTACACAGTTAGATGTCCTGTCAGAGACAGAATCAGTCAGGTAACCGGGATCAGAACATTACATAATGTCATAATAATGCAATCATGTAATAATTGGTGCAAAATCTAAAAGTGTTACTACATAATGCTGTAGAAAGTATTAAAAATGTATTCAAGGATTTTTAATACATTATGCATTAGATTACTATTACATAACATAGTTTTAATTATGTTTTATTACATTCTGAAGGTTGATTTTGTTACCAATATTTAGTGTTACCAATATCTGAGGTGAAACTCTGCTCCTCAAGCTCTGATAGGTCAGTGGAGTCATTCTGGGCGGGGTCCGGTGGGGCAGGGCGATACATATCAGCAATCATCCTGGACATCAGCTGCTGCTCCACCCTTAACAGAACCAGCAGCAGCAGCAGAGTCAGACACAGCAGCAGCAGCAGCGTGAATGAGTGAAGTCCAGACCCAGCCTCACCACTCCACCAGCCGGTTCTCCAGGATGTCCTGCGTCTGGCCACGGCCCGCCACAGGAGTCACAATCTCAGCACGGCAAGAGGAAGGGGCTTCAGGCGGGAAGGCCGGGCTGTGGTACCGCACCGGAGCCGGAGATGGGACTCCCTCCAGCACCACCACCTCCTCACCCACATCACTGTTCTCCTCCTGAAGAGTCATCGGTGCAGAGCAGAGGAAAAACTTTCTCACTGCGACTGAAGGGAACGGACGCTGAGCTGATGTGGCAGCAGATTTTACAACCTTTAGCTGATGATCAGCAAAGTAGCTTTCTCCACAATAATTTTCCAGAATGTCTCAGAAAGCCAATAACATGGATGTCAGCCCAAAAATAAAATGTAGGTCAGAAGAACAACTTGTTTAATAGTTGGGAGCTTCCTTTATAACCTGGAGAAACGGTTGCCATGGTGAATTGATGTATTCGCTGCAGTAGTGTATTCTATGATCACAAGAGTTTATGAAACATAACAAAATCACCTCAAACAGGCCGACCTGATCTTTTAACAAAGTAAACACAGTATGCTGCTGCATGCTAATCCATCTGTGTCCAGCAGGAGGCGCTGGTGAATCACTAAATATGTCAGGGGTTACCTGGTGGACGTCAGTGACAGAGAGAAAGTTATTTCCAGGGAAGCCGTTTTCTTCATCCTCCTCATCTTTTAGAGGCTCTGCTGGTTTGATCTCGATGACGCGTGATGGAGAAGATGGAGGCTTTTCTGGAAACTCCTGCTGCTTCTGTCAACATCAAATCACCAGAGGGAGCACTCAAACATTTTTCACCACAAGAAATTAGCTGGAAATAGTTAAATTAAAGTATTTCTCTAGCAGGATTAAAAAAATAGAAAATAAAAAAAGTTATTCTGTGCTGGACAGCACCCCATCCCCCCCATTTTTAATACATTTCATGACATCAATGTCATATTTGACTGGGGCAGTGGAGCCTTTTCACACCACTGTTCTCTGATTGCTGTTAGGGGCCGGGTGCAGCGCTCCAGTACACACAGGATTGTTCAGATTTTTGGATTGTGGCTCTTAATTCCAGTAGTGATCAATTCAATTCAAAAACACTTTATTGATCCCAAAGAAAACTAAATGTTGTTGTAAATCATATTCATTCAAATTTTTCAAAGAGTTATGATGACTTTTGGCGGGAAAGTAGAGGTCCATATAATAGCAAATCTGATGAAGCCTCTCACTGAAGATGCTCGTTTTGTAAAATGGTCTTGTCAAGAGAAAGGTCAGGGGTGTTCTTAATTTTATGAAGAATCCTTCTTTGCATCATCACCTCCAGAAGTTAAAACAGTCACCCCCAGAACAGAACAGAACCAGAACAGAACCAGCCTTTTTTATCAGGTTGTTGAGCCTTTTTTGATCACTTTTCAGCTCCCCCTCTACAAGTGTGCTCTCATTGACATTTTGGAATTGAAGCTCTCTTGCGCCCCTCTGTGGATGAAACACTCTGTGCCAGGTGGCTCATGTTCAGTGTTTGTTTGCTGGTTGGGACTGGCTCTGTGGAGGAACCCATAGCAGGACTCCAAACAACACTCAAAAGAAAGAAAATGGAGGCGCTGCTGATTCACTAAATATGTCAGGGGTTACCTGGTGGACATCAGTGACAGAGAGAAAGTTATTTCCAGGGAGGTCTTTTTCTTCATCCTCCTCATCTTTTAGAGGCTCTACTGGTTTGATCTCAGTGACGTGTGATGGAGAAAATGGAGGCTTTTCTGGAAACTCCTGCTGCTTCTGTCAACATCAAATCACAGATGCATTTTTTCAACGTAAGAAAAAATAAAGAAGTTAAAGTATTTCTCACACAAGATTAAGCAAATTTAGTAACTGAGCAATTATTTGTTGTGGATCAACTGATAAATGAACCCAGAACAAACACAAAAACAGAACAACACAAATAATTGAGCATTTTCAAAAATACCTTCAGAGTTCCAAGTTTTATGTAAACAAGAAATTAAACAAAACTGGAGAAATTTCCAACCCTGCCCAGCAGCAATAAAGCACATTTCTTCCTGTTCATGGAAGAATTAGTGGGCTTCATGTGGAAGACCTGAACTGGTCTGCATCCTGAGATGCAAAAACATTTTGACCTCGCCAAAGTCTGGAGTTAAATCCAGTTCAGATGCCATAGTATCACCTAAACCAGGATGGTCCAACTCAAAGTCCCTCCAATGTTGCTGAATTAAAACATTTGTGTAAAATAGTGGGTTAGAATCCCTCATCACTTAATCTTCAGCTGCCTTCACAAATTCTCTATCAGATTCAAGTGTGGAGAGGCTGAGCTGCTCCAAAACGCTCCATCCTCTTCCTCTACTTGTTATCTCCAGACAGTTTCTGGTGGTGGTCCATTCACACAGACGTCCATTTTGGACTCATACTAAAACTAGCTGTTTAAGTCTAATTTTATGTGTGCTTATTATTTGTCCCTATTATCTTGGTAGAAGCATTCCCATGAAAATATGTAAATGTGACTTCTTCCCCCACATACAGCAGTGTGGAGGCCAGTTGGTTGAATTTCTGTAATGAATGGCCAACAATAAACAGCACAGTGAGCCTCCCGACTGGTCCACTAGTTCTGGTCCACAGTAGAGAGCTGAACACACTGTGTTCTACAAATAATCACTACAATCGGGTCCAATAACACATTTTTCTAACATTTTCATTGATAGTACATCTTTCAAATAAATATCATACAATCTGGTCTTTCTCTTATAAATAAAAAAATTAGAAAAATAAACATAGACATCAGTCAAATTTAACTAATAAACTATTTAACAGTTAACCTCAAACTGGCCACGTCATGTCGTTATAGAAACAGGAAACAAACAAACTGACAGACTGGCGAATACAGCAAACTGACAACTTAACTGAAAATAACTGACAACATAAATTTCTGACATTTAACATAATTATCTGTAATGAATGGCCAACAATAAACAGCACAGTGAGCCTCCCTACTGGTCACTAGTTCTGGGTACTGCAATAAAACTCCACGTTAGTCCTAGAACACAACCACCACTACTGTTCAGAAAAGAACTGGACTTGATGACTGACCACAGTAGAGCGCTGAACAGACTGTGTGGAATCCTCCTTTTAAAGCAACCAGTAGGGGCGCCAAAAACCACTCATTACAGGACAACTATGAAACCCATTTTAGCAGAATTTAACCTGAACCATTTCAACTATATTACATAAAGATGTGTAAATGTACATTTTTTAAATTATCTTAGCAGTTAGCATTGCAGTTAGCATTTTCAGGTCTGTGTGCAAGTTGATTTCCATTCCAATATCTGCTCCTTCACCATTTGAATGATATCTGTTTACTGTGCTGTCAGCAGTTCTGGCTTCTGGCTCACCTGTGAGCCTTCAATCTTCAACATGTTGCCAACTTAATGCCGAGGATTGGTCACCTCCTCCACGTCTCATTCATTGTTTTTAGCTGCACAGTCCGGATCATTCTCCTCCATCTATGTCATTAGTGCTACTGTGTGGCATTTTTCAAACAGCAGGTTGAATTAACATGTTTGGTTCCAGTGGTCTCTATGACATCAGCGGTTATGACATCACTGTGATACAACAAAGGAATCTCTCTCTTGATTGTAGCTCTCAGACAGTGTTTTCTCAGACCTGTTCCAAAGCTCTATCACAACAGATCACATTTCAAAGACACAAGAATTAACAGATAACAAACATGGACCAACAACTTTCATGGATAGAGATGATAGAAGAAAACATCCAGGTAGACTATGACGCAATCCTTCATTTTGATGATGAAGAGGAATGCCCCATTGCGCCTGAAGACGAACCAACCGAGAGTCCAAGAGCATTCGCCGACAACGAGCAAGAAACAACTGATGACATCTGGGATCTGACGAGGCAGATCGATGATTTGAAGAAAGAGCTGGATGAGGAAAGACAACAACGAATTGCAAAGGAGAAAGAACTCAAAGTCCAGCAGGAAGAAATAAAAAACCTGAAGAACTTGTTGGAAAGAGAACGTCACATGAAGAAAACATCAGCCCAAGAAAGAAACAGCGGTTCAGACAAAACAGGAGGATCGTTGTTGTCCGTTGTTACTTCCAAAGTAACAACGGACAACAGACTTCTTCAAGAGCTGGACAAGTTTAAGAGGGAGGCAGAGATATATGCCTCAAGAAACAAAGGACTCATAGAAGTTATGATGGACGAATATAGAATCAAATTAAAGTATGAAGAAAAACTGAAGGATCAATCAGAATATGTTCGCAAATTAGAGGAAACAATCACATCTTTGCAGGCTCTGGTTGGAGCCTGCAAAGGTCCCCAACCAAATGTCCCCCAGCAACAAGATGTCCCCCTGCAGCAAGATGTCCCCCTGCGACCAGATGTCCCCCAGCAACCACAGGTCCCCCTTCAATCAAATGTCCCCCAGCAACCAGAGGTCCCCCAGCAATCAGATGTCCCCCAGCAACCAGAGGTCCCCCAGCAATCAGATGTCCCCCAGCAACCAGAGGTCCCCCAGCAATCAGATGTCCCCCAGCAACCAGAGGTCCCCCAGCAACGGACCTACAATCAACCGCAGTGGTGCCACGTAAGTCGGGCCTCCAAAAAGCCAGCGAGGTCAGAGGACAAGAGAACATATTATCAACCTCAGTGGCGCCACGTAAGTCGGACGTCAAACCAACTTGAGAGGTCAGAGGACAAGAGGAATACAATACACCACAGTGGCGCCGCTAGACGATTGGTCTCCATGCCACCAACCTCCACTGGTTGCATGGAGTCCAATCATGACCCCATGCCGTTGAAATGAAGGACCAAATTATGCCCGGCTCAGCCTTTACGCTGACCCACACCCAGGTGGTACTAAGTGATGTTTCACCAGGTCACTAGCTTAGTGCCTTGACACATCAAAAATTTCTAACTCCAAAATCAATGGAGAAAACACAAAGCGGACAAAAACTAACAAAACAAGATACATTTCAGAATGAATGACAGCATCACAAACATTAAAGTTTCAAACCTATAAAATACTCTATAGTATTATATCTCATTACAACAATGAGATATAATTGCGGCACCACTGTGGTTGATATCTCATGATATCAAAATAGTATTATATCTCAATATAATACAGATTTGTCCATCTGGCCTCTCAATTCCAATACCAAGAGAGGTCAAAGCATTCCAAAAATATCTCAATATATCTCATTGTTTTGAGATATATTGAGATATATTCTGAGCAGTTGTTTCCTGCTATATCTCATTACATAGATATAGCAGGAAGAAACATAGTAATGAGATATAATGATATAATACAATATAATATTATTTCATTATGAGATCGTTATCTTAATATGAGACACTGTGATTACTATCTCAAAATGAAATATTATATTGTCATATCTCATATCTACATAATGAGATATAGTACTATATACTTATATAATACAATATATAATGAGATATTGTATATCTCATTATAACAATGAGATAATATAATTATAGCATTATAATCATCTTTATGAGATAGATACTATCTCAATACAATGAGAAAGTGTCTCATTATATTGAGATTGTATTATATCCCATTGTTATAATGAGATATAATGCTATATCTCATTATATATTGATGAGACATAATGAAATACTTCAATATAGTATTTCATTACAATGAGATGGTATATATTTATATTTTCCAGAGTGGCAGAAACAGACTTCCATGGAAATAAAAAGTCAGGAACTTCATTGCTCCATTGTTGGTTGTTGTAGGTTTCTGTGAAGTGCAGTGGTGCAGTGAATGGGAATCGTCTGTCATTGATCCTGACTGTTTTTAGGAAGGAGAACTGTTAGTTTTCCTCAAGTAACACTGGAATGCTGGGACATTGAATTAAAACATCATTCTGTTCTTTGGTGAAATATTTTTTCACATTTCCTCTAAAAACTATCTGTTGTTTTTTTTATTATTGTTTATTAGGATAGGATAGAAAGGCATCAAAAACCTATGATATAAACAGAAACGTTCTGTAAGTAGGAAATAAATAAAGATAAATCCTAATTGGGATTATTTCTGAGTTATTGTCGCAGGGTAATTAGTCATCTGACAGTTTTGATTGTGTCTCTGTTGTTCTGGTTGTCTGAATGATTTAAAGGGCCGATTTCATGTGAAGCTCCTTAATAGACATAAACATGCAGTAAATAAATTGATTTTCAATCAGTTTTTTGCACCAAAGAGTTAATAATAATAAACACATTTTCACTGAGAGCCATATGAATGAAATAAGTGATTATTGATATGACAGCAGCACACGGCTTTGACACCTGGGTGGTGGGTGTGTAGATGTGGGCGTGATGTCAAGTATGAATGAAAAGGTCACTATCCTGCTGGCTTTGTGTGTGTGAGGAAGCAATGAGCGGTGAGGTCAGTCCTTGCAAAGTTTGGAGCTTGATAATCAAAATGGAATAAATCGATAATTGTGACAAAACAAAGAAAAGGTTTGGAGTTGATTGATAAACGGACAATGAGATTCCCGAGTTATTAGTGTGGCCATTTAACACCATCAGTTTACCATGTTTTATAGTAATAAAACATGTTTATTATTATTATTAAGTCTTTGGTGCAAAAACTGATTAAAACTTGATTTATTTAGTGCATGTTAAGGTTGAGATGGAGCTTCATATAAAATCGGCCCTTTGAATCATTCAGACAACCAGAACAACAGAGACACAATCAAAACTGTCAGATGACTAATTACCCCATGACAATAACTCAGAAATAATTCAAATATTTTTATTTCTTTCCTACTTACATAATGTTTCTGTTTATATCATGGGTTTTTGATGACTTTCTATCCTAAAGAAAAAGATATAAAACTTCAGATATTTCACAAGAGATATTAACATTCATGGAAAAACCTCACATAACCTCATATTAAAGCAGAAAATAGAGCAGCCACCCTAAGAAAGGCTCAGAGTATTTAATTATGCTGCATAAATGATCAGTACAGTATTGCGAGGGAACGCAAAAGAAAAAAAATCTTCATGTCCCCCAGAGGGTGCCGTATAAAGTGTACTTTATAAGTACACTTTATACGGGAATTAAATAAATCAAAAGTTTCATTGGAGCATAATTGATCACAGTATTAATATATAAAATATGCTTATATATTTAGAAAACATTCTAAATATACTTTATATGTAATTTGATCATAAAATGGTACAACTTAGATATCCTTATCAAGCACGTTTATATATTAGAAAACCTAATGCTTAGCCCTTTAAAAGTTTACTTGCGAATATGAGGAGTGGCTTGGAATCTTTAACAAACACTTTAGGTTGCACTGAAGTGTTTGGATGAAACATGTTGCATACAACTTGAGCTGTATGAACAGCATTATGATGCAGTTCACCTGGTCACTGTTGGCTCCATCGTTCACGTTCGCCTGGCTCCCTGACAGAGGAACAGGAAGTACTGATGCTCTGTTCTGGACACGCTCACACCTGGGAAGACCTGCAAAAGCAAACATGCATGATGTCATTTTCAGATCCATACTACTTTCGTTATTTCTTTCAATGAAGCTTATTATGAAAGATAAATGTTTCTTTATTTAAAAAAAAAAAAAAAAAGAAAGAGATATCAAATTTCACACCTGTTCATCTGGCTGGATATCCCAACTAATTCAAGCCAAAGTATATTATTTTATGCAAATCAAATGTCTTCAAACCCCAATAAACTGAAGCAACATTGGATACAATGTGAGAAACAAAGAAATTACTGAGCGTACTGCTACTAACGTTGGTTCTACAACCTGAGGACCGTGACGTCGACTCAGCTTTTCATGCTTTGCTTCTTGAACTGAGTTTCATCTTTTATTTGTAAATAATGGGTTTAGTTGTGTGTTCTTGGCATCCTTCAGGTTAGATTTATTTTACAACCTGTCAAAGACAGCAGAGCAACAGCATAACTCCATTTTAAATGATTCAGTGGCAGCTTTTGTTTTTGTTGAAAGCTGGTGTTACCTTGGGTTTTACACCATGCAGATTTTGTTTTTGTTTTTCTATTAAGTCTTAAGTTGTTCAAACTTTGGTTTAACATGATCAAAATGGGGGTGGGATTAAAGATTGCAGACACCATAAAACATGACGGAAAGGTCCAGAGTGCTCGAGAGAAAAAAACTTGCTAGGACCACACTAATAACAATTCATCTTAAAATAAATTGCTTTCGAAAAAGTCATTTTAAAAGGTCATTTAAAGGTTTCAACCTCAGTGTACTGGAATCTTTTACTCACCAGGTCTGTCCTGCCAATAGGACAGACCTGCTGAGGTACCTGCTTGTGTTGTAGCGTCTATGTGTTCTTAAGACGAGTCTGTAGCAACCAAGCCACTATCAGACCATGAGACTAAGGCAGTAGAAATTTCTGCCTAAAAAGAAAACAGATGAGCGCGATCCACGTTTTCTCTATCTCAAAAAACGATTTCTAAAATATGCTGAAAAACAGTCTCCACTGCATACAACAATGCATAATTCCCTCAGCTAGCATGACTACTAGTGAGGGCAGAAGATTTTTGAAAGAAAATCCTGATGTGGCTTACATTTAAGAACCAGGGGTCTTAACAGGCACGGAGTCAAACAACTATTGTTGCACTTTAAAAAAAACAGGGTTTCATCCTACACAGTTTTCATAACTATTCTGCCAGAGTTAATCCTTTGATAAAGACTAAATATGAGTTTACTGCATAAATTTAAACTAGAGGCAGGTTACAGAACTCGGCTGGCTGCACAGACAGATGGATGGATTGACAGCAACATGAATAATAATAATGTCCAGTGGTTTACTGACGCAGTGGGATTGCCCGGGCAGCAGTGGAGCGCTCTGCACTGTTCACCACCGGTCGAGCTGAGTGGTGTAAGGATAAGTGGGAGTGTTGGGAAGCTTGTCCTGCCGACAGATTGAGGACCGGAGCGAAACTGGTCTGAGTCTTACAGGACTTCAGCCTTACACCTGACAGGAGACACAGACCACAAGACAATCAGGAAAAGGAACAGCCTCCACAGATGAACATAAGTGACTGAATGTGTCTCCTGACCTTTGATGCTTTCCACCAGTCGGGGGTGCTGTTTCCTGCCGAGAGGAGACACAGGAGAGCTAAAACGGGGGTATGGGCTCTTCTTCAGGGTTCGCCTCAGACCTTCATGAGGGAGTCTGCCGTACAGACGAGTCAGATAAAGCTCTCCATCCATGCCGTTTTGCTGGCTGCCCATCAGGTTACCTGAGACTCCAGCAGGCTCTGCCTCCTGCAGTCGCACACAAACCAAAGATAAAGTTATCACTGATCAAAAGAACATTTAGCACTGCTAGCAGAATGAGGAATGACCGTTCTGTGTCCAGCAGTCTGGCCTCTGCCTCCTCTTCCCATTAGTGGCTGATTACTTGTTCCTCTGGGCATGCTCACTGGCCTGCCTCTGCCTGCAGCCCTCTTTGTTGCATTTGCTGCTCTGCAATGAATTGCATCAAGAGGAGGCATGGCACCCTGAGGAGGGGGAGGATGACCCTGAGTCTGGAGAAACAAGATGGCTTAGAAAACCTCATCAGGATCTTATGTCGCAATACACAATAAATAAGTTAATCACATGATAAATTAAAACAACATTTTTGTGATTTAGCCTTTTTTCTTCTCTCTCTCTTTCCGTTGTTTTAATTATTTTGTATATTTAAAATGTCTTCTGGGTCCAATGTGACACTTTTATTAGAATTTAAAGGGTAACATGTTATTTGACGGGTTGTGAATAAAACCGTCATGACATTGTCATAAACATGACATTGTCATAAACATGACATAATACTTGTCATGAACATGATTAAGTCTTTATAAATATTTATGACTCTTATCATAAAGTGTCATTTGGTAAATCGTGACACTTTTAATACAAATGTGTTATAAAACTGATTAAACTTTAGCTTTAATAACATAAAGTTTTATATTTTTAAAGTTTAAATCAGGAATACTTTTATAATAAACTTATGTCAGATCATGATTTATTGGTAAATGTCAGGTTGTCATAACGAAGACATTTTGAATAATGTCAACTTTGTATTCATGTCACAGGCATGAATACACTCAGTGCAGTCTACACTCAGTGCAGACTACTGCACTGAGTGTAGTGCAGTCTACTACACTGAGTGTAGACTGCAGCATGTGGTTGCACAAAGCAAAAATGTGAAAAAAAATACAAGTCTTGAGGTTTTGCAAACCAAAGAGAAAAAAGAAACACAACATAGATGCAAATTATGCAGATCAGGACTGATCCTGGATTTCTGAACGTTCACCTGAACGTCTCTGGTTAAAGCGTTGATCCAGGCATCCACTGTCTTCTTTATCCGCACCTCTTCAGTTAGGTCTCTGCAGGCAACAAAAGTAGCTTTACTCCTCAGTTCATCCTTCAAAGGTTTCAGTGTCTGACAGATCACAGTGATAGCCGTGAAATAACTGACAAAACAGATGGAAAAAATATGGCTACTTTTACATTTTGAACAAGTGTTTCTTTTTATTTTTTTAACTGCAATTTCAACAAGAAAATAAGTGTTTTTCAACACTTCAATATTTTCAATATGTCTACATATAAACTGCGGGTAACTCATTCTGATCTAGCCTTTTACACTTCTACTGAGTCTATTGTTCTGGCTCTATGTAGAATCTCCTCCTGGCAGGTCAACCACGTCAAACTCAAACCTCAACACATCATCATACATGAGACAGCATGGTGAAGAAGGTCTTGGGTTTGAATCCAGGGGGAGCAGATGTTCTCCCCATGCATGTGTGGGTTCTCTCCAGGCACTCTGGCTTTTCCCCACAGTGAAAACAAGCATTTTAGCTTAATTAGTTTCTCTGAGTTGCCCTTAGAATGGGGGGTTGATTGTTTAGTCCCCTGTGTTTCCCTGGCATGGACAGTGACTGGTCCATTGACACCTGAAGACGGGGACCAGTGACCAGCCCATCCTCCAGATTACACCAGTGGGAATGTGTGTGTGCTCACACTTACCACCAAGCTACTATTAGCATTAGCCATGTAAACATTCATCACCTGTTGGCAGCCAAGGCTTCCAGTTGGCAGTGTAGGATTTCTCCGTTCTTGGCCTTCAGCAGAGCATCCAGGTTGTTCTCCAGAACTTTCTTACGTCTCCGAGCCTGACGGAGAACCTGGCCCGCCTCCTCCAGCGTAGAGGAGCCACCAGGTTTCCTTTGGAGTAGTGAAAACTGGGACTGATGGGAATGGGCTTGAAGACTCTGGCTAGATGGACCCTGGACTTCCTGGGTGAGGCTGTGGTGAGTTAATAAGGGCCCTGCTTGGGGTGATGTGGTAATGGGCGTCAGGTTCTGAGAAAGGGGCTGATTACGTTGGGACTGCAGTTGTGGACCTGTGTTGTCCTGCGACAGTCTGTGTGGGACATGGGACGCCTGAAAAGGGGGGTGAGTGTTTTGAGGGTTGGTTGGTTGAAGACTGCTTGACCGGGTCTGGTGTTGATCAGAGTTTGACTGGTAGAGCTGGTTTTCATGGAACTGAACCCGGACTTCCTTTGGCTTGGATCTGCTCTGTTGGGGCTCAGGTTGGCTTTGTTGGGTCTGGAGGCAGCCTGGGGAATCTTCTTGCTGCTGAATGAACAAAAGAGGTTTATACACTTGACACTGGAAAAAATATCTCTTAGCCTGAACCAGTGGTCTCAAACTCCAGTTCTCCTGCAACGTTTAGATGCCTCTCTGCTGCAGCACACCTGGCTCCACTTTCATTAGCAGAGCTCTGTAGAACTGGACTGCATGATAGTGAGACAGTTTTACCATTTAATTCAAGTGTGTTGCACAAGAAACACCTAAAAGTTACAGAATTCTTGCAAGTGGAGTTATACTAACTACTCACGGTTAGCAGCATCTTTATCTCTGTCTTCAGACACTCCATCTGCTTTAGCATGTCACTGGCTCTCCTTACCGCTTCCTGAGTGTCATTTGCTAAAGACTGAAGATGAACACTTTCAGACACAGGAGCAGCTGGATGCTGCTGGAGATACTGGTTGCTCCTGAAGCAAAGAAAAAAAAAAAACAGAAATAAAAGAACCTGCCGCACACACCAATTCTATATTACTATAAAATGTTGATGTTTATATAGTGTCTATTTATCTAAATAACAGACAAGTGCCTGTATGTTTTAACTGAATCTATAAACTACAGCGCAGATTAAAGAGTTTTCTTAAGCAGACCCCACAAATCCATCAGAAAGTTGATTTAAATATTGTCCAGTTCATCCCAAAGAACATAGTAAGGCAAAAAAGATTAATTTCCAGTTGAGTTCACCATCAAAATATTATTAAGTGCAACACTTAATATATGATTCTTCCACTTCCAGATTATGGCTCCAGCATTTAGAATAACATTGACATGTACAACATTTACCTTGGCCACTACATTTGGCCAGTAGGTTGTACTTTGAGCACCCTTGACCATCTCCACTGATATTGTGGTAATGGAAAGAAAGACAGGAAAAAAATACATGTACTTTTTTGTGACACTGTTCAAAGTTACCTCATTTAAATGAGTTACCTCATTTATCTAAATTACTGATGTCAAATTTAAATGTCTGAATAATTGGTTTGTATCAACTATACTTCTTGCAGTCCAAACAATGTCTCTGGGATTTTTGAAGTTACCACTTCGATATAGAGACCGGGTTATGCTGAGTTTCTGAGCAAAATCAGCCAGATGTCATAATGACAGCAGGGCTTGATGGTTTTGCCAGAAAGGTTTTGACTTTCATCTCAGCCCCTGGTCTGACACATGACTCCTTCAACATCTACAGAATTTCACTCAAGACTCAAACTGCATTTGGGTGACTTGGGTTGAGTTTTTCATTTCATGAGACGGAGAGGAGCATCAGACAAAAGCTTCTAAACAAACACAATCTTCTATCAGCTATGTCTCACTGCAGAATCAGGGAAACACAGCGTTAGGCATTTAAAGGTTAGAGTCTGAGAATCCATTGTGTGAATGCAGACATGAACAGTTCTCCGCCTGCAGCTGTAAGATGAGTGGGGATAAAATGGCTGCCGCTCCGACCTCCTGCTCTGTCATAAAGCTGCTCAGAATGATCCCAAACAGCTGTTGAAGACGGTCTGCCTCTGCTGTTGCTAAGCAACACAACTGATGGAGGACAGCAGCCGCTGTTCACAAAGGGAAAGCCTTTTATTTACCGTCTCATGCTGCCCCCTCTGACCTGGTTTGCATTAACCTTCCTAAGGCTGATCTGAAGAAGGTTCACAAGTGTTTTGGCAAGATTATGCAGCAAACATTAAAATAATGAATATGTGGAGTATAATCTCCTGACGCGGGGCAAAAACATTAAAGCTAGAAGAAGAATGTTTATCATTTTGCTTCTTCAGGCGACAAAGACTGAAGAAGATTTCAGGTTTTGTCCATCCTGAAGAAGCTGTTTGACAAAGGAAACCTTGCTGAATAGATTACATTTTAGTTCTTGTTAATTATTTCAAAACCTTGTTTAGATTAGAGTCTTCCAGTAACACCAGTTGAAGCAACACCAGCTTGGTTGCTGAAGAAGTTACCACTTCTGAAACATGAAACATGTCCTTTGTCAGACAGGCCTTGTGATCTGCAATGTTTTCCTGATTGAGATTCAAGTCATCAGAAATGAAATGCCCCTTACAACATCTCCACATAACCTGCTGCGGTTCGATACCTGCTCCATCGCTCTGGAGCAAAAAGCTCTCCAGTTGGAATTCCTACTTATTGCAAAGTCTTAAGTCCAGTTTGTAGTGTGGTAGGACACCTGGTTTCACAAGATGCTTTTTGTTCTTCAAGCCCTGCTCTCACAGAAGCATCACATGACCATTGGGCTGCAGGTGGTTTCAATAAGGGCTTTCATTTAGATGAGTCTGTATCTTTACAGAAAGCCTGTTACGTCCTCCAGCTCAGCACAAATTATATATTTTTTAAATGTACCACTTGACCATTTTTGTCTCATAACACTAACAACAGTTTAAGAAATGGAAAATAGTCGACCTAACCTAGGCTCCATCGCTGGGTAGTGATGGAACCTCAACCTGCAGTTTCATCCTCATTTGAGAATAAATGTCTTCAACAAATTGCCCACTATGTTTTGTCTCTAGTTCCTGTTTCTTCTTCTTCCATCTTGAAGAAGTTCAAGATGATGCACAGCACAAACTGTAATATTTAAACATTTCTTCCCCAGCGCTGAAAGCGCAAATGAAAAATAAACGGCTTATTTCTGTTTTTTGGGCCACGACTTGGAATGCTTGTGCTGCATGGTGCTTTTTCTTTTGTTTTGCTTTGTTTTTCTGGGTGAGATTCGGTGGTGAATGGGTTTGAAATGTGTAATCTATCTATGTGTACAGAGGAGGTACAAATAGAGAGCAAAGCAGGTAAATTTCGTGTGTGTTGGTGAGAGCCATGCTGATCAAGGACAAAAGGTCAGACTCAGAAATGCTTCATTCGTCAGTTTTAAACATTCAGAGGAATGTGATCACATCACGAGGGGGAGGGGACACAGCTGAGTCTCTAGGTGAAGGAATGTGTGTGTGTGTGTGTGTGTGTGTGTGTGTGTGTGTGTGTGTGTGTGTGTGTGTGTGTGTGTGTGTGTGTGCGTGCGTGTGCGTGTGTGTGTGTGTGTGTGTGTGTGTGGGTGTGTGTGTGTGTGTGTGTGGGTGTGTGTGTGTGTACGGGTGCAGGGGGATGCTTGGTAAATGATGTTGCTGCTTAAGAAAAAAAGAATTTAAAAAGAAGAGTCTGTGGGGAAGAATCAGCGGCTGGCCAAGTAGCTTCACTGACTCCGCCGAACGCCAGAGAAATGTTTCATTCATCGCTGTTTTTACTGTAATAAATCAGCTCAGCTCAGATTATACACAATGCATTCTCTGCTTCCCCGTTTCCGCCGCACATTCCTGAATAAATTACGTTTGCAGTCAGGAAGTTGTAACCATGGCAACCACATCTTCCTCCACAGCAACACAGGAGGAGGAGGAGGGGTGAAAGCTGCAGGGATGTACAGTCAGGAAAGGAGACAGATTATAGTAAGAAGAACTGTATACTAAAGCTCTTCGTCTCCACAGTAATATCAACAAAACTGTTGCCATCAACAGTCAACGAACTTGAATGCACCATTCAAAGTCTCTGTCGTATGTTAAGACACTATCCTTTCTTTCTCTCCTGTTTAGAGGTATGGAATTAACATGCACTAGAAACCAGCCAATGACTATTTGACGAATTTTGAATTGACATGAATGACAACAATATTTAATTTCCCTCTGGAATCAATAAAGTATTGATGAATTTAGAATCGTACGTTTTGCATTTTAAAGGCTGTCTGAATACATAACAATCGTGCATTTACTCTGACTTTACTCATCAGTCCAAACATCTTCACCGCAGTTCGACGGCTCAGAGAGAAGAGCATGTTCAGCTGACAGGGAGTGAGCAGGTCTCAAAGAGGCTCAATCTAAGTCCAGACAGAAAAAAAGAGTGCAGCATGGAGACTTTGTGCGACAGAATCGCTTAGCCAGCAAACTGAAAGCCATCACATTAGACACCTCATCAACCAATCACATGACAGTTGAACTGAAACCAGGTTTTGATATTACGTGTTGAGTTTCAGAGGGAAATGCCTTGCTGCATCACCGCCACAGACCAGAGGAGCCTGGAGCCTCAATTCTTCACTAAATTGCAACAGGACCTGTGATACTGGAGGACAGTACAGCAGCTATCTGTCCTGTCAGAATAACAGTAGCAGGCCTGGCTGTGCTGCTTCCAGCTGCATTGCGGATCTTTCTTTCTGAGCAACAATTCACCTGAACTGTGTGTAGCAACTGATAGTTAAGGTGCCCTTGGCTCAGTGCTTCAGCTCATAGCCTGCATGCTAATGCGCATGCACTGAGTCGTGTGCGAAATGTTTTAATATTCCTGGGAGAACCCTTCCAGAGTTCTGGAAGGGTTCCACTCAGTTTACAGCAGAGTTCTGCTGTATAAATAAGACAATTTTTCATTACCTTAAATATCTTTATAACAAGCAAGACAATTATTGATGAATGTAGAATAGCAGATGAATAACAGACTGTTGCATAGCTTTTCTGCAGCTTTAAACTCTTTAATTTTTAAACTATAAATTTTTTTTATATTAATCATTGTTCTATAACAGTGATCTTTTGGCATGATTATGTCTCTTTAAGAAAAAAAACTAACAAAAACATATACGGAACTCTTAAAAACAGTGGTTCTCCAGCTGCATGATGTGTACTCCTGGTGGTACTATCGATTTTTTCTTAGGAGGGTTCAAGTCAACCCTTTGCTTTTCCACCATTTCAAAACCAACCAAGGTAGGAACAGTTCCATCAGTTCAGGAGTAGCTGGCTTCCCAGCTCGGCGGTGGGATACAGCAGGCACTTCAGTTATTTCCACCAAGAGGCTTTAAGATAAAAACCTGTTGGGAGGTTGTTGTGTTACATAATGCACATCATTTCTTAACACAGACTTGCAAAAGTGAGTATGCAAAGCCAGAACTGGACTTCAGCAAAGAGTATTTTCTACAGGCGCTGTGGTGACAGAAAGTAGAAATCTTAACGCCACCGGTGTTTAGTCCGCTCAAATTGGTGTCAGGAAATTTACATGATGGAGGAAATTCAGAATACAAGACATTTTTATGAATAAGTGGGACTATTCAACACCAAGAAACAGACTTAATGAAAACCAACACCGTTGTCGAAGGTCCGCTCTAAACACTTGCAATGAAGATGTTCAGTTTCCTTTTTACTATTGTTTTGTCTGAATACCTGAATACCCTCTTTTCTTTATGTTTCCTATTGTAGAATTTGTGTTTACAGATGCTACAATGCTCTGTAAAATATCTGCAGTATATTTTCACATGTTGGTATTCACTGTAAATGTTAATACAAATTCATTTGACATAAAAAAAATATAATATGGAGGAGTCTGACAAAAATTTCAGCTATAATGTGGAACTCAGCGGAGTTAAGTTCTGCTCTCCACCCCCTTTGGTCCCTTGATTTTTAAAAGCTCTTGTGTGTAGGAAAGTCTCAGCTTAATTGGTGACTCAGTTGAGTAACCACCAACAGCTCAGAGAGGGCTTTATATTTATGTGGCTTTATAAAGGAACAGCGTGTTGAAAGAATAAAATAATTCAATGGATAACATCCATTTGTGAAATTGGTCCTTCAGTATTTTAACATTGTGAATCTTACCAGGATTCCTTTTGGCAAGAAATTCACTTCATTTCAATTCAAGTTCAATTCAAAAATATTTTATTAATCCCAAAGGGAAATTTAAAAAAAACTATCATGCTAATTGTAACAGAACCTGTAGTGGTTGTCACAACAATGACTGAAGCTTAAGCAGACACACAATGCTTGATAGGAATATTACAGTGAATCAACAGCAAGAGATTGGATAACGTTGTTGGATTGCCTCAGGTCTGCTGGTTGCATTGTGCTGTGATTAAAAGAGAACACACACAGACCTCTGGTCAGTCAGCACAGTGTTGTAAAACCTGGTTTGTATGTAGTGCCTCAGTAAAAACCTTAGAGTGTTTTCACTCTAAGGTTTGAAAAGACAAAGAAGGTTGAAAGACAAAAACTATTTAAAGCTCTGAGTCTCTTCAGACTCTGAATTACAGAACATCAAATAGAAAAGATGCATTTCAATGAAAACTTTACTCCAATGGAATTTATTAGAACTCACTCAGCCCCAAGGCACATTACAATATCAAATGTGTTAGTTTCATCATATGTATGCATCACGACAGAAAAGGGCATAACAAAAAGACACAGTCCGTAATACAGAACAGATTCCCAAATGTACAAAACTGTTTTAGGACTAACTGAAAACATACTAAAATGACTAAACAGTTGGAATAAAAAATTTAATGAAATCATTAAGCTTATTGACAGCCCGTTATGATGTGATGAAGTCTGTCTAGCTCTCCAAAGACATCACTGATAACACTTCTCCATAAAACACAACCACTTTCTTTTTTTTTTTTTTTTTACTTTGTTCGATGAGTTTTTATGAGACATTAGCATGTGGAACATTTATGTTTCACTGTGCCTCTGCTACAACCTCAGCTCTGGGTGTGGAGAGGAGTCCTGGACGATTTCATTCAGATGTGTCAGCTGGGGAAAAGGAAGACTGACTGTACCGTATGGATAAATCCACCCAAAACTGGTCATTTATAACCTATCCAAACTCTTCATTTACCTATAAAAACAATATTTCGATGTACACATTTATTTTTTTTTAAATTAAATTATGAATTTTAATATTTTCTTACTGAAAAATTCTTCCTTTAAACAGCAGATTTGGATAAAGGTAAAAAAAAAAAGTACATTTGTTAAATTATTTACACATGCAGTCTTTAAAAATGACTTGGCTCTTTATGTCATAAGTTTGAAATTTATCAACATCAATATTGATTTTCCATTCAAATTCATAAAGTATGAGGATACTTGTTATGACGCTAATACATTTCTGTTTTTTAAATTCAAAATCTGGTGAATAGACAATATAAATAATTTACAGTTTGAAAGGAATTAACTCACTTTAGAAATTCAGCAGAAAAAAATGTCAAATATTCTCTCCACTTCCTTTTTTAGATTAATATTATGGACGGACTGTAGTGATTTACATTTTGCTTTAATTGCGCCTGTTTAACCCTTAAATTATATAAATTAAAAATCTTTTCTTTAATTATTTCACAATAAAATTGCAAATAGTAAAATTAATAAAGAAAAATCTTTAAAATGAGGTTTAAGGATTTTAAGGTGCATTTCACTATAAAATCTGGAACCATCTTTCCACTATAAAGTCCAAAACAGGGTTATTGACAGCAGTAGCCCCTCCCACTACACACACAGCTTCTCCTACAGTAGGGGGCTCAGCCCAACTCTTGCTCTTCATAGAGTGAGAAAAGGAATCCTCTAACAGGGATTTAAAACAGATGATTTTAGCAATAAAATGATAAACATTTTTATTCCAGCAACTATGCTTTAAACTTTCAGGGGAGTCATGGAAACCTGACGCAGACATTGGTGTTTTATTACTTCGGCGGAAAGGGAAGGAGATGAGCAGCCATGACTGGGACAAAGTCCTGGGGTTCTAGTCATATCTCATAGGAGCATGAACCACATACACACAGCAGCAACAAATAGTTTCTTTAAAAATCTATCACTGATCCTAAGGTGTTGTGGTGGTTTGTGCAACAGAACATAAACCACTCAGAACCCTAAAATATTTTTCTGAACAAAGAAAATATTTCCTCTTTTACCACAGATGGCAGTAAATGAAGGAAGATTGTTTAGGATATTCTTCAGGTAATGTTAAAAAAATAAAAAATAAAAAAGTAGGAGCTTTAGAATATTTTACATGGTTTTGTCTGAATTAACATTGTTGGAATAGGTAACCAGTGCAAAATCCTCAGCAGTCTTCCCTCACAACGCTGCACTCAAAACTATTACTTCTTTACCAGGCTCTTTTCTGGAGTCATTTTCTAATTTGGTCTTTTGTTTTTGCCTTAGCTCCAGCAGAGACAGTCAGACATCAACACATCACCACCCAGTAAGTTTGGAGCAGCGCTACAAGAACATTAGAGCTTTTCTGATCCATTAAAATACTGCAGGATAACAGCAGAACCAACTGGAGAGGAATACTAATATGAAACAGGAAGTCAACCGTCTTCACTACCAAACTCCACCTTTATTTTTATACTGTAATCTAAACATCCAAGCACTCTTTATATACTTATTAACATGTATACAAAGTAGTGGAGGAAGGGTTAATAGGTCCTTCACTGCAGTAATAGTACTAACACCACATTTTAAACAGGAAATCTGTTATAGTGTATATATTTAAAGTGTTGGAAGGTAAAGCACCAATAAACAGATATCCTGCAAATATGACATGATAAAAGAATTATTACAACTTCATTCATTGGTACATAGTATTTCATAAACTGTTTAGGTGCTTTCTTAAAGAAAGCAAAACGTCATTGTTTAAGTTTGAAAAAACCTGGTGAATTTTTTGTTTTTGTTTCAACAGATTTGCTCAAACAAAATGTGAGATAAAAAGCACATTGACACACAGATTTCATTCAAACAACAAAAACAACCTACAAAGTTATTTTAATCATGATAGCAAAAGTCATTTTTGTGTCATCTGCTGAAACTGTCAGAGAAGCAGCTTCATTAGGTAACTAAAATGCATTGATCTAAAAATTATGAGCAAACTGATTTTATTATTTTCATTTATTTGTTTTGTGTGGGTTTTTTTGTTTGTTTTTTTGTATTTTTCTCTAATCATGTAGAAAATGGTTTTTTGAGGCTCAGCAGCAGAACCACTGTGTGGTCATGATATGTTACTTTTTCTCTCCATCAGGAAGGTTGACATTAAGGGTCCTCTTTCAGTCTCCTCACGGGTCCCTCTCCTTCTTAACCTTCACATCTCCAGCCAGGATGGTTGCGATTTCCCCCTGCATAAAAGCCCAGGGCACGTTGGAGCCCAACAAGGGACATTTGTCCCCGCTGGGGCAGTACACCTCCCCAGACGCCCCCTGGGCCTTGATGCTCTCTCTGGAGCACGGGAAGCAAAACTTGTGGTTGGGGACAGAGGGACATTGGACAAAATGCGTGTCCTCTAAGCGTTCGTGGCAGATAGTGCAGCACAAAGGTCCGCTGTTGGCCATCGGTGAATCGGGCACGCTCTGAGACGGGAGCTGGTCCATGGCACCGGCGGACTGCGACGCTGCGGACAGCCCGGTGTCTCCGGTCCGTGAGGAGAGGCGCCTCTGGCCGGACACGGAAGGGGGAGACACTGGGCTGCTGCTATTATGTCTCGACGAGGAAGTGGTGGAGTGAACAGAGTCTCTGTCTTTGTTGGGAGAGTACGCGTTCCCCAACGTGTCTGCCACTGACAAAAGCGCAGCCATCGGGGACTGCCTGTTCTGAGGGGCCGCTGCGTCTGGAGGGGTGGCGCGGCCGGAAGAGACGCCGGGGTGCCCAGGGGTCAGCGGGGGCGGAGGCCCAGCAAACGAGCCCGCAGCCATCGAGAGTTTGAGCGCTTCAGCTTGGCTGTTGATCCACTGCTGCCTCTGCTGCTCATCCGTCAACTTCAGGCTGCCCTCAGCAGAGTCCGGCTCCGGGGAGGCTTTTCTCTTCCTCGCTGCGGCCCTGGTGCTGCTGCTGCCACTGCCGGAAGCTGAAGCTCGACCTGGAAGAACGAGTGATGTCGGCAGCAGCGGGCAGCTGCCGTCGATGTAAGGCTGCGGCAGCATATCCTCCCCCACTGCCTCTTTAAAAAAGCGCAAAGACTCCGGCAATAAGTCTCCGAGAAGGCGCCAGTCCCCGGACCCGTGTTTCTTTTCGTACTCCAGATACTTAAACCCAGAGGACAGGCCTCTGCCGAAGTCCTTCATGCAGTCCTGATACATCTGCTTGGCGACCCCCGAGGCGCTGGAGAACACGTTCCCGGAGCCGCATGGGTACTCAATGAAGATTTTCAGCTCATAGTCCATCCCGGTTTTGGAAACAGCGTCGAAAGCGAAAACCCTGCCGACCAGCCCGTGGTCCTTCTTGAAGCGGACATCAAACGGTGTGCACCCGGAGAGGAGGACCAGCGTTTCCCGCACAGGTTTCGGTTTGCTCGCCCAGTCTTCCTGTCGGTTCCGCAGGCTCTCGCTCAGCTCAGTCAGAGCCTCCGCGTTCCGCTGCTTCTCCTTCATTTCCCGGTCCTGGTCGGTGCTCGACACGGAGGCGGGTCGCTTTCCACCCAGCTCGGAGTGTCCCGCCTGGCCGGGCAGAGAGACGACCACCATGGAGCTGGTAGGGGGTCTGCCCGCCAAGCTGTGCGAAGTCGGTCCGTTCATTCCGGTCTGAGGCATGAGGTTCGGCGGTACGGTCATCTGGGCTGGTGCCGACACCAGCCCACCGTTGCTTTTGCTCCGGGAGTTTGGACTCTGCCGGTTCAGCTCAGGTGGTCCGTCATCTGTCTTAAAGCCGTTCAGCCCCCCGAATCCATTGGGCGGCCTGCTGCTGCAGCTGTGCACCGAGTAGTCAAACCGAGCCCGGCCATCCGCTACCTGTGCGTATCGGTCCAAACTGGGCTGCTGGGACTTCCCTTGTCCATCCGCCTGGTAGTGGCTCAGCTGCCCCAGAGGTTCCTTCCCGCTCAGTAAAACCGCCTGGCTCTTCGCGGCAGCGGACTGCTGCTGCGCGGGCAGTCCGCCTGCAGAGGACCGGCTGTCCTGGAAGCCCTGAGCCCGCTTCAGATGGCGCGCCGTCTCGATGACGAACTCGATTCTGTCCGCGCCCTCGTAGTTGACGCAGCCCCGGCACACGGGCTCGGTGAAGTCCCATATCATGGCCCAGGGCATGCGGGGCAGGTCGCATAAATAGCACGACTGTCTGCGGGATGAGGAGACCTGCGGGGAGGACATCTTCCCTCTGTCGGTCTCCCTCCCTGCCTCCTCCTCTGAGCTGCTCACACCCTCCGCTGCTCCGCAACAGCCTAAAAAGAATGAATGAGGAGGACAGACTGCGGCGTGTTATTGTTCCTCCCTTGTGATGTTGCAGCAGAGATGGTGGGGGTGTTGTGCGTTTCCTCCCGCATCCTCTCAGGAAGGCTTAGGAATTTGGTTTGCGACACCCCGCCCCTCTGCGACCTCCCAGCCAGGCCACCTGGAAAACTAAGGGATTCCTCTTGGCAAGCAGCAGAATGAATACTGCTGGTGCTTTCGCTCTCATTACTGTCAGGAAGAAGCAGCTGCAGTTTGTGGGAAGGCGACAAAACGGTCACAACAAAAGATGATGGCGAGAGAAAAAACAAAGCTGGGCTTGCATGTAAAAAAACAAACAAAAACACAACTGCAATGTAGAAAAAAAAAGGTCCAATATCTAGCAACCAAAGGTTTGAGTGGAAGAGATCAGATTTGTAACATTTAAATATTAGCCGAATATAAAGTAGCCATATTCTAAAACAACTATATCCACCAATCAGCTCAGCATCAACGTTAAAAACAATGAGCTCTAAAGTTGATGGTGGTTTGAACAGGGATGCTGCAGATGTGTCGGTTGCTAGGCAGTTTTACTGCACTTCATCTGCAGAACTACAAACACAAACCCCTGCATGTAGCAACACTCCGATCAGGCTTTTCCTAGCAGTTCCACTTTCTAGTTGTCTTTGTGATCCTAAGCAGGGCCCACACTGTGTGAATGTCAACCTCATAGACAAAGTCTTAAATTCACCGTAGTGAATTGTAAAAATGTTGCTGAGACAGAAGCCTAGTTTATGTCATCTTTTACCTCAAAAATCACCAGTGTTCTTTTCCTCCCTATTTTCAGTTTGGCTCTTCTACAAATAACTATGTCAACAAATAACTATATTCGCAGCCAAAACTTGCTGCCTGTGCACTGATGCTCTGATATCGCTGCCTGATGTGATGCAGATTGTGACTGGAGTTACTGACAACATTTTTAGGGCTGCACCGATTGCACCAATCTTTAAAAAGCCTGACCCGTTGAATCCGATTTTAACTGTAGATTTTTCTTTTAGAACTGACACTGTAGCCAAAGTAAAACAGAAATGAGTTATTAGATCCATCAAAAGTTGTTATTGTGGCTGACAAGTCTCAAAACATAGCAACAAAGTGCTGAGTTTTCAGCAGAGCGACTGTTGTTGACAGATCACATGCAGAGGTGAGCTCCTGGTCAGTGTGTCTGTCAGTCTGTCTGTGTCATGCAAAAGGAGACAATACTGGATTTTCAGACCTCTGTGGAGGTCTAAGTACCAGCTGATTATCAAAAGCAAAGGAAATTGGAATTGGTTGATCAGCTGACTGATCGATTTTTATCTGCTGAGTTTTACTTCCCAGTTCAGATTTAGTTTCAACTACAATATGTAAGATAATCTATGTCTTTGTTAGTTAGTAGTTTTAAATCCAACAAAAAAAGAGAAAGAACAAAAAAAAATCGCAAAATCCTTCCTGTTTTTGCCTCACAGTATGAGTTTCCAACCTCAAACGGGATTCAGATGTCACAGGTTTTGACTCGTCGATCACTCAGATCGATGGGAAACTGACTGACTGCCACCTCTGCCCAAATCAGTGTGCATCCATTTGGAAATCAGAATACCTGCTGCAAAACGGTACATAAAATACCTGGAAAAATAAAAATACCACAGGAAGACAAAAAAAATGAAAGCAATCTATTTTTTTATTTACTGCTTTTTTTTTTTAAGAATCACTGTATTAAGATCATTTTTTGTCAACATACCACAATGTTATGCTGATGCAATCTGAGGACATCACACCTTCAGCAAGGTAGTGCTTTTTCACTGCCAGCTCTTCTCACACACTCACACACACATCCCTCCGATGGGTACCCTGTGTTGCCCTAGAAACCCGTCTGCTGGCCACAAAGAAAGGGGGAGGAATCTGCTCAACATCATGAGCTGCAGCCTTGTTTGCCCCAACTCTCACTCTCTATGCATAAATATGCAAATCACCTAACACACACAAACACGCGCATACAAGCAGAGATGGGTTCAGTTAAGACATTCTGGTGCTTTGAATGCAGATTCTCTCCTCTAAATCTACATCCTTTCTTGGTCAAACACAAAGCCTAACATGCACAGATTTACATCTATGCAAAACTATTAATGCTTCACCTGAATATGACGCTTTTCATTTAATGATGGAGTTTTTGCTTCATGTGTCTAACACTAAACTAGTGTCTTCTTCCATTTGGTGGAGAAACTGGTGAGATGTTTGGATTGAGGACAACTGCAAGAATGAAGTCTGTAGAACACAAATATTCCAATTTGTGTTTCATTAAAATCCCTCAACTTGTATTGTCTGGAGTTATTGACAATACAATAATAGAATATTTGTGAAGTTTACTGTCACAACAATAAAAAAACAAACAAAAAACAAAACTATCACATCTTTACAAAGTATTTGGTAATATATCTATAATTACATACAGCCAAAACTCCATAAGCACAATTCTAAAAATAAAACACGGATTATCTTATAGATGACATCATTTACATTAATTAGTGCCCCTGTGTTGTCAATCAGCACACAGTAGCTGCATTCAATTATATGATAAAATGGATATTTATAGGGATCGACGCTCTCATTGAACCAACAATGAAAAACCAAAATTCAAACATATAAAGTAATCATTTTTTGGGGGGTTTTCAAACGTAGAATCAGAATAAATCGACCTGACGTGGGTGTTTGGGACATTTGAGGTGCGTAAAGCAAACCTACAAAGAAAACAGAGACACCATAAGCTAACAAAACACCAGAGCTGTCAGGTGTCAGCCACCACAGCACCAAGGCAACACTGGCTCTGAGAGCCGTTTATTCATGGTGGAAAACGCTTCTTTGATAATAAATATATAAATATATAAACATAGGGGCGTTCACTGAATCTGGCTGCTTTCCAACTGCAGCAAACTGCCCATTTACAGTGAAGCTGCTGCTGCCTTACACACAGAGCTAAGCTGAACAAATTGAACAAAACAGAAGTGATGAGGTACCCTCTGTAAGCGTGTCCAATTTTACCTGGATTGCTCTGGCCTGGAGTCACAGTGGCATGTTTCCATGGCAACTGCATCCGTCGGCATGACAGCAGGGGCAATAGCAGGCCCTCCGGTTCCTGTCGAGCTTGGCTTCTGGTCCTTGACTTCTGCTGGTGGAAGACAGGAGACAACGTTTCTGTGAATGATTAGAAATTCTGAAGGCATTCTGTCATTTTGCGACAAAGTGGACAGCAATGCAGCAATGTGTGCAAACAAAGGAGCTGTTAGTCAATTTCATATGCTGCTGAGAGAAATCGTAGGTTGTCCAATAGAAAAGCATTTACTGTATTTTGACGTGGAACCAAACGATGAGCTGACTTGATTTCAGTCTGGTCATATCATCAGAACACTTCAGGCTGTCTGAAGTCACTTCAATCCATTTTTTTGCCCCTTACAGATTTCTCCTGTTTTTCGTTTTTTGTCAGATTATCATTTAATATCAGACAAAGATAACCTGATTAAATACAAAAATCTGAATTCATTTGTTATAGGAACAAGCTGGACCTCTAAACCTGATAACCGACTGTTAACATTCCAAACAAGAATATTTGATTTAACTGACACCTCAAAGTGACAGAAATCTGTTTAACCCATTTCCATTCACCTTTTCTTATTCTCATCATTGAAATCATAAACAGAAATAAACCCAGATATAGTTAACAAATCCGTTTGGGTCGAGGTTTTTGGATGTGTGCTTGCAGGCAGCCAACTGGTGACAGCAGACTGACCTTTAGAGACTGAGGCGATGGAATCCTGACCCGTCACTATCTTGATAGCTGACTCCAGCAGCTGGCTCTGATTGGACAAGAGGAGAACCAATAATCAGTGAGAAGGCAGAGGGAGGATGCAGCAGCAGCAGCAGCAGTGTCTGAGCAGGTGAAGCAGTGTACCTGCAGCTGCAGCTGCTGGCTCTGCAGCGTCTCCAGGCGATGCAGAGTGTGTTGACTCAGACTCCGTCTTCGGCCATCATCCTCCCTTATATCAGAACACACAGTCAGGCCACAACTGTCACAGGCAGTTTGCTTCAGATACGACGAAAGCGTAGCAGCTTGTTCACAATCCAATCACACAGAACAATTCATCAGGTATGATCCACCAGACCACAATCTACTCCTTAATATTTTGAGGATTTTTTCCCCCTATTCAATCAGTTATTCAAACACACATTTCGAAACCTGTGGTAATAACAACAATTTAATAATAATAATACTTCCTCGTTTTCTCAGGCTACAACAAAAAATAATTTCTGTGTTAAGCTACTTTACAGCCATCTACAGGCAAAACACGGTTACTACATGTTCAAAAAAATAGTTTTGTGATTTTTGTTTTTCTCTGCAAGCTTCAGAATCTACATCAGCGTTCTACATCAGTTCATTAGGACCATTGTAGATAGAAAAAAGAAATAGTAAATTTATAGCAAAAATCTCAGAAATGGACTTAATGCCTTGAAATCGAGTTTTAAAAATTTTACATTTTTTACTTTTGAAACTCAGAAATTTCAAAGTTTTTCTTGAAAATTTTTGAGATTTTATGTGACAGACCAACACAACCTAGATGATTATTGTGAAATTGAAGAAAAGCCATGCATCATTTTTCAAGTTTTCCATTCAAACCCTGATGTGCAAATCTATTCAACCCCCTTTTTCTCTAACACCTCCAAATAAAATAAAGACATGGACGTCTACCTACACTGAGCTAAACCTAAATTGGTCAGAGTAGATATCTACTATTAAAACCATGCTTTGTCTTTGGTTGCAGTGTGGCAAAACATTCAACGAGTGTCAGTTCTTTGTTACAAGGTCCTGCAAAAACAAAAACGGCTACAAAGTGTTTGTGTACCTGTCTGTGTGCAGCAGCTTCTGGATGCCTTTGGACAACTGAGACATTCGAGCTTCAATGTCTGACTGGGCCTGAACACAGAAACACAAGAACAAGCTCAGACACTTATTGTAGCTGAAAAATTAGATATTAAAAAGTAGTTTTACCAATTCTGAAAAATCAAAGTAATATAAACAAACGATAAAAAGACACTGAATTATTATTTAAAAATACAAAAATTGAGTAGAGCTCTGCGGAGGTAGATAAGATCAGTGGATGAAATCAGCTTGTCAAGCAGAGGTCGACAGCCAATCCCCCAAAATCAATTAAATTAATCGCCTCCAGTTTCAATATGTGTAAAATCTTATGTATCAATTTCTTGGGTGTCATTTTTGGAAGTAATTTTCAGTCACCATGCAGTCAAATTCTGCTCACTGATAATATAATTGGCCAGTTAGATGGACTTTAACCATATTTAATGCATACACCTGACAGAGACCTTAAACACCAACAAGAAAAAGAAAATAGGAAAAATCTGGGATGATCCAAAGGATTAGTCGTCAGTAATACACATGTATTTTCCAGCCCAGCTAACTACCTTGATGAGAGGAGCGGTTGCAGCCACAGCTGCGGCTGCAGCAGCTGCTGCAGTTTTGCTGATGTCTCCCAGGCGACCAGATGACGCCTCGGTAGGAAAACCCGACATGCTCGCTGGATCGTCAGCGCTCTGATCAGGGTTGTTCCAACCGTTTGATGCGTTTGGAGTCGACCTTGGTCGCAGCAGCTGGACGCTGACCTCTCTCTTGTGGTGGTTGCTGTGGCAACTGGGCAGAGGGACGTAACTATTTTAACTATTAAAAAGACCAAACTATGAAAATGGGCCATCACTACAATGACAACCCAATTTCAGACATCATGTTGAAATCACGATTTAAGTTTTGAACACCCAAGTTTGAAACTTAAAGGTTTTTGACAACAGAGCTCAGAATATAAAATGAAGTTTTGGTGTATCTTCTTACCGTTGTCTCAGCGCTCCCAGCACCACTCCCCGCTCCCCGGCCTTGAAGCATGATGTCTGAAGCTCCTGACCCGAGGAGGATGACGGAGCCAGGGGCCCTGGAAGAAACATGTCACCATTATCTCAGAGATACTTCCTGTGGTAATTAGACCAGCATCTTTACAACATGTCAAAGGTCTCGGGAAACCATGTTCGTTATAAAATGTGAGTAGCGACTGGCTTCACCTGGTTCAAATTCTGGAAAGAAAAAACCAACAACAATCTATTAGGCACCTTTTGATATTCAATTATAAATGTTCTCTATCCCAAAAATGATTATTTTTTTATTTTAGGAATTGTTTTATTTAAAAGATTATTCAAATTATTTGGTCATTTGCATTTTATTAATATATATTGTATAAATCAGGCTTATATAAAAAAAATCAGCAATCTGCCCATTTTCTATCCGATTCATCGCTTGAATAATCAATAGGTGAACCCATAACTAAAATAATCAATAGTGTGGCCCTATCAGAGTGTTTGTTTGTTGCCTGTATCTCAGTGTTATTGAATGTAACTCCATTCAGTAACAGCAGGCTCAGTTGCATGTCGTACAAGTGTCACAATCCAACCCCGGAACTCTTACAGTTGTGTTTACATCTCGCGTTGCCATGGAGATCGGTTTGGAAGGTTCGGAGAGTACAGATCCTTAGTTTTATTTTCTTAGCAAATAAAGCTTTGACGAACTCGTTTACAACATTTTCGGGACAGAGCCCGAAAACTGGCCCCCAGTTTTTTTTTGCTTTGTTTTTGTTTCTTACCGGTTTCGGAATCCTTTGCTACTCGAGCTGGATCAACAACCTCCGGTTTGTGTGCGGGATTCCGGGGCCTCTGCGCTTCTTTGGCCCGATGGGACTGGACGCGCACAGGGTCCCCCAGCTTCTGGACTGTTATTTGAACGGGTTGGGGTGTCTCACCGGCCTCCAGCCAGCGCTCCGGGAGAACAACGCGAGTGGAACGGATTAAAACCTCCCCGGTGTCCGGACTGAACGACGCTTGACCCGGACCGAAAGCGGTTGAGTCAGAGGGAGCCGGAGACAACATGCAGGCAGCAGCTAATGTACTGAAGCTCTGATGGAACAGTTTAGTTTAAAGTTACAGCAGGTATAGCAAGTCTCAGTGAACACATTTCAAATTTCCCGCTTGTGGACTTTCTGCTTGGAGAAGGAGCTGGACGGAAACAATCCAGAGCAGGGACGCTAACTACACAGGAACAGAACGCGAAGAGCCAATAGTGAAAACAGCTGAAATGTAAACTAATCGAACAAAGTTAGGAGGCAATGCATCCCTCACTGTTAGGGAAACTCTACTTTCAACTTCCGCTTTTCCCCCGCCTCTTCTTTGTCTACTGAGTATGTAGCTGTCTCCAAACTACCAGGTGCTACACTGCCCCTAATGGACGCTGTTATTACTTCCTTCTTCTCTAGGCTCTTTTTCGGTCTATACTGCCACCTACTGGAAGAGCAACATCATGTCATCAAGCCGATTTCTTACTCAACTCCCTTTCAGCGCCTGGCACTTTATCCAATCATAATTTCCTTACTACTATAGTTTATTTCCTTTAAATATAGTATGTTTATATGATATTTAGATGTCCCTCTCCTTCACTTTAAATAACAACATTGCCTCAAGAATTCATCCGTTTCACTGTCATAATTTAAAAATCAAAGTTATGGCAAGAAATGTAGAAAACTTCTCTACATTAGTTGCTTCTGTGTATATTTACAATTCTTTATTATTAAAATAATCTCTCCACTCATAAACATACGTTTAAGACTCATTTAGGGATTTTAGTTGGTTCCTTTTGACTTTTAAATGGACCAAAAATTTGGAACAAACTTCCAGAAAACTGTAAAACAGCGGAAACCCTGACTTCCTTCAAATCTCAAGTAAAAACGCACCTGTTTAGAGTTGCATTTGAAATGTAATATGTATGGATTTGATTTTGTGGATATGTATGTAATTTTTTATTTTTATTTTTCTGTTGTGGGCAACGGGGCCAGGCGAATACCCGTGGTTAAACGGACGGCGGAGTCCGGCGGTAACAGGCGCTTAAATTCCGTGTCAAAGGGAAGGGGGAAGAAAGGGAAGGAAGAGGGAAAAAGGGGAAAGAAAGAAGGGAAAAGGAAGGAAAAAAAAAAGAAAAAAGAAAAACCTTGGTATTTTATTCTATGTTGCATGCCTTTGTGTTTTGTGTTTATGATGTAAAGCACTTTGAAATGCCTTGTAGCTGAAATGTGCTATACAAATAAAATTTGATTGATTGATTGATTGATTGATTGATTGATTGATTGATTGATTAAACCCTAATGTTAAACTTTTGTTTGCTGCTATTCCTTGTTCACCCTCCCTTTCCATAGGTGGCGATGATGCGTTCAATACTTGATTTGCCATCCGCCGTAAAACCCAAGAAGACAAATGTTTCCTCGCGGTGTGCTGACAGAGTTGTAACCTTGTTGTTCTGTGAGTGCGAAGCCTTCACCTGGAGCAACAGAGTGTTTTATTTGGAATGAATGTGTTCAAAGCTTTGTAGAGAATCTGCGGCCGTGTTTGTCTTTTCGCCCTTCATAGATTCTGCATCACACACGGAGAGTCGTCCCCATTACCAGCGTGGGCCCAGCACGGACACACACACGCATACAGGTAATAGTCATCGCAGCAAACCGAGAAAACAAATCTCATAACATTTATATAATATTAGGATTTTATGTACAGTTTTGAAGAAATTAGGAAACCTGTGTTTTTCTACCATATTTTGTATATTTGGCTATTTAAAATTGATGTTAATATTGAAAAACCGGCGATCAGACAGAAAATTGCAAACAGATCCCTAGATTTGACCTAAAACTGGGATTAAGTTGACACTGAGCAGTTCATAGAAATCAATGTTTTATTCACTGAACATTTTAAAGAGAAGAAATAATGTGTGAAGACATAATCTGTATGAAAGTGATCAGAATATCATAAAGCTGATGCTCGTGTAGAATGAGGATATTCACGGCTTTTCCTCCTGTCAGCAGTGGAGTTACTGTGTGTAGATGTACAGGATAGTTATTGAATAAGGCTGGTGTGATTCACATTTTTTTTCTTCAGACTTGTGAACGATGGCCGTCCAGGTGACTGAGTCTGATCAGATCAAACAGGTAAGTTACAATAGTACCACCTCACCATGAATAGAAAAACAATGTTGTTACATCTATAAGTAATCTATAAGTAATAGTCATACACAGACTACAGTCCTGTTGTTTTCCACTGGTACTCTTTAACTCCAAGTTTCCTGTTTAGCAAAATAAGGTGTTGTTAGTTGGGTATTGGTCTGTGGACAGTTCAACTAGATGTCAACATTGATGTCATATCAATGTTGACATCTCACATATCATTTAATTTATAACTAGCAGTTCACATCTAGAATGTCAACTAGATGTGAACTGCAGCTCTTCTCTAAAAAAGTGAGGTACACCGATTGATCGGCCCTGATTTTTTTTTCATTTTGGGTGCTGATACTGACATGATTCTGTCCACTGGTCTTACCTGACTCTGAAAATGACTGGAAATCAGCAATTGTTCCCTTTTGAGGACTGACAGTAAGACCCGTACACCAGACCATGTCAGCACATGCTCAGTTAACAATAGTTGCCACACTTTTGCCAACTTATTGACTTTCTTGGTACACCTAGCAACTTTTCAGACAAAAAAAAAAAAAAAATGGAATGGAATTGACCAAAATCTGAATGGGTGGGTCAGGCCTTAAAAAATATCTGCAGTCAGCCAGAAAACAGCAAAAGGTGCACCCCTAATCTTTCCTGCTCCAGTTAGAAGATTGACACGCTGGGTTCTGAAATTACTCTTAGAAGTTAGAATAGAGAGAAATAGGTTTATTTTAGAAAAAAGAAACTGAAGGAAGGTTTTAAAGTTCTTAGCCTGTCACACCTCACGTCCCTTTTTCCACAAAAGTATCAAATCTTTAATTCATACAGCTGAAGAGCAACTCTTCCCTCTAAGACAAAGTTTGAAGAAAATCGCTTGAATGTTCAGTGTCTTTCCTTTTTATACAGCATGAGGTAAAAGTTGGGGAAATAATGGTTTGTTAATGACGAGTGTATTTTCTGCTTAACTTGCAGTTCAAAGAGTTTTTGGGGACGTACAACAAAGTAACGGAGAACTGCTTCATGGACTGCGTCAAAGATTTCACCACCAGAGATGTGAAGCCTGAGGAGGTAAAAAAAAAAAAGAAAAAAAAAAGCTGACATTTTTTGCTTGACGTTTTGTTGCAAACATTAGCAGACGAGTATTAAACCTTTTTTTTGTGTCAGCTTTCGGAGTAGCAAATATGGGGGTCCAAATATCTCCATATTTTATGTCACTTGTTGTGGACAATGCATTTCTATGGGGGTCATTACTCATATCAATGTTGACATCTCATATCATTTCATTTATAACAATTAAAGGGACAGTAAATGACAGAATGTAAAATTGACTTTTTTGAACATTGCATCAAAAACATACATGGAGTGTTACCTTGATTCTTTTATTCATCTCTGAGGAATCTTTATCTCTCATGGCAACCATTAAATGATAAAACGCTTTAGGTTGCACCGAGGTCCAGCTCCTGCTCAGAGCTCCAGTTTCTGAGTTTCTCTGTGAGTTTCACAGAGCAGCCTTCCTCCACTCAGCTCCTTCAGACTAGCCAGTAGCAATTAGCAAACACCTGTGGGAACTGCAAATCAGCTGAACTTATTATATGAGCGCAACATTGTTAAAAATGTTGTTAAAGGGTTATTAAAGGAGTTCTTAAAGAGACAGAGACCCAATTTCAAGGCGTAGCATTTTTTTGAAGTTAAATGTAACATAGTTACTTTATCATGCTATAAAATGGGATTATGTGCCTGGAAAACACATAACACTACCACTTTAAGAGTTGCTGCTTAACAGCTTAATTCAAATCCAAAAGTCCTTTATTGATCCCAAAGGAAATTAAATGTTGTTGTAACTCATATTAATTCTAATTCTTCAAAGAGATTTAGTACATGGCTGTTGGCAGAAAAGATCTCTTGTAGCAGTCTTTGTTACAGTGAATTTGAAGAAGCTTCTGACAGAAGATGCTCTGTTTTTGTAAGACAGTCTCATAAAGAAGATGGTCAGGGTTGTCCATAATTTTCTTGATTTGACATAAAATCCTTCTTTGCATCATCACCTCCAAAGGTTAAAACAGTCATCCCCAGAACAGAACCCGAACAGAACCAGCCTTCTTTTTCAGGTTGTTGAGCCTTTTTAGCTCCCTGGCTCTGAGGCTGCTGTCCCAACACATGACAGCAGAAGATATGACACTCTCAGCAACAGACCGCAAACCTTGCAGCAAGATCCTTCATCTTGCTGCAAACTTTGAAGGATCTTAGCTTTCTCCAAAAGGACAGTCTGTGAAATTGTCAAGGCAAGAACGTTTGAACTGCTCATCCGCAGCCCCAGGTAACTTCCTGTCTTCTCTAATTTGTTTCCTTTTTGTCTTCCAGTCCAACTGCTCTGAGTCCTGCCTGCAGAAGTACCTAAAGATGACTCAGCGGATCTCAATGCGCTTCCAGGAGTATCACATTCAGCAGAACGAAGCTCTGGCTGCTAAGGCAGGACTGCTGGGGCAGCCTCGCTGAGCTGCTCAGGCTGAAGGGAAGCATGGTCAAACTGATCCTGGTTCAGCAGAACCTCTATAATCACCATAAAAACTGAAGACATTCTGATGATGATGAGGGTGAAACCGAGGCAAAGCTCCCAGTGGAGCCTGAACCACCAGTTCCTGAAGCTCAACAGGACACAGAGTAAGACCCCAGAATGTGATTTGAAAGCTGGCTTTAAGATTCTGCATATTATTTACTGAAACGGAGCTTTTATTCTTTAATGTGGGGTTTATAGCTTGTGACTGGATGTTTTGATGTTTGTCTGAAAACAATAAAGTCCAAGATTTTACAGGTTTGGTCTGTTTATGAAATGTTTAACTAACAGATTTTCACCAGGTTTCTACTAGTCTGTGTTTGATTTTATTATTTTCTGGGTCTATGTCACTCAAGTCCTATTTACTTTCTCATAGAATCTCTTATATTTTCCATATTTCTGAATTAAGGATTCTAAAACCTGGTTGAGGAGCGTGTGATGACACCAGGGAAACTTGACCATTACTTCCTGTTCCCACCACTCTGGAGAAACCGCTGCATCCCAGTCACTAAGTTCAGGGTGTGTGGGCATTAAGTGAAGCCACAGTCTGTTCTACTGGCCAAAAATGGTAAAGATATGCTGCTGAATGTCCAGCGTGAAGTTTCCCCAATCAGCATGTAATCTGATCTGAAGGTTTTCATTAGTAGCAAGCTACAATCAACAAATTTAAAAACAAGTGCTTTGAATTACATTCTGTGTATTAAGTGTGTAATATATGAATATTAAGTTATTTAAATATGTTCTCTTTGAAAAAAAAAAAGCATCAGATGGGTCCCAAATAACCATCTATGAAAGCCTACATATGAACTGGAAGATCTTACAAGTTTTTTTTTTTCACTTATTTTCTTTCAAATTGTTTTCACCTGCTGGAGTTGACTTTCTGTCAGATCACTGTTATTCTAATTTGTACACGTACCAACCAGAATATCTAAGCAAGTCTTCTATGTATTGGGGTAAAATACATAGAATTAAATAAATTCAGGCTGAAATTATGTGAAGAGAACACCCGCTGTCCAAATCACAATGTTTGACCAACAGAAAGTGTGATGAACTTGTTTATTGCCGATTTAAAATGTCCTGGCCGCCAAATGCGCTTTTTAAAATAACACGTCATTCCTAAATGTCTTCAGCTCCTTAGTTAAAATGACACCAGGATCAACATTCACATGGAGTCAACGCGCCCCGCTTAGCTGATACTGTTACGATGTCTTATGACGTCAAAGTTCCGCTCTGAGCGCCACGGCGCCTGCCTCGCCACCAATCACAGGGCTCAGATACCGACGGCTAACCGCCGTTATTCACGGTGATTCTGCCTTGCTGACTCCTGGTACCATTCATATGTAACCTTTTTAATTATTATGGCTTTTCAGATTGAACCCGACGGGCTCTTAAAGCGGTGTATACCCCTAATGCTAGCAGCCACTATCCAGCGGGTCACTGACGCGACGTCAGGATCAGACGGTCTTTAAGGTCGTCTGAAGAAATTTCTAAATATGTCTGGAGAGTGTCGCTATAGACTCGTGTGTATCTTTAATGACGTGAACTACCTAAGTTCAGACATAAGCCTGGTCAAAAACCAGCTAATACCGATTATCTTTGCGTAAAGTATAGTGCGCAGATCTCTAGCACGTAGATGGGATGGGCTTCATACGATGTTGGTACAAACAAGGAAGACCGCGCCGCCAATAATAACCCGCAAGTGCTGGAATGAAAAGTATTTGACCAATTAGCGCTTTTCTATTCTGTATTATTTTGCGTTTTCATTTAACACCTCCTGTGATTGGACAGTCCTCCAGCAGTTGTCGTCATTTCCCTTGTGGCGCCGCGTTCGTATCCACCAATAGGGGTCGCGCATGCGGTGCGTCCTATGGAAATGGGAGAAATGTTTCACCAATTAGATCTCTCAATTGTGACTACTGCTGTCACTGTAGCCAATCATATCTCGGGAAACAGAGCTCGGGGCTCAACAGCTTGTTGTTCGTGTATCGCTTTTGCAGCCCGAGCTAGAGAGGAAGCAACGGCGTATGATAATGTAAGTAATAAACCTTTATGGTGTAAACCTGAATAACAGTTTACTTCGAACGCTAAATTAATTCATTGAAGGTCTTCGGAGGAGCGAGTTTATGTCAGTAGAGAGGTCGGCTGCGTGTTACAGAACGGGGCTGGCTGTGAAGTGAATGGCAGTGAAGCAATGTGAAGCTCCTGTGCCTTTGTGGAAGAGCCGCTTATTAAATAAATAACTTCCCAGCAGTTTTCGTTCTGGCCGTTGTCATAGCTCATCTGTTCACCGGTGTAAAACTTGGTGTGCGTTTAGAAACCAAACGGAGTCCCGTATGCTCTCGTGTCGGGGTTGCCCTTCTTCGGAGCCAGTTTAAATCGCCGTGATGACAAACTGGCTAGTTGAATCGCCTAATAGCCAGCTAGCTAAAATGTCGCTCAGCGCAGGCGGACGGGAGGGGGGCGAAGCCCGCTCGGCTCTCCTGCTGCTGGGACTTTGTTTGGGTTGGGACTCGGCTCTTTAGCGGGACTTTTCCACCCGGCAACAGTTCACCAAGCAGCTTTGATAGAGACGGAAATGGTAAAGACAGCCGAGCTAACTGACATGGCGAGCAGTGATGGCGACGTGACTCAGAGGCGCTGGGAGCGAAGCGGGAAGTGAAAAGCCTTCTCAATGGCCGCGCTGCAGTCACCCTGCGCCCTCACCGAGCCGTCCACGGAACCCAGCAGCCCTCGCAGATCGACTCTACACGATGGGTTGAAGTAAACGTTTCTGGATAAGTTTTGGGAAGTGATCCGGGTGAAGTGGGGGCGGGGGCAGTTTTGAGAAGGCAAAGAATGCCAGAGCTAACACAAGTGCGTGGCTAGTTGGTTAGCTTGAAATGTTCTTTCGGGACAGAGCATTGTCCATGGCAGCGCCAGCTTTAATCGTCTCGTTGTTCTGTCTTCCAGTGACCCGAAATCCTTCGAGCTGGAACCCCTGGACTAGCCGGAGAGATGAAGGTGAGTGCTCGCCCTGCGCCATGAACTCTTGTCAGTCTTAGCTCCATGTTGCCATTCCGATGAGAGATCCTGCTGGAACTAGCTACTGGCCTGCACACCGGTGTTTATCCAGCTCACACACTCCAGTCCTCGATCAGATTTTTAGTATTGACAGTCCCAGTGAAGGTCGTGTCTGTTTTCAACACCACATCCTTCAGATTTTCTTACCAACGTTCAGTGGTGAAAGTTATGGCTTATTTCCATATTTACAGGCGAGTCTCCTCTTTACTGCTGAATAAACCCAAAACAGAAAGATGGCTATGGATAAAAGTCTTTAATTCTGTTAGAAATTCTGTTGTTAGTGTAAGAATCCTCTAAGTCAGGTTTAACTAATTACAGACATGGTAATCTGACATCAGATCTAACCAGGGTTTACATTGCTAGGGGGCATATTAAGTAAAATTAAGACCAAATGTATACATTAAAACAAGGTCATTCTCCTGGCAAAGGAAGAAGTTACTACATTTGTAACTTCAGATTGCATGATTTCCAGTCGGACTTGCCCACATCTGCCTTATATCCCCACACCCAACTGACATGGTTTCACACATCTGAAACTTTCATAATGTCCATAACCCTAACCCTTTGGATGAAGCTTCTTCATCCAAAACGCAACAACTTTACCTGGACTGAACGCCAACTCTGCTGCAGTTGCTTCTTGCAGATGTTGTGAGAGAAAATAAGTCACATAGGTTTAAAAAAAAACATAAAGAAGCGATTAAAAGTATTTGAAAGGTATCCTTTTGCAGCAGGCCTGGCATATGGGCTAGTCAAATGAGTGCATTCTAACTCGGCACATTGCGTCAAAATGCGACAGAATCGTCTAGTGCCGATGCTTTTATTAGCAAGTAGTGTAATTCAGGTTTTCATATAAAAAAGTATAATTATGTTACAATAGTCAGACAAAACCCTTTTTCAGACTTTGCTAAACTTCCTCTTATCACTACAGAGAAACTTCTCCTGATACACGACACAAAAAGTTTTGCAGTCAGACTTTTTCCATCTGCCCCGCCCCCAGCGAGCCACACTTCTTCAGTTTTGTCACCTTTTTATTTTTTAATAATAGGCCATACATATTTTATTGATCTAACAAGTCTATGTTTCCTCTAACAATATGTCCCTCATATTTTATAAAGATTTTCACACAGATTACAAAATATGTTGCCAGCGCAGGATGAGTGTGTGCAATATTCATATCACAAAAGAATGTTTGGAGTGTAGTAAGTGATATGAACTTGCATTTTACTGTTAATGTAATATTTAGGCAGCAGTTTTACACTACATGCAAATGACATGGTTCAGTTTAAAACTAAAGGCCACAGAATGATGGAAGACAGAGGAGAGAGAGGAAAATAGTAATCTATCAGACCCATGATGTTACTGTCGCAAGCTTTTCAAATATTGCACAGCTCTGATTTTCTCCTTCTATGTCTGCGTCATGTGGCCTGGTCTTTACACTGTCAGAGATGAGGAAAGCTGAGCAAGGAGCAGCCATAACACTTTTCAATGAAGTAGCTAATGTTCAAAGCACAGCATTAAATTTGTAGAAAAAAATTAACATTTTTGTATGTTTTGTCGGCACACAGTAAGGTACTTTAAATGTTAAAAGCTGAATTTTCAGCTAATTATATCCATTTGGAGGGAACACATGCCAACGTTAGCTTAGGTCTTCAGTAACGCACTAAACACAAAGACTTTCTTAGCAGGAGCAAGTCTGGAGTTTATTAAAGTATCAGACTGACAACTCAGAAAAATTAATCATATACAGTAGTAAAAAAGGTAACAAAATATACTAATATCAACTATATGTTCTATTGAATCAACTGACCAAACATACACAATACTGCATCTAATCAGTCCTTTGCAATTGTGATTTTCACACATTGATATTGCAATGTCAATTGCGATTTGGTTCACTGTGCAACTCTACTTTTAACCAACAGAGCAATAGAAGGCAGTGAAAGTCCAAGCAAAAGTTAGGTCTCTCATCATAAGTAATTAAGCAATTGATTACATAATAAATTAAAAGAAACTGAATATTTTCTATTTTCATGTTTATCTTTTTACTTTTTTTCTACTAAAAACTAGACCATTAAAGTCTTCAGTCTGGTGCTTTGCTGTCAACTGGCTCTTTTTCTGAAGGACATTTTTATTTACAGAAACTTCATAATTCATTTTATTTGTTGTTTCCATTTATCTTGGCTATTTAAAATATCTCCCAGTTCCACTGTTAAATGTTCATTAGAATTTAAAATTTATCGATCTTTGAGAATGTGTTCTTGTATTATTGTGCCATTCCAATAATATTATTACAAAATTATTGTTTACTGTGGTAAGGTCTGGGACAATTTATGGTCCAGAAAAATTTTTTATGACAGGCCTAGCAACCGACCAGATATGTGTGGTATGCAGAATTTGCATACATGATGCTTGAAAATATAATCTTATCAAATATTGCAAACACACTGTCACACTGAATTGCAGTGAGGATGGTGATCTATGATGCAGCTTAGTTTATGTGAAATAGTTGCTTAAAAAACAATAATTAACTTAATTGTTGATGGATGAGGGTTAAAAGCAACAACATGACTTTGTATTTTAAAAGGTCGATGTCAATACAGCATCACTATTGATAGAAATTATTTGTAAAACCACTGAGTCGTCACCAGAACTGCTGCACTACATGCTTAAAACATTAGCGTGTATGCTAATTAGCCTGTGTGTTTCAGGCAGCAGACGAGCCTGCCTACCTGACAGTGGGGACAGATGTCAGTGCCAAGTACAGAGGAGCTTTCTGCGAAGCCAAAATCAAGACTGTTAAGCGCATGGTCAAGGTCAAGGTAAGAGCTGGAGCTGCAGAATCGCATCCCACCACAGCACCACCTGGCATCCACCTCCTCTAGAAGCATGGTGCTTCTAGAGTGCCATGCTCGGCTCTAAGCTGTGTGTGATCCATCACAGAACTCTGAACTCCACCCCAAACCTCCCTCATGTTTGGACTCACAAATTTATTCTTTTCTGTTTCTTTTCCCTCAAGATGTTTAGCAGTGAAATGCTCCCATATTTATGAAATATGTAGAAAAGTAAACCTCTTCCTTTATCATTCGGTGGTTTCTTAGTTTCATCTACAGATGTCAGTGGGAGCGTCCATATGAAGTCTGTTTCCTTCAATTTGATTTTTATTTTCTAATTATTGTTTCACTGAATTTACTCTTGAAAACTGTGGAAAGTGATTTCATAGTTTTCCAAATCTGCACATGTATGGAAACATTGCAATGTAGAATAGAAAACATTGCAATGTAGAATAGAAAACAGTTTCACAACTTTATATCTTATAACCTTTAGTAAAAATATAAACATGAATTGAAATACAAAGTTATTGAGCTTTGTCTTTGTTTCAGTGCCATAAACTGATTTTTTTTTTCTTGTCCGAACTAGTTGATCTTTTGTGTTTCTGAATTTCTAACAGATAAAACACATACTCACTGAAAAATGACAGTTTGCGTTTTTTGGTTTCAGATCAGATCCAAGCATTGGTGAAATAATACTTTTATTTTTATTCAGCTTAATTGTAAGTCAGCTTTGGTTAATAAAACCAAAACCGGCAAATGTTTTCCAATCAATTGAAAATGATGGAAAAAATCTAAAACATGTAGAATAGTTTAACAGAAATATCTTAGAATTGATTGCTCTTAATTTTTGAGTGTAAATTTTGTACAAGTCCTTATTTAGTCACTAACAGAACAGCTGCAGAACATCTGGATCTGGCTGTGTGTGAGGAGTGATGATGCTGAGAAATGGTTTCGCTTTTTGAGCTGATGACATCATGTGATGTCACATTTTCTCTTGGCTGTCTGACCAATCCACTGCCATATACAGAGAAGAAACACAACACACAATGTATTCTTTGATTAGAATCACCAATCAGATACACTAGTGGAGCAGCAACTCTAGGGATACACTAGTGGAGCAGCAACAAAGTGAAAATGTTAAACCATAAATTCAGTCTGTATTGTAATAAAAGAATGAGTGAGTGTTTTTTTTCTGTCAGCAGTTCAAAACATAAAATGATCAGCCTGTGATATAGCAAACTAGTTCTAAACCATCAGACTGTGATAGATTGGTTTGTCTCAAATGTTTACCTTCTCATAGCTCTGTAGTTACAGTCCAGCTACAGCTGCTGGCTTTAAAACCAGTTCTTAGATGGTTCAGTTGGTTGAATTCTCCCATATTAGAAAGCCACCATAGAGCGACTCACCTGAAAGATACACAGACAAGGATTTGTTTCCGAATGCTTTGAAACGAATATTATCGACATGCTAATCATTTTGAAGTACTACTTGTATTTCTAACTGTTTGTAGTCCATTTGGTCAGTGTTTAGACAGGAAGGATGGAAAAACCCTTTAGTTAATATTTAATTCATGCTCATTTACACGTTGAAAAACAGTTCAGACAAATGAATACTGCAGGGGAACAAATAGACCATTTCTAGTATTTTTAGTATCCCTCTAATGAGTTTGAACTGTTTCCTGTTTTCTAACTTCATATTTTAGGGGATGTGGCCGATGTGTTTGGGATTAGACATGCAGTAAAAATAATTCATTTGAACGTCTCTCCTCAAAGTGGATGTCACAGAAACTTTCTGTATTCAGACTATTCCAATTTTGTCCAAAATTCTTAATGAAGCTGGTTCTGAGTTGGACTCCGGCTCTAAACCTGTATGAAAACAGACATCCTGGACTCAGGGACGACATTTAGACTGAAAGCAGGCAGAGGCTCACTTGTCTTGATTTCTTTGTCATAGAAGATGTTAATCATCTGCAAGGAAAAGTTAAACAATCTCACATGTTTCTTCACTGAAATGAAATGATAAAAGAAACACATGAATTATTCTCAACTTTTCATTTTTCAGTTCAAAAATGTTCTCGGTGAACTTTGATCACTTCCTATTTCCTGTCCCAGTGAAGGAGAGAGGAAGATGTTGACCTCCTGTTTTCTGTTCATCTCTGTCCCCAGGTGACTCTGAAAGGTGAAAGCACGTCCCAGGTAGTGCAGGACGACCAGGTCAAAGGTCCTCTGAGGGTAAGCCTCTTTAATGCATCAGACGGAGAGGTTTTATTTCCTGTCTGCATCAGTCTTTCACGCAGAAACTATTTAAAGAATCAAAGCCGCATACATCACATGAACATTATTTTCTGATCATGCAAAGATAAAAATGGCCGCGTTGATTTCCCTCAGCCTCACAAAAATATTCCTACCATGTGAGCCTTTGTAATGCTCACATGGTAGAAAAGTATTCCTACCATGAAAGGTAGGATATTGAAGAAAACTTCAATGTTTTCTGGTATCATGTGATAGTGGTGAGTTTTTATGGTATTGTTTTTTTTATTATTATTATAAGAATTTTGATTTATCATCCTGATAAATTTGAGTTCTTGATGGTAAATAAGAAACTAAACTGACAGTATCATTGGAAATATAATTTTTACTATTTTCTTCACGTTCTATGAGAGCATCAACAAATATCAGTAAATTTAGAAATATAATGTGTCACTGTGTGCAGTTTAGTGATATAAATTTGACTAATTTGAGTTATTCCTTTAAGTAGCTTCCTGAAGAATCTTATTGTAAATGAAAATATTTTTCACAATTAGTATTTGTTTGTGTGACTGTAATTGTTGTCATGCAGTCACAGGCATACAGTTACTTAAAAAGTTTGTGATAAATAGTTTTTCATCATCATTTTTTATTGTTCTCAGGATACTACCACAAAATATTCTGATAAGAAGTTAAGCCCATATCGCCCACCACTTTGTGGCAGACCGGGGGTCGTGGCTCTTTAGCGCTGCCCTCGTGGCTCCCTAAAGCTTTTTCAAAAATGTTTGAAAATGGAAAAAGATGTGGGGGTGTTAAATATATTTTTTGGTTTTATTATGGTTTCTGTAGGAGGACAAACATGACACAAACATTATCAACGTTTTCCAATGCTATAAAAATGCGTAGAATAAGTATAAAATTTCAACATTTCTGTCAACAAAGATTTGCGTCAAAGCCTGTGACATGTTTCTTTCAGCTGGGTGGGGTGTGATGCAGGTGGCTATTGTAAACAAACCGACGGGTGTGTAGTGGACCACGGAGAGCAAAGGGGAAGAGGGAAAAATAACCGAGAAGAGATTCTACAATTCTTGGACCGAATCATTTGCATTCATTGCCAATGCGGAAGGATTACCTGAACATTTGTCAAATAAACTGCTTTCAGGACTATGGAGCGCACCTTACTATAAGCTGCACCTACAAATAAAAAAAGAAAATGGAAACGTACATATATAAACCGCACCGGGCTATAAGCTGCATGGTTCAAACCATGGGGGAAAAGTAGCAGCTTGTAGTCCGAAAAATACGGTAATGTGGAAAAACATTTCCAGGGAAGGCATACTGCATTAGCTTCCGCATCAAGATTAAGGTTGCATTTTACATGCTCGAGGCTGAGAAGCTGTCCAGTGATGTCTGTAAGCAGAAGTCATATTGAAGACATAAGAACACAATCCTGTCTTAGGCCCATATATTTAGTATCAAAGTGGTTGTTTTTATAAATTGATAAGTGGTTTTTGTCAGTGTATATCTAGAATGTCACTTTGTGATATTATTGTGTTTTGGTGCTCAGATCCGAGGATGGCTGTGTGTCAAAAGAGAAGAGGATGCTGCTATGTTTTACCATTGGACTGACTTGCTTGGCATTTGCACAGAAATCAAGATTAAACTGTATTAACTTAATTTAGTTACCTTTCCAAAAGGCTGCTGTTTTATTTGTATAACTGCAGGTTGCGTTTTAGTGCACTTCGTTTGTTTTTTTGTTTTTCTTTTCTGTGACTCCAGACAGATTTGTTTTTTTTTTTTTTTTTTTTTGTTTGGTTTTTTTTGGTCCATTTTGGGTTGCCGGCCCCTGTAATACACTAACAGATAAATGTAAAGAAGAAACATGATGCACGGTTTTATACATGAAAATCTGAAAAGTGTGGAGCAATTACTTTTTTCCTCTTCATCATTATACACAAGTCTGTTGGTCTTCCATATAAAATCCCAATAAACAAAACTTTGAGCCTTCTGGATGAGTTTGCTGTTCAGGTTAAATAAAATGATCTGCTGTGTGTCCTTCAGGTGGGCTCCACTGTGGAGGTGAAGACCAGTGAGGGTCTGAACAGTGAGGCCACCATCAGTAAGCTGACAGATGCCAGCCTCTACACTGTTGGTGAGTGTTGACAAGTTATCTACAGAGGACTGCTGTCAGCATGCTGGTCTGAGGGGTGGACAGATGAGCTGCTTCCATTCACAGTTTATTCCAACAAATCTCTGCTAATACACATAAAAACATAGTAAGAGGGGTGACTGTTAACCGTCCACCTGCACATTGAAAGCATCAACCGATCCCCCAAAATTGAGGAAAAGTGAGGCGGTTAATCGGTGGTTCCCTAGCAACGGGACATTATTTTCTGACTAACAGAACAGCTGCAGAGCATTTGGATCTGGCTGTGTGTGAGGAGTGATGATGCTGAGAAATGGTTTCGCTTTTTGAGCTGATGACATCATGTGATGTCACGTTTTCTCTTGGCTGTCTGACCAATCTGCTGCCAGATGCAATGTTGGAACACAACACACAATATTTTCTTTGAACCAATTCACCAATCAGATGTCTAAAACTGTAGCTCTAGGGAAAAACTACTGTAGCAGCAACAAAGTAAAAAATGTTAGACCTTAAATGGACATATTGTGATAAATTCAGATTTCTTCCATTTAGTTATTTTTTTGTTTGTTTTGTTTCTAATCAGCAGGCACTGCCCCTCACCTCGCAACCCCAGCAAAGCCCAGTCCGTTACCTCACAAACCCAGTAAAACACAGCCCATTCCCTAGCAACCTAAGCAGAACACGAGCATGTTTGGTCAGCTGGTTTTATGGCTGTATGCATTTCTTATTGTGGATGACGTAAAACCCAGAAACCACTTGCTGAATTCTTGATGGTTGTGCAGGAGGCTTCACTTCTGCTTTTTAAAGATATACGACCATATAATTGCACGTCTGTTTGCAGCCATTTATGTGTGAGCATTGACATTGATATGTGGGCGTGGCCAGCACCAGCTTATTGGATTTAAGGTTTCTGAAAGGAGCTCAAAATAGTCGGGACTAAGAAGACGTAAATCTCATTACCTAAAATTGATTTTGTGCAAAAAATGTGATTCTCTAATTTTGTACACCTCATAAAGCCACCCTTGCCTAGTCAACAGTCACCTGTGAATCAAGTTTGTGTTGCAGTAAAAGAACAATCATTTTCCTCTAAAGTGGTTTTCTTAGGGCCTTAGCTCTAGCTAAAAATCATCTGCTCTTTGCTAGATTGTAAAATGGTCCAAGTCTAACCTGAACTGGACAGACACCACAGAATCCACAACCGGACTGCTCATTAAACACAGATGAAGCCGACATGGAAGAGCTGTGTTTGGAAAAAGACCCACCCTCAGCAGCAATCAGTCTCAGTAGCATTCTGTCCAATTGAGTCTCGGTCTGCTCTCCAGCGCTGCTTTATGTTTCTGAGGTTTGCAGACATCTTTTCATCTGCACAGCTTTGTTAAGAGCTTGATGTACCTGTCTGCCTGGACTTCAGAACCAGCACGTGTCATTAGTCATAGTATTTATAGCTCACCCAGAAGAACCGCCCTTCTATTAGAAGTAAACAGTCTTCACTGCAGGCGCTGAGGGTAATGATGCACAGGTTTACTGACTGTCTGATCAGAGATGGAGAAGAGGCACAGCAGTGGAAAAACTACTTCTCCCTAAAATGTCAATATAGTTTTGTATCTTTTTTTTCCTTAGTCATAAATGATCCCCTGTGAAAAAAACGTAGATTCCTCCTCACTATGGGGATCTGAAGTTCCCATGGAGCAGATCCCTGGTCCTGGCCATTACTCGAGATCTCATACTTTAGTAGAGGGCTTCTGATGACGTGTTGACTGCTCTGTCTCTTTCAGTCTTTGATGACGGCGATGAGAAAACTCTGCGTCGATCATCCCTGTGTCTGAAGGGAGAGAGGCATTTTGCAGAGAGCGAGGTGAGTTTTCTGATGGATGACTGTCACTTCCTAAAAGAAAAAGTTCAGAACGATTGAAATGTTCTAAATTTCTCCCACGCAGACGTTGGACCAGCTGCCGCTGACTAACCCAGAGCATTTCGGCACCCCAGTCATTGGGAAAAAGTCGAACAGAGGCGGAAGACGTTCGTCCCAGGCTGTGTGAGTTTTTGCTCTTGGTTTGCTTTAAGCAGCGGGACACAAGCAGGGCGAAGTGACGACAGCCACAGCAAGATCAGAGACATGTTTGTGGCTGCTGTTCAGCTTTCCAAGTTTCTCTTGAGAAGGGTCAGCAGAAAGAGATCTGAGCTGTTTGTCAACACACATTTGTAATTTTTAACTCAACAAAAGCACAAAGAGACAGTCAGCTGTTTGATATTGAGGTTTGTTGCCGATTTGTAAAGCACTTACTTTTCATAAAAAACGGCTGCAGCGGATGTTGTGGTGGCGCAGGGGCAAAGCACGACCCACGCATTGAGGCCTTAGTCCTTGTGGCAGTGGTCGCAGGTTCAATTCTTGGCCTGATGACATCTCCCACATGTCTTTCTCCTTTCTCATTACTCTGTTTCCTGTCGAACTACTTTCAAATAAAGGCCAAAAGTAAAAAGAAAACGACTGCAGCTGCTCAAACTGTGACTGGACCTGGGAAAGGAGTGATGACATTTGAGAAATGGTTTCGCTTTATATGCTGATGTCATGTGATGTCACAATTTCTCTTGGCTGTCTGACCAATCTGCTGCCAGTTACAGTGATTATAATATTGAAAATGGCCACTTTAAGAATCTGCTTTATACGGCTGAGCACTTCATTTTTGTTTTAATAAAGCACCAAATCTGGGAAACATCTTCTCACTGCTGGGTTCCAACAGAAGAGGACAAAATAAAATTGGGCTGCAGCTTGTTTGATTGACTAAAACCACTGCAGTCTATCAGTTTCATTCAGTTCAGAATAAATGTGAGTTACCAATTGTTTCCAGAGACCTGCTGGTTAACTGCAGGTTTTAGATGTGAAAAGGTTCAATATTACATTTGACAGATAACCAACTCCAAATTCAGTCTTTTTTCTAATGTCATGCTAAAAATGTGTGTTCATAATTTGTGAGCCATAATCATTAAAATGACAAGAAATAAAATTTGAAGTATTTTAAAGCTGTGAATTTTTATAATCCGAGTTTCACATTTTGAAATGAGTGACAAAAAAAAAAAAAAAAAGATCTTTTCCTGTGATTTTATTTGTTTCTGAGATGGCCATGTAGTTCAGCACTCATACAATAGAAGTTCCTTTCAGGACTTGAAATTTCAAATTACTTTATTGATTCCAGAGAGAAATTAAATATCAGAAATGAAATGAAGAAAGTTTTCAGATTGTTTAATTGCTGTGTTAGTTTAATTTCTCATTTGATGCTCACCATAAAGACTAAGAAAACTATACCTGTAGTACCTGGGGCTTCTCAATAAATTTTAATACAGAAAAGCTTCAGTATTCTTCTACAGTATTATCTCTTGGTGATTGCCTTTTTACTGAAGTGTTTATTATTTTTTATTTAAATAAATGTCACTGTGGTTCTGAAAATAAAGAATAATTTTCTGTCTCTTCAACAGCTTTTCCTTTTTGATTTATTATCAAAAAATAAATCAAATAAATCAAAAAGCTGATGTATAAAAAAAACATCAGCTTTTAAAGGGTGATGTTCTGTTATCACATGCAACATTTGCACATTTATTCTTTGGTTCACTTCCTGTCTGCTAACCCTAAGGTTCAACTTCCTCTTATATATTTCAGAGCCGATGAGGAGAATGAGACTTCATCGAGCGAAGAAGAGGAGGACGACAAGAAGAGGCTGACTGATGGACTGCTGGGTCAGATCTGCAGCATAGAGAACACAGAGGAGTCCACTGACTGGTTCATGGCTCTGGTAAGTACATGAAAATAGTTTTCTGATTTCTGATGTCATCTGTGTAACAGCGTGTTAAATATTTGGAATACAGGCTTCTTTAGAAGGTGATTGGTCCTCGCAACATCTTCAACAATGTGTTGCTGTGTCTTACTGCAAAGGATCAGGAGAATGAGATGTCCTGATCCTTTAGATTGAGCTGTTTGTCAGTCCACAAAGAAAGACAGTCAGCTGTTAAATATTAAGGTTTCTTGCTAATTTGTAAAAGCACTCATTGCTTTTCATGTTGGAAAACAAGTACAGGTGCTGACACTGTGACTGGATTTGGGGAAGGAGTGATGATACTTGAGAAATGGTTTCGCTTTATGTGCTGATGATGTCATGTGATGTCACAATTTCTCTTGGCTGTCTGACCAATCTGCTGCCAGTTACAGTGATGATATTAAAAATGGCCACTTTGAGAAAATTCTTCATAGTGTTACATTTTTGTTTTAATAAAGCGCCAAATCTGGGTGAACATCTTCTCATAGCTGGGTTCCAACAGAAGAGGACAAAATAAAATCGGGCTGCAGCTTGTTTGATTGACTAAAACCACTGCAGTCTATCAGTTAAGTGAAGAGCAGCTTCACATAACTAGTTTAGTTTTTGTTCTAGTTCTGGTTCTTGCTAGGGATGCACAATCCACTTTCTTCTGATACCGATGTGAGGAGAAAAATAATGCAGAACTGACTATTCTTTTTTTAAACACAGACACAAATAGCAGGTTTATTTGCTAACTGCACCAGTACAGCACACTAAAATACACCAATACGAGCTTAGTCAAACATGTATAAACAACTAACATAAATACTACAGATACTGAAACTCACTAACCAAAGTAGTCAACTTGTAGTTTTAAACATGTAAAAATAAACTCCAACAAACCTTCTTTCAAATGGTTCAGAAAGTGTATTTAGAAATTATTACTGAACATAAAATAAATAATAAAGCACGACGCAACTCAGATCACAAAGGATAGAATTAGTCTGAGTCGATCTGCCCTCATTGATTCAGCACATTGTCACAATACCCGATTCATAATTCTTGTTTTTTTTTCCAACATCAGAACATAATACAGATATTATCAGATCAGTGGATCTCTAATTCCTGCTCCATGTGTAAAATCTGCAGCTGACTAGCAGAGGTTACGCTGTGTTGCTTCTGCAGGTGGTGTCTCCCAGCTGCAGTGATGAGCTTCTGGTGAAGAAGGATCAGTGTCTGGTTAGGTCCTTCTGTGATGGAAAATTGTGAGTTTACTTTTTTATCTTTGTATACAGAAATCTGCCCCTCGTCATTTAAGCAGTCATGCTGATTCATTTATTTATTTTCTTCAAATGTGTTATTAAAGCCACAAAAAAGTCAATGTACTATAATGTGATGCATCAGCATGACTTGGATTGCACATTTCTCTCTTCTGTCTCAATGATGCAGCTACACTGTGGGGAGGAGACACGCTCACCTGGTCAACGCCATCAGCGTTACCAAGCCAGATTTTTCCAACAGGAGAGGTGAGACGCCCTTTCTTCCTGCTGTTCGCACTTTTTACACATCTAGCTCACGCTTTTCTTTGTCTCCATGCCCCACAGGTATTGAAGGAGCCCAGATGTTTCTGAGAAGCAGAGAGGTTCCAGAAGCGTGGAAGATGGACATGAGTCAGATTCTAGATTCTTCCTCCAGTGAAGATGACAAAGATGAGAAGGAGAGTGAGGCAGAGGAGGAGGAAGAACAGAATGAGGATGAAAAGAGAAAGAAACACATAAAGGAAGAGGCAAGTGTATTTAAAAAAACAACAACATTTTTTACATAATTCTTTGGAGACAAATAAGCAACAGAGCATGGTTCTGCTGTAATCCTGTGGAGAAGACAGAACATAATGAATGTCATCAGTATGTAAAAGAATGAGGTTGTGAGGATCTGGAGAGCTTTTCACTTTAAGTCCATTATAAGATGCTTCACAGTAGAAATGAGTTTTTTCTAGGCCTTCATTAAAGACTAAACCAGCTGGTAGTGACTTGCAGTAGAAGTTACTTTCCTTCCTCTCTATGGATTGCTTTGCAGCTTTCTTTTCTCATGTTTTCAATACGTCTAGAGGTTTGCAATGTGGACTTGTAATTCTATCAGTAGATGTAGGCTGCTTTTGGAAACCAGTTACATAAAAAAATTGAGAAAATATTAAAAGTAATAACCCTGACAATAATTTTTGTTTCAGAGGCTTTTCAGACATCATTACTGACAATTTATTGTTGTCATAATAAATCCAGATTCTCATTGTGAAAATAATTTTTCACAATGAATTACATCTTCCATACATTTTTGGCTGATGAATCTTTTTTTTTTTTTTTTTTTTTTTTTTTTTTTTTTTTTTTTTTTTTGACCTGGTGCTTCCCATTTAGGCAGATACCAATTTTGTTCTTTTTTTGTCTCAAAAGTTGCTAAAAATAGCAACAAAGTTGCTAAGCTGGCAACAGTGGTGGTCAGCCTCAGTCAGTCTCTCTCATAGCAGAGCTCTCTCTCTCTCTGACTCAGGGCTTTGTGTCAGAAGATAAGGTTAGTTTCTCCAAAGATTAAGGAAATCGAGGCACCTATAAAAGTTATTATGGGAGTATTTAGTTATTGGTCATAGTTATATCCCAGCTAGTGGTTAACAAACAAGTGAAAGTCTGTCTAATGAGCTGCCTCTCTCTCATCCTCTTTGTGTCTAGCCGGAGGAGGAGGCAGACCCTGAGGAGAAGGAGAATTTCCTCCAGCAGCTCTACAAATTTATGGAGGACAGAGGTAAGACTTGAACATCTGTGGTTTTATTTAAGAAAAGACATAAAAGCTCCTAAATAAGTGAAGAAAACCGTAATAATGTCATGCATTAGTGGCTTCTCTGGCATTTTAACTGAAGGTCAGTAGGAATGAACTCTTATATTTTTCTGTGGTGTCCTTGTGATAAACATGGTTTGATTGAAACATGCATTTCGACTCTTAATCATTGATGTGATTCACATCTTATTGACACTTCCAGCCTGACTTGATTTTAACTAGAATGTTTCCTGATGAATGAAAGGAGTGATGTCTGATCCATGTTCTCTGTCAGGCACTCCCATCAACAAGCCCCCAGTGTTGGGCTACAAAGACCTGAACCTCTTCAAGCTCTTCAGGCTGGTCTACCACTTAGGAGGCTGTCGCAAGGTGAGGAGGTCACTGTAGAGCTACAGACTGAATATAGTGCCGGGCCTTGTGAGTGATGATCCTGAGAGAAGTTTCGCATGTTGGACTGAAGTCCTGATGATCCTCTTGGCTGTCTGACAAAACCTGTCAGTATTATCCAGATACAGGAGTCACACAACAGCTGGCTGACACTCTGCTTTTCTGTCTGTTTCAGATCGAGTCTGGCACAGTGTGGAAGCAGGTCTACATGGATCTGGGGATCCCTGTTCTCAACTCAGCTGCATCCTACAATGTCAAGACAGCCTACAAAAAGTAAGAAGTGCCATGATCAAGCTGCAGCTGAGAATTAGAGCAAGTGCAGCTTTACAGATAAAGGAGAAAATAAATTTTCTACCAGCTTGGCCCAACAAATGCGTCTCTGATTATGACAAAGATCCCATCGCTATAAAAAGCTGTGCAAAGTGACAGCTCATCAGTTACTGTTACTGAAGATGAATATTTTATTATTTTTTAATTTGGTGTTAACATTGATATAATTCCAGATTTTTGTGTAATTTTTGTCCAGGGTGATTTAGAAAATGAGCCTTTATTGGTTCAGGTTAATTTTCTAAGCTACTGCAGGTAATTGTTAGGAATGGAAGGATATGCTGCTGTTATGGAAGAATTTAATTTAGCAAAATAATTTTATTTGATTACTAAAATAATTGTTTACCACAGCCTTGTTCATGTGCACAAACTTTGTGCAAGTTGAATGTTTAAGCGAACTCCATAAAGCTAAGATTCGTAGGGTTTGCTTGACATGAAGTGAAGAAACTCAGGGTCAACAAACATGAAGTTATTCTATTCAGGTTTTACTTTAAGTACGCCTGTTGGAATAAGTAATCCATCAATTAATCACATGATGAATTAGAATGAGCTAAATAAATTCCATTATTTTTTTATTTCTGCTTTCAGTGTTTTTTTAGTATTATTTCTGTTTTATTTATTGATTTTACCTGTTTTTGTTTTGGATATTTTAAATGTCTTTCAGAGGGAATTACTTTGCCGTTATCAATATATACATTGAAAATTGACTTGAAACAACAAAAGTATTGTTTCTGGTATAATTTATCATCCAGTAAAATTATTTATTATGCCTGGCCTGATTGTGATCACTAATTACGCTGTTGGTGTCAGTAACATGGTAAACTTGTGTCCTGCTAACAGATATACCGGAACTTGTGGTAAAGTTCAGAGCCTCCCTGCTGATACTGGCAAAAATAATCTTTCCAATTATGGCAAATAAATTTTTTTGTACTTTATGAATCCATTGACAGTTGAGATGTTTTATGATGTTTTAGAAAATGTTTCCAGGAAAAGTTTTGAGTTGAGTAATGTAGTGATTCTAAAATAAATAAATACACTATGTTTTTTGGAACTCTTAATCTCTCATAGGAAATATCCAGGAGCTCTTTAACTTTGGACATTGTCTTTAAGGATTTAATAGCTTCTCTGTCTTTGGCGCTGAATGTTTCCAGGCTTCATAAGTTTGGATGTGTTGTACTTATTGTGAAGAGATGGCAGGCTGCAGGCTGGATGAGCATTTAACTGTGATGTGTGCTGTCAGGTATCTGTCTGGGTTTGAGGAGTACTGCTGCTCTGCCGGTATCACCTTCAGAACCATCCACCACAACAACCCCCCGCCCAATCACAAGAAAGCTAAAGTTGAGCTTAAGGAGGTCTTCACAACAGCCATCAAGTCAGAGTCTGCTGATGACAAGAGGGAGGAGGCCGACTCAGAGAGCGAGAGCGAAAAGGAGGTGAAGGAGAGACATTCGTCACCCAGGGTGAGAACTTCTTCTCTTTTTACATCAGCTTAGTTTGAAAAACAAATCACCTGAATCTGAAAGCAGACATCTGATTGGTCTGACTGTAGGGGAGGAGAAGAGGTGTGGGCAGTCGGGGCAAACTGCCCCCCAAATCAGAGAACCCTGGGCGGGGAGGGGCAGAGAACATTGAGGAGCAGCAGAGAGAGGTGAGGAGGCGCAGCAACAGACGACTGGACGACTCCGAGAAAGGCTCCGACGAGGAGGAAGAGGACGACGATGACGAGGAGGAAGACGGGGAGGAGGAGAGAAGACGACATGGGTAAGATTTCTTTTCTTGTTTTAATTATTTAATTTTACTCATGACAACATTCAATTTAACCCTGTAAGTCACAACAATGTCATCTGAAGACACTTTGCCAGACAGACAGCCCAGAAATAATAAGAATAATATAATCAAGTCAATCAGGTAAATGATACGAAGAAAGGTTGGTGGCATCAACTGCCACCAACCAATCAGATGGTTGGTGGCATCAACCAATCAGATGGTTGGTGGCATCAACCAATCAGTCGTTTGACAGTATTTAAAACAACAAACAATTGACTAATATGAAACGCTTAAGTTTTTCGGCCATATCATCCAGCCCCAAAATAATTGTTTTAAGTCAATACAGAGCACAACAAGAGACCTTTCTTTCATCACTATCTACAACAACAATTCCTTGAAGACTTTAAATTAATGACTTACAACATTTAATGTCCCTTTTACTTCAATAAAGCATTTTTGAATTGAATTAAATTGAAAATAGGAAACCATTGTGTTTCCTTGTGGAGATTACAAGAACATATTTGTAATCTCCATTTCCAAAACAGACACCAGGGAATATTTATTTAAATGAGTTTCCTTGTAGGTGTGCTCAGCATGAGCAGATTGATCAGAAACAAAATCCAGATTTTTACTCTAGAATAGTGTGGATTATTCAAAGTGTGAGTTAGCTTGGAGAAATTAGACACACTGTTTATGAATATGATTAAGATAACAATGCTAAATGTGATAGAATGTGCTATTTGTTTGTCTTTTCGTTTAGAAGTGAAGATGAAGAGGATGGAGACTCCTTAGCAGGAACCAAGGTCAGGGTGAAGTACGGCAGAGGAAAAACCCAGAAGATCTATGAGGCTCACATCAAGAAGACAGACATAGACAATGGAGAGCAGTTCTACCTGGTTCACTACTACGGCTGGAACGTTAGGTGAGTGTCACTATCTGCTCTGTCAGCCTCTGAGTACAGGTCCACTTCTGCTTTTAGAAGTGTGTAATATTAGTGGCAGGTGGGCAGTGATTGGTGACAGCAGACACAAAACTGATTAAAAACACTGAGTGTGTGTGTGTGTGTGTGTGTGTGTGTGTGTGTGTGTGTGTGTGTGTGTGTGTGTGTGTGTGTGTGTGTGTGTGTGATGCACAGGTATGATGAATGGGTGAAGGCTGACCGCATCATCTGGCCTGCAGAGAAAGGAACCAAGAAGAGACAGAGAAAAAAAGTCAAGGTAGGACTAGAGATACACCTCTATGCTCACTGAATGCTTTACTGCCACCTTGTGGTTCAGCACATTATTAGTAGGTCACACTCATAACTGCTTAACAATGAAAAAACAATAAAGTGACTTGAATGTTGCGTTGAAATAATCCCAGATGCCTGTAAAATACATGGTACTTCCCATTTAAGCAAAAGGTTTTGGGTTCAAATCCCAGCTTGAGGTCTCTTCATGGTGAGACTTTGAGCTCACCCATCAGCTCAACATAAGTTACCCTTGGCAGTGAGTGTGTGTGTAGTTGGTGTAGTTTCCCTGATTTTGCTCTCAGGGTGTAAACTCTGTGTCTGTATGAACGCTCTTCCTCAAATTTTCTTCTGACAGAACAAAGACAAGGAAGACCCAGAGAAGGGAGAAAAGGATGACGAGAAGCCAGCTTCCATAACGCCTCTGAAGCCAACAGGCTTGAAGCGTGGCCGCCCTCAGACCAGGCCCACTCCCAGCGGCCCCGCAGGACGCAGTGTGTCCAAAACCCCCAGCAGCGAGGGCCAGCCCAATGGGAAGAGCGCTCGGCCCGACGCCACGCCCAGCCTGGCCAATGGGAACGGTAGGAGGCCGGGATCATCCTGAACTCTGAAGCTCTGCTAGGTTGTATGCTGAATGGTGTTGTTCTTTGTGCAGACACGCCTCGCAGGAGAACCAGGAGGACCTCTGGTCTGTACGAGTCCGACCCGCCGTCTAATGGTAAGAAGACCGCCGCTCTTCATTTCCTGCTGCACAGTCGGCCCACTCTGCTAAAACCACTGCTGTCTGACCCCACAGAGGATTCTGGGAACTCTTCTGATGATAGCGACGCAGACAACACCGTCGAGAAAACTGACAAAGCGTCACCGTGGCGAGGGAGGTCAGAACCTCCAGCCTTTGAGCCAGATGAGGAACCAGCCCTGCCTGAGGAAGAGGAGGAGGAGGAGGAGGAGGAGGAAGAGGAAGAGGCGAGGGAGCAGTCTGTGGCTGAGGCTGCTTCTGCTGACGGCAACATGGCTTCCTCAGGAGCTGGTGCTGTGCTGACGGATGTCCCCAACTCCCCGTCTCCCAGCATGCCTAAGGAGAAAGCAGACGAGCCTCTGAACCAATCAGAGAAGCAGCAGGGGGCGGAGCCTGCAAAGGAGCCCCAGGAGTCTGCGGTTCACTTGGAGAAGGAGATGAAGCAGTGTGCCGGGACCAGAACGTTACCTGGACAGGAGGTGGTTCTGGACACGCCCCTTAGCAGGACGTCACCTCCTCTGCCGTCCCCCCCCTCCACAGCAGAGGATGAGAGCCGCATCACACCCCTGCTGACCCCCAGGGGCAAAGGTCGCAGGGTTAACCTCAGGGACTCTGAGACTCCTCCCACAATCCCTCACTGCAATGCTGGCCCCACACCGGTCCCCTCACCCCTGCAGGCCACGTTGCTGTCCACTCTGAAGAGACAGGAGGAGCCCATGGTGGTCCTACACTGCCTGCCCTCCCAGCACCTCCCACCCAAACCCCCGTCTTTCAACTCCGACACAGACTCTGCCACCGAGGAGGAGGAGGAGGCGGAGCCTAAAGAGAGGGGCAGCACGCAGCTGAAGCGCAAGGCAGCCGACCAGAGAACAGCAGAGAAGAAGCTCTGCACCGGCGGCAGGCAGGACCACCCGCCTGCCCCTCCTGCTGCCCAGCAGCCAGAGCGGGCACCAGAGGATGCCCCCCGATCCCCTGCAGAGGACAAGCTGAGCTCTGTGGCCAAGGAGAAGCTGATGTTTCATCAGGACACAGAGATGCATGATGGGACAGCCGTCCCTGCCACGGAGCCCCCAGGCACCCCCACAGTTCCCCCCCCAGTCGAAGAGCTGGAGCCTCAGATTGGCCCTGAAGCTCTAGTGTGCCATGAGGTGGACCTGGACGACCCAGACGAGAAGGACAAGCTCCCCCTCTCTTCAGAGCCCCTCCTCATGATGCGGGAGCATAAACAAACTCCTTCCACTCTGCCCCTCGCCATCCACCCGCCCCACACTGCCCCGCCTCAGGTCAGGCCCTTCTTGATGACTGCCACTCCCCCCGGCTGTCCAGAGGAGCTCCACCCTGCGAAGGACCAGACTGAGACTGAGACTGAGGAGGAGCGGGGGCCCGTCCGGGGTGAGCAGGGGGGCGACTCCAGCCCTGGCTTCGAGGGCAGCACCTCCTCCTCCTCCTCCCTGCTGTTCATGCAGGAACCCAAGGACAGAGGTAAGTCCACAACACTGCAGCTCCTCTGAGTCCTCAGTAAAGCCTCTATGTTTCATTTGTGACCCTTGACCCCTCAGGTCAGAAGAGGGTGAATGAAGTAAATTCCAGCCCAACTGCCAAGAAACACAAACGGAACCAGAAACGAACTCTGACCCCAGCCAAGGCCGACAAGAACGGAGCAGGTAGCGTGATGTCATGATGTCACCTGCTGGCTCCTCCTCCATTCATTTCCTTTGTGATGAGGCAACAACCAGCAAAATGTGTGATTGTGAAATTTGAGCTCATGAACATAGACATGAATATGATGCCTAGCAACACAACACACAGTTGAAAAATGTTTAACTTTAGTTCATCAAGAACAGAAGAAAACTGTTGCTCATCACTGTGTGTGTGTGTGTGTGTGTGAGAGAGAGTGAGAGACTGACAGCAGTTGCCAGCATCTATTCAGCTTGATTGAACTAGAAATCAACCAGTTCAGTTCTTCTGACTCTTGGCGTGTCTTTGCTTCTCTTCGTCTCTCATGTTGGGAGCTAATGTCCCCTCCTCCCTCCTGTCCCCAGGACACAGCAGTGACAGTGAGGACCAGTCTCGTCTCTCGTCCTTATCCAAATCTCAGAAATCTCGTTGTCCTGGTCTGTCGTCTCCATCTGCTCACAGTAAAGACAAACACAGCTCCCCCTCCCCCCAGCGCTCCTACAAGTGGACCCTGCAACTTGGTAAATGCACACAAACACACACACACACACACACACACACACACACACTTTCATTAAAGTTAGCTTTGGTTGGACACATCCTTCACACAGCAATCAGGTCTTGTTGATGGCCTGATGAACAGTCAGTATCTCCTCAGCCTGAGTTCTATGAACTTGATGACAAAAATCATCAAGTTGCTGATTTTTGTCTCCTGTTCCTCAGACGAGCTGGACAGCATGTCGAGCACAGAGAGGATCTCCTTCCTGCAGGAGAAGCTGCAGGAGATCAGGAAGTACTACATGAGCCTCAAGTCTGAGGTGGCCTCCATCGACAGACGCAGGAAGAGACTAAAAAAGAAGGAGAGAGAAGGTGGGAGCAGCACAGCAGAATCCTGAAGGAGATGGCAGTGTTTCTGTCCTGATCAGGATGTTATCAGTTCCCACTGGGGACGCAAACTGTTAACTGTTGACTAATGGTTCATTAAATCAGATTAAATAATAATAGATCAACCATAAGCACCTGCTTAGAGGCGCTACAACAGGAAGCTGAACAGGAAACACAGCATGTCTCTTAATGCTATTGCTACACTGAGCTGACCACACAGCCGCATCACTTCCTGTCCATTTCTATGACGGAGTGGACTATAGCCTGCACTCCATCTACAGCCGTCTCTGTCCAGGGGGGTTAAGGCTTTTACATACTTAATTATTTTAGTCTATTGAGCTTTTAAAAAGCCTTTTCGGTTTCTGTTCTGTTATATTTTATAAATATGTCAGAAAACCAGAAGTTTCTGTTTGTTCAGTCACTATTTCATTCAGCTCACACAAAATGTTCAAATGTAATGTTTCTTTTAAAACTAAGCATATTATGAAAACTTTACGCCTTTGATCTACTTGAAACAAGAGAAAACTCCAGTTTTGAAGAAAATGGCCGCCTATCAATTAACCCCTAGTGGATCGATGAGATCGATCGACTTTATACAAAGTAATTAATCAATAACTGGTGTTCCTGGTTCAGTAAACGGAGACTGACTGTGCTGTCTTTGGTCCTCAGTGTCCCACACGACGGCGTCCACCTCCTCAGGGTCCTCAGACACAGGCATGAGTCCGTCCTCGGCCTCGCCCGCTCAGAACACTGTGGCGGTGGAGTGCAGGTGATGACACGCCCACTCCCACCCCCTGACCCTTCACCCCACAAACTTTCCCCACTTAAGTCAGCTGTGAGGACACTGCAGCGAGAGGACGGCATGTCGCTGTGACGCGGGACTCCGCCCTTCTTCCCATCTGTGGAGGAGGGGCTGCACAAGGAGGCCCCGCCCACTTCACCTGACGGCTGATGTTGTTTGAGGAGCCGACCTTTTGTTGCACTGGTGCAGAACTCTTCCTGTCTCCCTCCCCCCTGCAGGTGCCAGTACTTATCCTGGTTCCAGAACCATCTCTCCTGTCCTCTTTGTTTTCAGGGTCAGCGGTCAGTAAAGAACCGACGGCTGGCCGCCATTTTTAACCCTAACTGAGAAATGTAGATGAGGAAGAAGACGGGCTTCCAGTTTCAGTTTTATCTTCTATCCAATCAAAGTTTTTATTTTAATAAGACGGTGAGAGAAAAAATATTTGAATTTTTAGTTCTTATGTAAATTAAATGTAATATTCTGAAGCTCTTTTTTGTATTTATTGGCTTTGTGGACAGAATTTCTTATATTCAGGTTGTTTTTTTTTCCCTCTTTTTATTTAGATACATTTCTTACGAAGTTATAATTTAAGTTGAAACTCTTATGCATTTCTTTTAAAAAGCCTTTTATGCATTTCTGAGGTACAATTAGATTTCTTGAAATGAAATTTCATAATTGACCCAACAGGAGTTCACAAAATTTCAAACGGTGTAAATGAAATGTGACCCTCAGCACCCAGAATGCATAAAATGAGACGTCAGGAATCTTCCTGATTCTGGACCCCAGCTCGGCACTGACCCGCTCCTCTCCTGTTCGGTTCTGCATCAGGCTCAGACAGACGGCTGCTAGCAGCTCCTCAGCAATTGCTTATTTTGTACATAAAATGTTCAAGAAAAGAATAAAACCACACCCGTATTTGAGAACTACATTTTACACACCCCAAAAGAATAATTTCTAATATTTTCTAAGAGACTGTTTGTACTGTAGTTATTGTTTACTCCTTGGTTGTCTTTTTGTTTTTGGTTCTTATGTGTTTTGCTGGCGGAGATTTGAGAGCAAAAATGTAAATACAGAAACGCACACAAGCCATGCTACAAGTGTGTGTGTGTGTGTGTGTGCAACAAGCAGCGCTCTCTGTTTCTAATAAAGTTTTTAACCAGGTCTCTCGCTGCTGCATCCTCTTATTTTCCAGATACTTAGTGTGAAAACGGCGTCATGGTGGCCATGTTTCCACTGCCTGCCAGCCCTTCTCTGCTTCCCTCAGATCTGTCACTGCTTTCTCCTGTTCACTCTGATTCCCTCACAAACTGCTCTGTGTGACGTAGTCATAGATCCAGACGCCTCCACCGTGTCTGACGAAGCTGATCAGACTGAATGCTGTGAAATGATCCTCACTGAGCTGCTGCCTTGTTCCGATGGTTCTGGGTTTGTTGAAGGTGTATGATGGCATCTTCAACTCCATCTCCATGGTGATAAGCAAACTGCAGGTGGTCCATTCCAGGACCTTCAGGGAAACATGAAGGTCCTGGAGTCATTAATAACTGATGACCTAAGTTTTATTTGGTACTGGAACCAGCCAAGATGTCTGGTCGCAGCACCTCAGGTACCTGGAACCTACTCTTGGGCTCCTAATTGAGTTGAAGACAAACGTTTAGAAGCAGAAGAAACCATGGAAACTAGAACATCTGAGTTTGACAGGAAGGTGGGACGTTTGGCTGTGGACAGGTGAGGATGATGATGATCTTGTTCCTGATCATCTATCTGATCTTCGCTGTGTGAAACCTGGACAGTCACTTGGAAGTTGCTTCAACTTTCACCTGCTGCTTCATGTCAACCTGAACATATTTTCAAAGTTTCCATGATGATTTAGCTTCTGTTTAAAAGTAAACGAAAGCCATGCAGTTTCTCTGCTGAGGTGTGTGTGATGTTCCTGTTCTGATTTCACTTTCTACAACCTCATCAGAAACAAGTTTAGGTTTATTTATTTAAGCTCAAAATCAAGAAGAATGCAAAAACCAGACATGAAAAGTCAAACAATATAAAAATAGCTCAGATGAGTCTGAGTAGCAGGATGTGATGAAGAGCACGGTGCTGGTTTACATGTTGTCTTCATCAGAGTCATCCTCCTCCTCTAGAGAATCCTGAAAAAGAAAACATGTCCATGTTGAGCTTCTGCAGCAATGTTTCCCACAATCCACCTGGAGGACAGACATGAAATCAGAACATTCTGTCTCATAGCGCCTCACCTTTGCATATTTCTCTGCTTCCTCTTTGATGTCTTTGGGAACCAACTCATGTCGTCCATTCGTCACTGAGGACAAAAACAGAATCAGCCCTGTTACTATGGTAACCATGTACAGTATAAGTCATGTGCACATTAATGAAGGAGTTTAATGGATCCCAGTCTGACCTGAACGCTTGGATTTCTCCCCCATCTGTCTCTCACACACCTTCACACACAGCTACACACACAGCTACACACACAGCTACACACACATATACACACACACACAGCTACACAATGCAGTGAACAATAACTACAATAAACTGGCTGGACAGTCATTCGGATGCATCAGCTCAAAGTTTTTGTAAAATAAAAATATTTCTGTTGCATTGTAAACATTTTTTCCACTGATTGATAGACATGTCCTTTAAAACAAAACTTCTAATAACATTTTTAAAAATGTGCTGAAATAAAATAAAATGGCAGGACCATCATCAACTCCAAACAGTTCTTCTGAGGCGTTCACTGAACCCAGAGCAGGCTGGATGTGATTGGCTCTTCTTACCTTCTCCCACCCAGCTGAGCTCCAGCTCAAACGCTTTATCCTTCACCTCGTCGTGTACGATGTAGATGCTGGTGAATGAAAAAAGAAAAACAAACAGTTGAAACTATTTGTCTGGACGTGGAAAATCCATTTCCAGCTAAAAACTCCGACCAGGATGATTCCCGACATCCTCGTCTGGCTTTTACTTACATTTTAGCGACTTCTTTAACCAGCTCTCTGCACGTCATTCCTTTCATCTGATGGATGATAAAAACAAAACGCTGTGAACATGTAGCTCTTCTTTCTGTGTGATGTTGGGTCAGAAGACGGTCCTGTCTGTCTGTCCTACAAACTGAGCAGCACTTCATCCTTCAGCTTCACTTGCAGACATGCAGCAGGAACCAGAGCTGCTTCACATTTATTCTACACATTCATTTGGCACATTCTGCCAAACTCTCAGGGTTATTTCACACAGTATTGGAAATACATAAAAATATAGAAGAAATAATTCAACTCCTTTTTTAAATAGCAATACATTTCCTAATTAAGTTGAACAGCTTCAGTTTCTGTTTGTCTGCTGTAGAAGCGTCTCACCTGCAGCTTTTCAATCTCTGTCTTGGCAGCTTGTTTTGCTTTTCCAATGGCACATCCCCAGTAACCCTGAACACACACACACACACACACACACACCACACACACACACACACACACACACACACACACACACTGCATGGTTAGTGGTGCTATCAGCAGCGCTCCCTCCCTGCTGTAGCTCTGACAGACTCACGTATGAGATGCCTGACGGGTCGACCATGTAGAGCTGCGCTCCGTCGTCTTTGTCGTATGAACCCAGGATGAAACTGAAACGACACAGAGTCGTTAGGGTCATTAGAGCTGTCAGAGCTGCTGACCGCAGCAAACATTCTCCTTCCTGCTCCAAACACACACTGGCCAGAAGCTGGGCCGGATCCAAGGAGCTCATCGTTTCCTCTCATCATCAAGCCCAACGATACCAATATGACTGAAAGTTGTGCATCTTAATGCTGCACATTTGTTCAGACTGTCAACATGTTGTGACAGAATGATATAAGAGAGAATCTGAAGAAAAAAAGAAAAAGAACCCAGCTCCTCTGCCTTCTCTCAGTGCCAATCAATCAATCAATCAATCAGGTTTGTCAATCATCCTCTCTGTGTCCTCTTGCTCTCTTCTTTAAATCAGCTTATTGTTGGTAAGTCCGTCACAATAAACAATAAATCTGTTAATTGGATGATAAATGAAAATGATCAACCTCATTTTAATTTGTCAGCTTTATGGTTTTTTCCTGCCTTTTTCTCTTTCTATTGATGACACTGGATGAAAAAAGGCTCAACTCTGGTGCTCTGACCTCAAGTCATCACCATGAGGGAGGAGTGAATTATTGGATATGTCCATCTTCTCTATCTAAATCTAATGGTTATTAAAGGGCAACATAGTATACATAATCTGTGCTCTTTTGGTTGAATGTAGTTTTTATTTCCACTTTGGTTTCATGTTGTTTAATTTTTATTCATTCTATTAATTTTTGGGTTGTTTTGTTTATTTGTTTACCAGTTCCAGTGTCCAGTAATCTTTTGAAAAAAAGAGGCCAATAAAGCCAGGACTGCTTGCGTTGTGACATCACTACCACTGCATCAGTTTAAAATGGTCTTCATACGATATTATCGTTTATCACAATCATTTTTCTGACAATCCCTCAGCAAAACGTGTCATTGTGACAGGCTTCGTTGTTGGGCTCAGATGTAGAAGTGAACCAGCATGAAAGCAGCATTCAGCAGTCAGTATTTTCACAGTGTGGATAGAAACAGCATCGGCTGCTCTGCTGACTCACCTGCAGCCGAACGGCCTCACGGCGCTGTACAGCGTGTAAGCGTGGACGTACATGGCCACTCTGTCCGACAGGTGCTGCAACGACACGGCAGGTTCTTAAACTGAGCCTTAGTCATGGAGACATCGTGCTTCGCTCCGCAGAGAGGCTACCTTCAGAGGAATGTCGTGTCCGTAGTTGGATCTAAAGTTGGAAGCTTCTTCTCTGGCGACCTCAGCCAGGGAGCGAGCGTCAGCCAACAGGCCGGCCACCGCCTGGAGGAGCAAGGCAGAACAACACCTGTAACTGATGGAGCCGGGCTGGTTGGTGCCTTACACAACCGGCTCCAGTCCGATCCAGTCCCAGAATAAAGCCGTATCCAACACACGGGATCGGTTTCCGAAAAGTTTTCACACGATGTTGTTTTGAACATGCTAAACCCAGAGGGGGCAGTGTAGAGCAAACCTATTACAGCCAATCAGATTGCTTCAAACCAACCATGACTGAAACATGGCAGCAGGAGATTCATTTGTGTAGAACAGATATGAAGGGTTTTTTAAATAGCATATGATGAGATAAAGATAAATAAGCAAATATTATCCATCACAGGCTGCAATGAGCAGGACCATAATCTCTGTTTTCTTATATAAACATGCAAACATAAATATTAATTTTTAGTTATATTAAACAAAGTTTTTGTGGATAAAAGGCCAAAAACACAAAAACATATTTGTAATCCCAGATATGCAGCAATGTGTGGACGAGGACGACGTTTTAATGTTTCCCTACAGCCTTCTCTGAACAGCTAAACACTGATGTGTGTCACATGGTTCTTCCTCTGATTTATCAGAAAATATAAAGAGCATGTGACCATCAGGTCAGCGATGACAGAGTTAAGTTTTGTTTCAGAATTTGTGGATTTACTGAGGCAGAAATCAGCAACACAAATGATTTCTCTCCTGTCTGCCAGCAGACTCGTCTGTGCATCTGTTTTTATGTACTCTTTAATAGTAATTATGGCACAAAGATTAGCTGCTGCTGCTGCTGCTTTACAATGACAAGATTTCTTAAGTGAGATGGCTAAGAATCAACAATTTTTGTTATTTGGATTAAAGTCAACAAATGATCAGTTTTTTATTGATACTGATTGTATCGTCTGATTTCACCTCCATCAGTCATAGAAGCAACACTTGATCCCATCAGTCAGAAGAATCGCACTAAGTTGTATTTATCCTCTCCAGTGTCTACTTTGATCTGAAGGTTAGGGCTCTGTCTACGTTACCATGCCGACGTGTCTGTCGATGTTGAAGATGCGTTTATTGGAGCCCTCCTCATACAGTTTGGACAGAACCAACTTCTCCACCCCAAACACAATCCCGTCTTTACAGCGGATCCCGATGGCCGTGCTGCAGACAAAACACACACTCACAGTTCAGCAACAGAAACCAGCAGCTCATCACCAAAACTCAAACCAGAACCAGAATCCACAGGGATGAGTCACTCCTGGGTCAACCAGGAGGCCTTCCATTAGAACTGACCTGCTGTTCTCTACCGCCTTCATGGCGTACTCCACCTGAAACACTCGGCCATCTGGAGAGAAGGTGGAGGCCGAAAGGTCGTACTGCAGCCCCCCCACACACACACACACACACACACACACACACACACAGTTTACATTAGTGTCTATTGAAGGGCAACAATAAGAATTATCAACTTGTGTGAAGGACGAGTAATTATTTTTTTCCCCAAAACTGCAACTGTACAAACAAATAACATGAACAAAAGTAGACAAAGAAAAAAAGGCAAAATGTCAATTAGAATAACTGAAGATCTATGAAGGTCAGTTTTGGTATTTCAACATATAGGTTTAAATTTTTGATTTGAATGAAAGTAAACTGTAATTTCAGTGATGTGTGTTCAAACTTTCAATTCATGTTCACATGTTAGCAAAATAACATTACTGATTCAGCTGCATTTGCTGATGACCATTTTTCTAAAATCAAACACAAATGAGTGAATAAAAATCCATTAACAGACAGGCAACAGATACTGGATTTCACCCCAGTGAGGGGCGTAGGGGTAATAAGTGAGACCCCGAATGAAGCAAATATGTTTAAACAGTGAATTAACATGTTAGAGTGTGCTCTTTAGTGATTGGTATTTAACTGACACAGCCGTCAACTTAAAAGTAGATTTCTGAAACAGAGTCTGGCTGACAGCGCAGCTAGTTGTTAGCATTAGTAAAGTTACATCTCAATATCAGAAGGTTTAAAGTAAACTCATTTAATGAGATGCATAATTACGCTCAGTATTTGCGCTACCACAAGAAGTACAAAAAACACATATATAATGAAACAAAGAGGGATTTTACTTTCACTTCACTGAGCTAATAGGCCTGCTTGTGACTCAGCAGGCTAACATGGCAGACAAGCTACTTGTCGCCACCAGACAAATGCTTTTTAAAATATAAAAATAGTCAGAAACCTGCCAAAGAAAATGTTACATTTACATAACAAAACCACAGAGTAACAGACTGTAGACACTCACCCCGGTTCCAATGGAGCTCATTTTTGACAAGAACTATGACTTCAGCACACTTCTCCACCACTCCGCCCGCTTTTCCGGAGAAAAGCTATCCTCTTCCGCTGTTGGCCCTTCAACAATAAAAGCCCCCGGTGTACGGAAATGATTTTTGACTTGAATGAAAATTCAAATACCGGTAATAGTAATTATTTGAGAAAAATCTTTTCATCTCAAAAAAATAAATCTAATTATTTTGAGTTACTATCTCATTATAATGAAATACCATCTCATTATTTTGAGATAGAATTTCATTATGAAATACCATCTCATTATTTTGAGATACCATCAGTATTTTGAGATAGTATTTCATTTTAATGAAATACCATCTCATTATTTTGAGATAGAATTTCATTATAATGAAATACCATCTCATTATTTTGAGATAGTATTTCATTATAATGACATACCATCTCATTATAATGAAATACCATCTCATTATTTTGAGATAGTATTTCATTATAATGACATACCATCTCATTATTTTGAGATACCATCAGTATTTTGAGATAGTGTCTCATTATAATGAGATAATTTATTTAAATTTTTTTTTAACCGAGTGGCAGAAATGGGCTTCCATACATCACAAACTAGACTGGAAGATTTCGCTACCAAACAGTCAGGTATTATGCGTCTTTAGAAAATCATATAAACCCAGCACTTGTAGGAAAAGTGTCCATAAAGTTTTATTGAATCTCAGGATGACCAGGGTGGATTACAGACCTGCTGAAGATGAAACAATTAAAATAATGTGAATTTCAAAATCATTCATTTAACTCTTTTCTATTTCAGCACACCTCCATTTTTAATTGTTCATTTTTAATCGGTAATGGAAGCTTTGGTCACATAAGAGTGAAAAAACATTCATATACAGTAATGTTGAAAAAAACAAACTGAAAACATTTCTTGTGTAGTTTTCTCTCTTTTTTTGAAAAATAAAGTTAAACTGAACGACTGACATTAAGGCAAAAAGACTGAAGCTCCACCATCGACTGGAATGGAAAACAAACCGAAGCAACAGACAATTAGCATTCATTGGTTAATACAAACAAGTACAAGTAAATTTTTGTAGATTTTTTTTTCTTTTAAATGACACTTAAACTAGAACAGGAACCAAGAGCCGACTTCCGCCTGCACATACCAGCAGTAACACACGTTAAAACAGATTCAGACATACGACCGTCACCAAAACAGAGGAGGAAGATATGGATGGTGACATGGTGGGTAACAAGCAAACTTGTCTCTGAAACAATGCAAAACAGAAACGTTTCAGGATTGAATTAGTTTAGTCTTTTTTGCTGATTTGCTTCCCAATAATTTAGTAAATGGACAAACCATCCCAGTGTGACACACACATTTATCAACTAAGATATGCGTCAGTAAAGAGAAAAAACTCGGCGACGTGGAAGCAGAGTGAGAAGCTAAAAATAGTTCAGATTTGTGTTCCAATAAGGATGTTTGCTGTATTAGTTGATGTGTTTTCTTAATTATTGTTTTGAGTCACTTAAGAACAAAATGTGCCATGTTTACACTGTTGGGTTAATAAGTCGATGGTCATTTGACAAACTGGAGGCATTTAGTACAGACCAACATGCTGCTTTCACTTTCAACCTTCCAGTGGCGTTCATGTAACTTCATCAGGTTGCTTGATAGTGTGGATAATTGTGGAACACATCAACAAATCATATTTGTCATCTCATTGCATTTATCTGTAGATTATATGGTGAATTTATTTTATGTAGAGTATTTAAAAGAGTTTTTCGTGCGGTACTTAAACTCAGCACAACTACTAATAAATGTCCAACTACAGCTGAGAGCTGAACTACATCCAGACTGCAGAGCCCAGACGGCCCACCAGATTGTTTTCTCTGGGTGATAAAGACTTTCAAATGATGGATGTTCAGGAGAAATCAATTAAATATCTAAACTGACAGACTAGAATGAAAGCACGCTAAAAGTGTTGCAGTGCTTGTATTCGGCCAAGAGGACCAGTGCCGGTGCTGAGGTTCTGATGATGAACCAGAAGAACAAGCATGGGTGGCGTTAGGGATTGTGAGTAGTGATGAAGACTGTGTTTGGTTACTGATGAAGAAAACAGACTTCGTGTCATTTTTGACCCCCAGCTGTCTGTCTGCTCCACATGTCTCAGTGTTTTGTCCATTCTTACAGGCTCCGTCCTAACAGTGGGCGTGTCCAGCTGGCTGCAGGCAGGATGAGACGGTTAAGTGTTACCTTTCAGGACGCCCACACAGCTCTGCAGTAGCTGCAGGTTACCCTAGAGACACAAGCAGACAAGTAGTCCATGAAAAACACAATCCAGTCTGTTGTGGCAGTGACAAAGGAAGGAAATGGAAATATCTGTCTCATTTAACTACAAAACATCAGGGTTTTTCCCTTTGGGAACCCAAAACCGGACCAATAATGACCCTAATTCTAAGTCATGGGCTCTCCTCCCCACTCTCTGCTGACCCCAGAGTGACATCGGTACCTTGGCATGTTTGAGCTCTAGTTCTGCCAGCTCCACCAGGTTCTTCCTGAACGCTGCCACTCTTCTTGTCTTGAAATCTATCAGCTCTACGTTCAGAAGGAGATGCATCGTTAGTTTCGAACAAAAGGACCAGTTCAAAATCTTCAGGTCTGTTTCAATTATCACCTTTGCAACTGACATTATAATGTTGCTTCTAAACTCAGTACATTTCTGATTTAATGTTTGCCAACAGCTTATAAAAAAGCAAAATGAGCATGTTGTTCAGAGGTCATAAAAAGGTCAGGTACAGGTCACATTAAGGTAAAAAAATAAAATAAAAATCTAATTTGGGTCATTTCCGGTTGCAGTGTGAAAGTGGTATAAATAGTTCTACTGCAGATGTGTCGGCATGTTCTATCAATGTTTTATAACAACTGTATAGCTGTCATAACATCAGCATAACAACAAAACCCTAGTATGCTGCTAGCTTAGCCTCTAACGAGACTAGCAGTTTAATTAGAGGCTTCAACATCTCACACTACAGCAGTGACTGACCTTGCTTGGCAGACTCAGAGATCTTCTCAAACTTGTGGCAGCAAAGCTGCTGGTTTGTCTCTGCCTGTAAAACATCTCTGTTTTTAGCTCGTGCTTTATCCAGAGCTTTATTAGCGTTCTCATAGTCCACCAGACCCCGGCTCCTCCGGTACAGCAGGTCCTGTCCAGGGTGGCACATGAAAAATCAATATTTTCACTCAGCTAGCTCATTATTGGTGACTCGTCTGTCAGTATGTGTTCAGACCTTAGCAGCCTGTGACTCCCGAAGGTAATATTTGAGCAGGTCAGCCAGCTTCAGGTCTTCATCTGCTGCAACTCGAGCCTCAATTTTCTTTAAGACAAAAACCAAAATAGAAACAATCAGTTTCAGGAAAAAGACTTTCAGGTAAAGGTCCAGTTCACAGCAGAGCTTACCGCATATTCTGGGTTTAATTATTGGTGGAGTTCTGAGTTGCATTTAAAACTTCCTTCCCAGTAATGTTTCAGTGACTACCTTTACTGTTATTCTACAAGTGAGTTATAAAAGTACATTGTTTTGTTATTTGTCACCTCAAAAACGCATACATGAGGTGAGTGTTGTGTAATGATCTTAGATATTTAGGGCTTAAATGGATTCAAATGTTTCAGAGGAGGAAAGCTAAAATAAGCCTGTCACAATAACAATAAATTGTCCCAGAGCTTGTTTACAATAAACGTAACATTGTTGTTTTGAGTAACAATGGAAGAATAATTCAAGAACACAGTCTCAGAGATCAATAAACATTACATTTTGATGAATATTTAAACATTGGAACTGGAAGACATTTTAAATATCCCAAATAAATAAACAAAACAACAGAAACGACAAATAAAATGAATTCTGAATTCTCTGTAGACAAAATTGTCTTTCAAAAAGGGATAATTAAAAGCAAAACACCAGACTGAAGAGCAGTTTTGGTGAAGAGAGAGAAATGATAAATCAAGCAAATGAAAATTATTGCGTTTGCTTTAGTTTTAGCATGCGATGAATTGATTTATTGTTTATTGTGACAGGCCTATTGCTATACACCACCGCCATGCTGATGACACCCAGCCTATATCTGCCACTCCCACCCAACAACCACCAGGCCTCAGGACAAATCATCCCAACTGTTCAGTTAGCAAATTGAACTTCTGTCAACTGTAGTCAGGCCTACAAGTAGCCTCACCTAATCAGGATCACAAATGAGAGGACATGAAGACACACTTACTCTAGTTTTCTCGAATAGCTCTGACACCTTCAGGAAAAACCTTAAGGAAAGAAAAACAGAGGGACATTATGTGAAGGTACGTCAGGATATGATTTCATTGTGGAATTACGAAATTCATCTTCCATTTTCCATCCAAATGCACATATTTTTCTCTAGCAACAGAAAATGTTGAAAAATCAACTGGGTATGGATGTTTGTGTCTGTGATTTTATTAAAGCAGCTCAAGTTAAAGGAACAAACGCCTGTGCAGTAGGCGTTATGTTTAACTGCAAGTTGGCGTGTCATCAAAAACATTTAAAAACATCTTCACAGTGTTATATTTCTTTTGCATAATCAGAACTGAACACAAAGCTTGAAAAAATAACTAAACTGGGTTTTTTGGATCCTTTTTTCATTATTAGTTTAGAGCTGCAACTAAACACAATTATCCATTTAAGCCTTTTTTATACATTATTAGAAATGCATTAAAAGATGCAAAATTCCTTTCTTAGATAAGAAAAACATTTTACTGCCTGTAATGCACTAACGCAGCATTCCAGTAGTGAATCTGAAGCAGGTGTTTTAGTTTTGGCTAAAACACATTAACAGACAGATGTGTTTTTATCTTCAATGCAAAATGAATGTATGTTTTGTAAAATTTGGACTTAATTCCTGCTCTAAATACGTTGGGGGTTAGGGGGAGTTCTCCAAATTGCCTTTTTTGATTAATCGATTACAAAATCTGTTGACGATTATTTCAACAATCGATTAATCAGGATTAATCCACTTGATTGTTTGAGCCCTGAAATAGCTTTGTCCATACTTGCAGAGATCTGTGGAGTCCTGTGTTCCTAATGTATACAGAGAGGAGGCGATTCTGTTCATGTCATCAGCAGCATCTAAACAGGCAGAGATACTCATCAGACAGCGATCACAGCACAAACCCACCAAAACGAAAACAATGATAGCATTTCAACCTGCTCTCGCTGCCAGGAAAACATCTTCAATAAAACACAAATAGGTGGGTTTTTTAGGTGGGTGTTTCCACCATGGAGCTTACAGTTTCTTAATTGAAGCTGGTACTAATGCCTCGTCGTTATAAAGGTCACATTCATTTATTATTGGATCCTCCTTCAGTTTGATTCTGCGTTTTTTTCTAAAGGCTGTTAGTGCCTGGACAATTTAACTACACAAAAAATATTTATGTCAATACTCCTTTTTAATAGATGCCATAAAATAACCACCTCAGTTTTAGTTTAGCTCAATGTTTTCAAGGCTCGGGACAAACAAGAGTTGGTGCTGTGAAGAACTGGTGGAAAAAACACATCAACACATTTCCAGGAGTCAGCAGAACCAAGGAGAGGACAAAAGAGTCATTTGGAAACATGAAGCATTCATCTAGAATGCTTCTAAATGACTAAATGGTTTTGCATGGCTCGAGCTTACTTTTATGTGAGCGGATCATTCTGTCACATTTGGCCGAAGCATCTTTGACTCTATTGTGATATTCTAGTAGAAACGTCTTTTCATGCTCAAAGAAATCATCCACGTCCTGAAAGACAAGCAGGAGAAGAGACGCTTCGATAAAAAGTCAAAATGAGAGCATGAAAGGCTCCCAAACATGAGTAGTGAGCTCTACTTCTGGTTTTACCTTGACTCCAGCCACTAGAACACCATCAGCCGACTTCACAACGTTCTTAAAGAAATCCTCCAGTTTCTCCTTCTTGTTCTTTCCTCGTACACTCAGCTGTCAGGGACAACATGGTGGCGATCACACACACTGCATATGGACCATGGATTTCCTCAGCTATTCCTGACTCGTCCCATTTATTGCTTATGAATCAACTCTGAAATATTAGTATCTATTAAGACTCAGAGTATTCACTGTACAAGCTGTGCCTGACACTCACATCCTGGTTGTACTCCAAGAAGACGTGGAAATTGAGGTCCTTCCTGAGGATGGGATGAGCAGCCACACGACAGAGGAAGACCTCATGCATGGCAACGGTCTTCTTAAAGATAGCCAGGTACTCTCTGGATGAAAACACACCAGTCAGGTTCACTCTTTTAAGGGCAGTGTTATGTATTTTCCAGGCACATTGTGCCATTTCATAATCACAATCAAGCTACTATGTTATATTCCATTGTTATAATAATGCTGCATATATCAAATAAACTTAAAATACATTTGAATCTAATCATGCATGAGAAAACATGCATGAAAGAATAAAGGCGACACTCCAGATATGTTTTTATGGGGGAATAACATTGTAACATGTCAAGTTCAGAAAAGTTGATTTTTCATAATACTGCCTCTTTAATACATGTGACTATGCAGAGAAGGTGTGTGACTTACGCCTCCAGCTCTTGCTTCATCTTGGTGAACTCCTCCTTGGTCATGGATCCTTCTCCTTCCCCCAGTTTCTGCAGCTTTTCTCTGGATGCATCAAAGTCAGGTCTGGGAGGGGCTGGAGGGATCTGCCAAACACAAGACACTGATAAATAACTCTAGCTGCTACAATCACTTAAAGTAAATGTTTAAACACTTTTTGTACAAAGTCAGCGCCTCCATTTGAATGTGTGTGGTTCTTACGATGTATCCTGCATAGTCTTCATTTTCAACGAATGAGTCGTGTAGCCAGATGAACTCTTCATGTTGTCGGACCACAGAGAACTCGTTCTGTTTGAAATTGGGGAGCGTACTCTGTGGAAACATGGAGCGCAAGACTTAACATCCTGACACACTGATCTGAGGCAGCCACTGCAGGTGAGTGAAGGTGAGAGAATAAACTGATGTGAGTCTCACCTTGGTGTGGACAGTAAACTTCACCTTGTCCCTCTCACTGAGCGCGTCAGAAATGTCCACCTGTAGCGTGGCGTCCATCTCCAGATCCACGTTTACCGCTCGCGGCTGCAGGACGACACAAAGCATACATTCCATAAGGTCAGATCAACCTGAAGGCTCAGAGTCAAAATGGGAGTTTGTGGCTACAACCCACATGCCATCTTTGACTGCTGATATTTCTTGATTAAAATATAAAACAACAAATTACAAACACTTTTTGGTGAAAAGAAACTAAAAAGAAAAAAATTAGATATTTCATTAAGTCCAGGCTGGACGATAAATTGTCACAGAAGTTATTACGATAAATGATAAGATTGTTATTTTGAGACCATTTCGAAGTGACGTATTGACAATGGCACAATAATACACTCTATAATACACCCCCGCCCCATGACACCAAAACACAAATACATACTACTTACAAACTAGTCTCTAAATAAAATGTTCCTTCAAAAAATGGGTGAGATGCTGTTCAGTGTGATATTGAACATTTTTTAAATGTCACTGAAAAAATGTCCAGAGAAGTGTAGATCAATCAAATAATAATGTCTTCATCCACCCATTAGGGCTGTCAAAATTATATTTATGGTACAAAAAAAAAACTATGCAAAAATACTCATTTCTTTCAAAAACTGTCAAGAGTTTTTATCTCAATTTCAGCAGTAATGTGCATTGCTTAAACAGATAGAAAGAGTGTCTGAGCAGACTGTTGGAAATTAAGCTTTCTATTCATGTGTTTTAATGTAAATTCTGGAATATTAATTACTCTAGTACAGTTTTATATGCTGCTGCAGTCTAAATAGTGAACTGACATATAGAATCAGACCATGTAAAAGCTCTTTTAATGCTCTTTCAGAGTAAATACTTTACAATAAAAACTACACTATACAGCAGTAGTTCTCAAAGTTTGGGTCAGGACCCCAAATATATGAAAGAGCAAGAATATGATACGTTTTCAAATCTAACTTAAAAACACTGTTTAAAAAAAACTGCTCAGTTAAGTCATTGACTGCATATGTATGCCAGTGATTAAGTCTGTAAGTGTGTGTTTTTCTATTTACTGTGATTAGAAAGCGACTTGTGATATATCCACTGTTAATTTGATCTGTAATGTATATCCATTTTGGGGCCTTTCAAAGAGACTCCAAATGCAAATTAGCTTCAGTGCATGAATGGTGACATTTATGTTTGAGCTGAATATGGTCCCTTTCTAAATAAAGTTTATTGCCAAAGATAACATATTAAGCAATATGACCTGATGATGTCTCAACTAAGAGTCAGGGGCAAGAGCCTCTTACTTTTTATTTTGTGGGTGAGATGTTGGACCATTTGGAAGTTCTGCTTTAGTTCCCTAAAGATAGCAGCCAAACCCCACGTCTGCAGATCTACTTCACTAGAAAATGAATCCGTTCCCACAGTAGGTAATGTGTCTGGCGCACTTTTTTCACTGTGTTGGACAAATATGTTTAAAAGTAAACCATAGATAACATATTAGGATCTTCCTTTAAGTAAATAAAAATGCAGAAGAAACACAAAGAGGAGAGGTGTGTCAAATCATGTGACAACCTGGTTGTGAACAGGACAGCACAAACCGACAATGTCAGTTCAAAATAAAAAAAGAACTGAACACCCAGCGAACTGTTAGCCATCTCTTTAGCTGTGTTAGCATGTAAAGCTAGAGGCCCATCAGCCACTGTCTTTATTTTGACTCTCGGTAGTGGTAACCAGTCTGACCACAACTGACAGACGGTAAACCAGTTAGCATGAAGCTAATATTAGCCTGGACGGCTAACAAGGCTAAAATGTATCAATTAAAATTCAGTGGTGGAGCTGAGTTGAACAAGAACAATAACTGTATGAAACGGCATGCTGGAACATATAGTAGGGCAGGGGAACAGATTGATTGGTATACAGACAGACAGACAGGCAGAAGGAGGGCACTCACTCCCCGGTCCTCTTCGGAGAGGAAGTCGGGTCCGTCGTCCAGCCCTTCCTGCTGCAGAGACACAAACACACAGTTATTTCCACCGCAGCTCGAGCAGAGAGGAATCGCTGCAAGTGTCTTTCATGGCGCGGGACACCACCAAGCTGAAAAAACTACACAAAAACAAGAAAGAGGGCGAGGAAAAGAAGAAACCCACCATCATGGCTGCGAACGGCTGGTGACAGGAAGTGGACGCGGCTGCCAAATCTCGTGAGAAGAAAAAAAAATCATGGAAACGTTCGGAAACGTAGGAGTCGGTCATTTTTAAAAAGAGGAACAGTGAACTGCAAAACACTATGACACTAAAAACCATGATTTTTAATTTCTTTATTTTAAGACTGAAGACAGGGATTGTTGTGTGGAGACTGTGACTTCATGAAGGAACTGCCATTTGTTTTCTTTAAACTATTTATGTAATAATCTCCTTTATTGTTGAGCATTCAACACATCTACAGGCTTATGTATTTTTCCTCTTTATTGGGCTCCCAACTTTGATGTCTCTTATTTCTCACATAGTGAAAAAACATAGAAGATGGATAAACTTGCTCTTGGAGAGAGACATTTTTTCCCCTCTCATTTTTTTCATTCTGCCTAGATAAATCTCACTCTAACCAAGAAAAATATCTTAAAGAAGAAGAAGAAAAAGGTACCTTGTCCCAAGTTACATAATACTATTTTTCACACTGCTTTTAGGGATTTTATTAAAATGGCGGTTTTTGGCCCTCATAGGCCTTTAGGGACCATACATTTGCCATGGATGGATGTTGCCCTTGGTTGTTTATTGAGCCACATGTTCAAGCTATAAGACAAGGGCCATGTTTACAAACCATAACAATAAGGGGCTCAGAAGAAAACATATGCCTCTATGCTGATGATGTACTGGTTAGTTTGAGAGATCCAATCAGGAGCACCCAGACTGATAAAACTGTTGCAAACATACAGTGACTTGTTATACAATTATTTATTAGGCCCGAGCAGCTAAGCGCTGGGAAGGCCTATTGTTTTTGTACTGTTTATTTCCTTTCTTCTTCTACCATATCAACAAAAACACACTGTATACTATGAATACCAAAAGGACTACACTGAACTATTTTATTTTGTGTCTGTGTTTGTTCATTTAATCTTAACACCTATATTTATTTATATCACTAAAAAGGAAATGCATAACCCCATTTAGCAGTTGTTTTTAATGCTCATCAAAGGTCTTGTTCTTGGTTTTGTTGTGTTATGTTTGTTTTGTTTTCTTAACTCAATTTTTTGCTTCTCTTTCTTATTTTACAATATAAGAAGTATTTTAGCAGCAAATCAAAGTAATCTATTCTGGTTTATTGGTTTTAAAGTGGACCCAAATGCAGAGAGAAAGAGGCAGCAAGTAGATTAAAGTTTAAACATGAATTGTCCTAAGAGATAAAGACTTTTATCTCCAGATTAATATCCATTGTGTTTTTCTGTCTTTCTGGCATTGCTTTTATCGCCTATAGCACCTTTTATCCTCCATTATACTTCTGTCCTTAGCACTAATGTTATCGGTGCAACAATACATCTCATTCAGCACTCCAGGACTTTTAATATTTGCTGCAGTTTTCATGTTTATTTCTTCCACTTCAAAACAGGCACTGAGTTCATTCTTTGTGGCGGTTTTATCTATTTGAGAGTTGGGATAGGTCAAAGCTTTTAGGTCTTTTCTGAGTTCCGTCGCTGTTGGTGTGGTCACCTTAAGCCCAACACTCAATTCATCATGTCCTGTGTTTTTCTCATAGATGTAGATAAACCCGTTATGGCAAATGTCAGATGCACAATCTACATCTGAAATTGTTATCTGGTCACCCTCAGCCTTGTAGACCAGTTCTCCACGCATCAGATATGTGCAAAAGTGGTCAAGCAGACAACTCATAGCTTGGTGGCAAATGACCGAGGACAGACGGTACAACAGTGTTCCAGTATTTAGAGGAATGTCAATAGTCAGACTAGGAATCACAGGAAGTCTTAGATCCTCCCCGCTGTCTGACCGTTTCAGATACAGGGATATCACATTAGTGTGGTCGAGGAAGTATTTTCTCCTTAAGTCAGAGTAGCAGACGTCACAACATTTTTCATAGGTCTCAGAAGCCCAACAGCTAAGGAGAGTACTGGTACTGTCATATGGTAGAGGAACCGGCAAACAATGGGACCGAGCTCCCAGATGTCCCGATAAGCTTCCCGACATCCTTCACAAGCAGCAGCTGTGTACACCACACAGCGTGTGTTAATGCCACATGGTTTAAACCAGGTTCAAATACTTAACAAAAAGTTTGTTAGGTCATTGTGTTTTATCAAGTATTCTGAATCTATAATTTCAGTTACTTCCAACAGAATTTGGATAAATATTTTTCCAGCTGGTGCATGGCTGTATGGAAGAGGCTGATGCACAGTGGAGCTCCTGACAAAAACAAGTTGAGAAGCACAATAAGACAGAAGTTTAGTCTCTCAAATATAACTATCTGAACCTCTGTGACATCATCAATGAAAACATTTTATGATAATGTCACACTGTATAAAAATGTCAAGCGAGTTCTCGATTTTTTAGTTGCTATGGAATCTCGAAGAATTGTGGAAGTGGTGCAAGTTTTTTAAAAGGTTCAGTGTATGCCAAGAAGAATGGATCTTATGCAACTACAGTCACTGTTTAAAGACCAGTTATCGTCATTATTAACTCAGACATTTTTTAAAAGGTTTTATCAGTTCTAACTGCCTTTATTTCAGAGTGGTCAGACAGTCAGGGGGAAGACATGCAGTAAAGGTCATCAGGGTGGAATTGGAACCTGTGACCACAAACTGCATCCTCTATATAATAATCAGTTTGTTGAAGCTGGGAGTAACCTCAAAGATTTAAAGTACAATAAATTGAATTTCTGAAAATACCAAATATGATTGGTAGAGAAAAAAAAATACCAGTAGACATTTTGTCTGCCACAGGCTTTTATTGCAAAGTGGCTTCCTGTGATCTCAGAAACAAAGTTTCACTTTAAGGCTCCAGATGATGATGATGAAGATGATGATGATGTTGTTGTTGTGGGGAGGGGTCATCTCTCACTGTTGGGGAAGGTAGAGGGTGGGGAGTGGCGAGTGGGCTTAAACCTGTTTCCTGTAGAGCTTTCTTTACAAAACAAAAGTGCACTCCAACTCTGGTGTGACGGTTACATTCAAACTGAAATAAGGCGACAAGCAAACAGCTAATGATGGTCAGTCATACAAGAATGAGAACTGAGGTAAACAGATCTTCACTTGGAAACAAAAAACAAACAAACAAAACAAAACAAAAAAAAGAAAACGGAATTTAACACCAGGAACTTCAGTCTCAACCTGTAGTGTTCAAATAAAAAGTGCTGGACAATAATCTAATGCATAGTCTAACACGACGTGTCAGCCTGGTTGAATGAAATGGAGGACACAAAAGATTACAATAATAAATATTTATGTAAAAAGCTTCATGAGTGCAACCCGTGTACAGCAGGAGGCAGTGCTTTGTGGCGCTCTCGTCACACAACAGTGGCTGCTTCCTTCAGATCAACTTTTTTTGGCAAAACTCTGGCTGTGTGTGAGGGAGAGGGAGAAAGAGGGGATGGAGGGACAGAGAGAAAGAGAGAACCTTGGTGGGGTTTGGTAGTGTTGTTTTATTTCCGCCATGTAAGAAAGGTCACATGACAAACTGGGAGGTGTTTGCATATCATTATGTTAATGAGATCTCCATGTTTAGGAAAAATAAAAGAAAAAAGAAAGCAATAAGAACCAAGACAAAAAAAAAAAAAAGAAACAAAGAAGCCTAAAGACACTAACACCTTCAGGACATGGATATAGACAGAGCAAGCTTCTGGGTGAAGTGACGGTGTTCAGGTGGGGTTGGTTGCTTCGGTCCTGATGGCACGGCGGTTGGCTTGACTCCGCTCGGCTTGCCGCCGCTGCATCACAGCGGCTTGCCCTCCAGAGACACCACCACGTTACCGCCCAGCTTCTCGGCCAGCGTCCGGCGGTCCTGAATGTCGTCCAGACCGTTCACCTGCCACTCGTGCTTGATACCTGAAAAGACGTTCCCAGAGTCAACGCAGGTGTGGATGAACACGCCCGAGCATTCACTGACTCACGCCAAACCAACACACACACACACACACACACACACACATACACACACACACACACACACACACACACACACACACACACACACACACACACACACACACACACACACAAGATGGGCAGGTCTGACCAATCACAGAACTTGTTTTCTAACCAAACAGTCATGAATGAGCCTAAAACCCAGACAAAAGCATCGCCACCACAGAACTAACAGGAAGCCATCGAGATCAATCCTCTGCTTCAACAAAGCCGTTAAGAAAACAAGAACACTTCACCCTGAGATAGAGTGTGTTTGTCATAAGCTGAGTGTTTATGGCTCTTCTGCCGCTGAGCTGACTGGTTTCTCCAGAAACAGCAACGTTAAACACCAGGCTTTAAGATCAATCTCTTTCTCACCTGATTAACCTGTAATGTTGCACATCTAGTAATATGTACGTGAACAATATATTGTTACACATGAAATGTAAAAGAAAAAAAAAAGTGACAACGACCTGATTACACACCTCATGCAAACTTATGTCTAACTGAGTTCCTGCTATCAATTCCAACCTGATGAAGCTGAAATCCAGGTCAGATTTGCCTAGCTTACATCCCCTTCTCTCTCCGTCAGTGGTACAATGGTGAAATTGATAAAGTGTCAAAATGATCCGTTTGCTCTCAGTAGTTCTGAACTGATTTGAATTTGTGGTTTTATCATCAGTGACCAGCAGCCTGCTGTTTCTGTTGTTCTCTTGGTTTGTTGTCAGATGAATTTCAGAAGGACAGTCGCTCTCTCTCTGTGGTGGTGAAACTTGTAAGCTCTGGTGTTGCAGTCATGCTCATGTTGTAAAATTAAATTACTATAAGCTTTACTATTTAGGTATAAAGGGCCCGGTCATTAGCCCCGCCCCCTGGCCCAACTCTGACTTGTTCTGCAAGTGGAGGAATGAAAAAAAAAAAAAAAACAAAAAAAAAACAGTTACACAAAAGTGTTTCACCGTAAAGATGGTTTGTAGTGCGTTTTGTTTCAACACAATGTGTTTGATGGCCTTATTACCAAGTTCAGAAAGATTGGATGGAGTTCACAAACAGTACAACTGGTCGGCTAAAGGGAAAGAATGGTTTTAATACTTTCTACAGCCAAAAATGACAATAACATCTGATATGGAGATCATTCATGTTGCTGCAGGAACTCTGTAACCAAGTCCTCACCTGTAAACTTCTTTTTGATGGCGTCTTTAGAGCTGGCGTAGATCATCTTGCTCTTCAGCGGAGCGCTCTCTGGGGCCCTGAGGAGGAAAAGAAATTCAAATGATAATTAAAAGCTAGAAGCTTTTAATACTTTTTATTTAATTTACTTAAAGAGTCAACTGATAAAGCGCTTTATATCGGTTCAATGATGAATGTAGAGGGCTGCATTCATGCAGTGTATTTATTACCAGTTAGTCATTTTTAGGGCTGTGCTGATCACAGTTTTCAGGTCAATCACCGATCTGTGAAAACTCTGACCTTCTGATTCTAATTTTGGCCTAAACTAATGTTTTAGGAAAAATTTTTAGCTTTCATATATATATTTTAGAACCCTTTCAACACAGTATGATCACACCACTGACTCCACTACTTAGGTTAAGCTCCCCACAATGCATCTGTGGAACATGACCAACCATCAGACGACCAACAAGATAGGAGACAAAAAATGATTGGACGTTAATATAGAATCTGATGGTAAGTTAAATTATTTTATGCCATACTGTGCTTAATTTTCATTAGATATATTAGAATGAATACATCTCACTTCATAACACTAAGCTACTACAACTCTGAGTAAAGGAATGGCTGCCAAGCAGAACACATCTGTAGAGCTGACATGTTTTTATTTTTACGGTTTTAATCGGCAGATTCAGACTTTAATTTTGGCATCAATGAGGAATTTTGGTAAGTGATTATGACATTGTACTTGAGATGAGTTTTCACAGCTGGAATCTTGAATACAACACGGGGCAGAAAAATGAAAGCAGCACAGTATAATTTTAGACTGAGACAAACCAACGTCTAAAAAATGCTAAAAACGTATTGCTGAAATCTAACAGTTGACATGGATTAGGCATTTTGGGACGGTGAGCAGAAAAAAGTCAAAGCAAGTCTGAAAGCAGCCTGACAAAGGCAGTATTAAAAAAAGGATTTGTTAATGTCCTGCTCTAAAAACAGGCCATTTGAAGACATCAAAGTGTGATCATGTTCTGCTGCCAGCAACCATCAAATAATCCCTAAAACAACAATAATGTCTGAATTATTATCCACAGCTCTGCAATAACTGCTTCTGAATGGAGGCGTCTCTGCTGCTGCTAAACCTGCAGCACACAATTCATACTAGACTGACCATAGAGCTTTCTATGAATATTAGCATCAGTAAAAGTTGAGCTGAAAAAGCAGAACTGAGCAATAAGAACTCAGTTCTGCTTCCAGAAGAGGATTTGCTCCAGGTGAGTGTCTGGTGGTCGTTCATGTGAGCCAATCAGAACAGCAGCCATGCAGGGCAGGTGTGGCTGTCCTCTGAGTCGATGGGACAGAATCTAATCCCAACCAGGCTGAGGATTACGTTCCTCTTAAAGCGCCGCACGGCTGTGAGGAAAGGAAACCTGGACGCCGGGTTAACCTGCTGCCTGTCACTTCACTCTGATTGGCGTTTTCTTCCAGCGTGTGAGTATGCAGCCGCATGACCCAACCGTGACGTCAAACAATAAAAAATTACTACATCAATAAATCAAGAAATGAAAACAAGCTGGATGATTTCAATTTGCAGGATTGTTTTCTGCTGTGGCCTCAACCAAATCTTTCTTTGATGACAGGCATTTCTTTCATAATTCATTTATTTGTTGTGTCTATTTTGTTTATGTTGGATATTTAAAATGTCTTCCAGTTCCAGAGTTAAATGTTCTTTCAAATTTAAAGTTTTTTGATGTTTAAGAGTGTGTTCTTACATCATTATACCATTCTCTCTATATATCGCTTGAAAATTGTTTCAAAACAACAATATTATCGTTTATCGGAATAACTTCTGGCACAATTTATTGTCTAGCAAAATGTTATAGTGACAGGCAGGAAAACTATGGTATGTTGTTTCTAAAGAATTGATAGTAAGTTTTATCAAAAGGCTCAATAAGAAGAAAAACAACTAAAAACAGAAAATTATTTCAGTCAGTTACACGTTCACCCTGGGAATTAATAACCTTGTTTAAAACATATCATGTTCCCCCATCACCACACCACCAGTACCGTACCAGAAGATGAAGACCAAGTCCTCCTTCTTTGACTCCCTGGTTTCGTAGGTGGCGTCGTACAGCGCGTATCTACAGTCATTGGAGGGGAGGAGCTTGACGAAGCAGCCGTAGGGGTCTTCCACGGTTTCGCCGATGTCTCCCACCAGGATCTGCTTCCCCTCTTCCACAATGATCTTCTTCCTGTCCTCGCTCAGACAAAACAGCACGGCCTTCTTCCTCTTCCTCACCTCTTCCTGAGTTGAAGACTTCCTCACCTTCATGTCGTTGAAAACCCTGATGACTTCATCGTTTACTGTCACACCTGATGCCTGCGGGGGGAGATGGGAGAGGGAGGCGTTCAGGGATCATAGCGACACGTTCATGGCTCTGCTGTGGTCAGCACTGTTTTTTCCTGTTTAAACAGTCAGCATTTTACAGCAACACTTAGCTCTGAAGACCTAAATCATCTGATGATTCTTTAGTTCTCTCACATTACCTCTAGTGTGGTGCAGACAGAAACCAAACACCAAGTCCCAGAGAATGACAGAAGCACCAAGAAGCTGAAGTCTTTAGGAAGCAATTATCCTATCGATTAATCAGATGACAAATATTGGCACATCCTACACATTTTTTATTTAAGCACTTAAGTCATTTTACAATATATTAGTAAAACATTAAAAGGTGCAAATAAATAATTAAATTCCTTCTTTATTGGCTAAAGTAGTTGTTTTGGTTGCCAAGCAATAAGGCAATGCTAACCAGTCTTGGACAACAAGACAAAAATTGTTTTCCATAAAATACTCTTACTCTCATCTATCAGCATAATTACACAACAAGGCCCATGGATTTTCCCAATATGCATTTTCTCAAACAAACCTTTCATGAATGAATGAACATAAAAAACCAAACAAAACAAAAAAAAAATCTGTGTCATCTAGATATCTGGTCTGGGTGGACTGGCTGAGTAACTACTGCATGCTAAAGGCAAGATTGTGCAATTAATAAAAGTTTTAAAATGTTTTGCTTTATTAAAGGCTTAAAAGATGGTGGAGTTTGAAAATTATTCTCAGCCATGAATGTTCAGGTGAGTCACTGACAGGAAGGGAGGAGCTGAGTGTGTGATTGCTGGTTTGCTGTCCAAAGAAGGACAATACGTTGAGACAGAAAAATTAGCATCTTAACTCATTTTTAGCTACTAAGCTGGTAGGAAGCTAGCATCTGCCAATCTGCTAATGGCAGTATTTTAGCTAATTCTTCCCAAACAGCTCTTAGCACAGTATATGGTACAAGCTAAGCTTAACCAACATGCTAGAGTTAGCCAACATGGTCATTTAAATGCTTAACATTACACTGCTTGATTTTCACATATCTTTTAATTGGTATGCTAGGTGCAATAAACTGGCTAACCAGCACCATGTCATCTAACAGTGTTTTTGCTGATTACAGCACAAATCTGATAAGGTTCAGCTCAGGACCCCCTGACAGCTCAGATTTTTTTGGTAGATGGTTTGACAATCAACCATACTTAACATGTCTGCACAGCTTTGCTTTAGTTCAGCTTTTTGAACAGTTTTCACCAAACAGTTCAACTTCCATCACAAATCAGTAGACAGTTTCTTTTTTTTTCATCTACTTTTTAAAATGCGGTGACATCCTTTACTGCAGCAGAACAGTCTCTGTAATAGTCAACAACCAAGTCTCTGTAATAGTCTTCAGCAATTTTAACCAAGAGGACATACAGCATGCACTAATTTTTTTTTTTTTGGACAATTCTATTTTGAAAATACTAAATCAAATTTAACATCTTGTGATGTTTTGTTCAGAGGAGAACATTTTGAGCAGTTCTCCTGTCTTGTAAAGGAGTCATTTAAATTTGCTGCAATTCTTTTTTTTTATCTGGGTTCATTTGTATTTAGACCTCTGCTCAATAACTGCGGAGGAAGAGAGAGAGACTGTTCCAGAAAAATCAGCGTATTTTTAAATATGCCTTATCAAGACAGTTCAGCACGTCAATATGTGAATAAGTGAAAAAGAATTGTGTTATAGTCTTATAACAAATAAATTACAGGTCACAGCTTTACAAATAGTGATGGAAAATCAGAGTGCACCTGTAGTTTGAAGACATTTTTGGTCATAGGAGTTATACCTTTTTAAGGTGAGACTTTTAATCTGATAAAAGTGATTCCTGACATATAACCATTTGTTTGAAGGTGTGGCTCTGGTAAGGTCAGAGCGACTATCTAGACAAGATAAGAAGATAGCACAGACTTGAATCAACGCCTCCATTCAACTCTTATGTGAAATTTCAATCATAAAGTTCCAAATCACTTCAACCTGCCGCTTTTAAGTAAATCATCTAAATATCAATGTATGCTTAACAATGGAGTCTCTGAATTAGTCTTTAACGAATGATTCAGTAGTTTCATGTCTCATTATGTTTTCAAGAAAATAAAAGGTGTGTCAGAAAAACTAGATTAGCTGGATTAGATTAAAATACTCTACAACAATAAACCTTGTGATTAAAATGCCCCACCCTCCTCCTCCTCCTTACAGAGTCCAACTAACTGAAACCAACTTTAAAATGAACAGATTAACTGACAACTTGTCAAGGAATGAAGCATAAATTAATTCCAGTCGTTTCTGTGTCCATTAAATGACTCTCTCTGATTAAATGTTCCGTTCCTGCGAGGAGTGGAGCCCTCCCAGGCCTCCACACGGTCTGCACCGTCACTGTGTGACTCAGCCTGGAGGAGAGTCGGCCTCACAGCCACGGTTCGATCAGTTCGGCGGGCCTGGATCAGCCCGGGACGCAGGGGTGCGGGTTGGTCGGCCGAGCAGCACCACAGCAGATAAGATGGCCGCCCGACGCTCCACGCCACGGCCACAGGGCAGGGCCGGCCCAGACTGTCACAATGGGTACCGGCTTCGACGCCACAGCGTTGAATTAATATGAAAACTATGTAATTCCATTAAGAACAGAAGGGAGAGTCTTGGTACCAGAACCGTTTCTTGGCGACGCACACACCCGACAGAGGCAGAATTTTGCGGACTAAGAGCGGCGGCAGCCATGCTAGCTAACAACACGTTACCCACCGACTCGCTCCACCGTCTGCGGGAGACCCGCAGGGTTGATGCGGCGACCGGACCCATTTCACACGCCTTTGTACATCAGGCGGAAAATCTCCAAATAGTACTTACCATTTTATTCCGGGATTTGTCCGCACTGCGTCGGAATCAGACTGATGTTTCTCGGGGTGAAAGGTAGCAGGGAATGTAGCCGACTGACCGGAGGAGGAGGAAGGAGCAGGGATCTGAGAGGCGGGGCTACAACCGCTCTGCTCCTTTCTTCTTGGACTTTATTCCTTCCTTTTTTTTTTTAAATGGAAACTTCCTCTTATGGAGAAACTAGTGAAATTGCGGTCTTATTGGATATACATACGCATTTACTTCCAAATGTATGGAATTCAATCTTAGGCTGGTCTTTAGGAATACTTTGCCTCTTAAATTAGAAATCCACTCAAGGCATTTTGTGTCCACGTTACACCGTGTGGTTACTGGTACGAAAATGAACCCATGTTCGAAAAAGTTCTTATCTTGAAACGTTCCAAAGCTGTTTCGGTTCATTGACAAGTATTGGAGTTACTGTTAGTCAGTTTTAAACAGAAAAGACGACCCCCTCCCCTCCCCCACCTCTACTGTTGATCTGCACATAAAAAAAGCACTGATCAGGATTTTTCTTGGCCGATACCAATTTCAGGTGTTGTTTAAGTCCCACTTGGTATTTCTAAAATTGATCGATTCCGATTTTTTAATTATAAAGTTCATAAAACTGAAAGACAAAAAATGTTCTTCTAGTTTCCAGATGCATATAGAATTTTTAACACCAATAAAGAATAAATAGAGGTGTTGCATAATTACATATGCAGCTAAGCATATGGCTATCAGATTTAATTCAAGTTTAAACAGTGGGGAAGATGACTGCCTTTGTGGCATAAATAAAACCAGTGGATTATAGAGTTCTGTTTAAAATCTTTTTGAACTCAGTATTAAATTGTGATACTTTTAGTAAATGGCATCCTGTAGGAATCTCCTGTCCATTGGAGATTTACAAAGTAATAAGAAAGAACACTTTCTATCCATCTTGGGGTCTAAAATGATTTAAATCCAACCTCAAGAGAACAAAACCATACAGCAAACCAACAGCTCAATATTATTTCTAAGTTATTGCTATGCCAAGAGGTAAAATTTTTTAGGGTTTAAAAAAAAAAATTAAGAAACCAATATCAAGGCAATAGTTTGGTTTTCCATATATATATATTTTTTTTACAATTCTTCAAAAATACTCCATTGAGGACTGCACACAAATTTCCTATGAAACTGAGATCTGGGTTTTGTGATGGTCACTCCAAAAGATTAACTTTGTTTTCTTATCTGCTTAAAAGACCAATTTATGTCCAAGCTACAACTTTCCACCTTAGAAATTCTGATACTGCTTCAATATCTTTGCATAATCTTTCCTTATGATGCATGTATTTGATATATAAGCCATATTTGATATATACATATATATAGCATTTTAATAACAACTGAAGGTAATATTTACTTGATTATGCTACAAAACAGCACTGTGTGTCTGGAAAATACATAGTACTGCTCAACAAAGACTTATAAACATTGAGCGTTCAGGAGCAGCAGTTTCAGTAAAAACTCACTTTATTTTTTTACATCAGAACAACATCAGAAGTTGAGGGCAACTAGCAGTCATAAATAGCAGACGTAACAGAAGTGAAATGAATGCTTCAACTAAATAAATACAGAGCAGTGAAAGACGGCTGCAGTAGCTCCAGTGTAGTGTCCACAGCTGACACACCACCATCAGCATCAAAGAGTGGGAATGTAAAGGTAGCAGAACATCAAAAACAGGAAATGGTGCAGTAGTAAAAAAAACTAAAAAAAATCTACTAAAACTACAAGCCCACTGCAGCAGCTGGAGGTCTTAAAGGAACAATTCACAATTTTAGAACGAAATTGCCTTCTCTCTCAGCAAGAGACACTCAAATTTTATAAAGGAATGTGAATAACAAAAATTTTAAATGTGTGAAGATGGAAATCAACAGGCATGTTTTTGAGACCTATATATCTGCGGAAATGAAAGTCATCAGCAGAACCGCTCTTCTTCCAGATTTTGTTTTCTGCCTACAAGGTCAGCTTGGTGTTCCTCTCAACTCTCAAACTTAAGTCTTTCATTTTATTTCAAAGCAGCACCATTACTGCAGACAGCTTGTGACTGCAGAGTGGCACAGGCGTCCACTCATATCTTATAGTTGCATACAGTGTTAAAACAAAGAGTCTAACTTATAAGAAGACTTCAGACTGCTAAACATCCCAGTTCCATGTGAAACTCTGAGCCAATAACAGAACACCAATCCCTGAGAGGCGGGGTCAGCTGCCAGGAACTCAGTCCATGTCCAACCTTTCCAGAAGGACAGACGTTTTCCTGACTGTCAGACACTCCTCTCTTAAAACTAAAAAGTGAATTGTGGTTTCTTCACTTTAAAAATCAGTAGTTGTTTATGGTTGACATTACTATTTTTAAATGTCTAGTATAATTGACTTTTTCAATGTCAAACAGGAAAAAAAACTTTTAAGTCTGAATGTTTAAAAGGATCTGCATGTTAATACCCCATAAAAAACAAAAAAACTGTTAAGTCTAACAGCCAAATCAAAATGTTTCACAAACACAATGTCTTTAAAATGTATGACATTTATTAATTTATTAGTAATTTTTTATTTATTTGCAAAAAAAAAAAAAAAAAGATTTAGGATCTGATCTTTAAGGCATTTTAACAGACATCTTTCCATAATGTATGGCTTTCATTTTAATTTTCTTTATGTACACTTGAAAATGCTACATTGCTGCCAAAAAAAAAAAAAAAAAAAACTGATTAAAGTATGAAAAAAAAAAACTTTTTTTTTACACTGCAAACTGGCTTTGAATATATATATATAGTGGTTTTCAATAGCTGACCTCAGAGCATCGAGGAAACCATGATAATATATGATCATGGTTCTGTATGCTGGGAGAGAAGAACACAAATGACAGAAAAAAATACTGTCAGATTTTTTTTGTTCTTTAGTACTAAATATTTCCACAATTCCTTTTTTGTGGTTGTAAGACTGTCCACTCATTTTTTGTTTAACAGTGACTATTTAATGAAGTATGAAAGAATTGTTTCAATGCAAACTATGCCATCTCTCATTCCCAATTAGGCCAGTTCCCACCTATGTACATTTGATCATATTGATTTTGGCAGCACCAGACTTCCACATACTTGAATGCTGCGCACCAGTGGCAAACAAGTTTTCATTTACAACTAAGATTCTGTCCCTGAGCAAAACATAAGAAACCTCGTCCGAGTCTTACCGGTCAGTGCAAATGTTCCTCAGTGGTTTTTGCTTTTCAAAAGGTGGGGAACTAGCAGGGACTCTACTGGCTCTAATGTCCTACAGCACCAAGTCTGTGTGTTCAACACGTCTCCTGAAACAGTCAGAGAAATTCTCCGCAGACCGAACTGCCTCAGGAAGGAACCCACAGCTTTTCTACTACGTTGTCGTCTCACACCAGTCGAAAAGAAGTAACACCCCAGGTGAGCCAACCTAACCGGGGATAAACTCTGAGATAACTACACCTTTGTGGAACATCTGCTCATCAACTTTTAAATTTGCACCGTTTTGAATGCCTTCTTTCATTTATTTCAACTCTTACAGCCTCTTGGCTGCATCCACCAGCTGATTTAGAATAATCTGGAAACAACATCAGTACTTTGTGAGAGTCAGTTTGCACATGTGGGGCCCCGGAGTCAGCAGCAGGACATACGGTGGCGAGGTCACTGTCGGGAGCGTTTGGCAGGTGGAGCGGCGCATCGCTCTCTGAGGCCCAGGCGGTTGAGCTCAGAGTGAAAAAACTGCTGCAGGCGCACGCCGGCCTTCGCCTCGTTAGTGTGGCGAGGATTGTACTGAAGACAGTTGGAGAACATCAACTCCACGTCGGAGATGTAGTCGCCTGCAGACACCCAGAGGGAAAAGGCTTGATAATCATCAGAACGCATTCACACTCAGAATTTACTTTGTTCACTTCAATAACAAATGCAGATCTAGGGATAATAAACACTATGGCTGGATTAATTAATCAATTTGAGTCTTTTATTATGATATGTCTTTTCCTGATCCTTAATGCCTTGTGACATCTCATGAGTATCATAACAAAACATGGCAGCAGCATTGAATGTTAGGGTGAACTGACCGATCACCGATCATTAAAATGCATCCACTCATCTCGGGCATCAACAACATTAATTTGGGAATTTTATAATGTTTTTCAATCATTTTTTAAACAATAACAAACATGTTCAATAAACTTAAAAAAAAAGTCATTTGAATGTTCAACAGGGAGGAGTTCAAGGCCAATCCAGAACTTTAATGTCAGTTCTATCCATTCCAAAACTCGACTGAATGTGTTTGGAATAACCATCTAGTTGGAAAATCCTATATTTCCTCATCTGATACCTTCAACGACAGAAAAACAGAAGTATTCACACCAAAAGTGAAACCTTCAGACACGTCTGATATTTGGAGAAAACACTGCCTAATGGAGAAACCATTCAGAAAAACAAGAGACAAAGACTGGACTGTTTGATCATGACAAAAACAATGTTGACGTTTCGATATTAGGAGTGCTGTTATTGTCAGCATGATGCTAATAGTCTGTTTCACTGTTAGTAGTACAGCAGACAGTGAAGGAAACCATGAAAGCAGCGTCATTCTTTAGTTTTTCCTCTTAGCAGGGAAATTGTTGAAATCAAGTAAGAAAGGGGAATTACTGTTTTATCTATCATCACATTCAATGGTCAGCCACACACACAGACAGAGAAGGGTGATACAGAGAGCTAAATTAATCAGCCAAATGTTTTTGGCAGAGGAAGGAAGCCAGAGTACCCAGAGAAAATCTAGGTGTGTACAGGGAGCTCATGGTAACTCCGAGTCAATCAAAGCCACCTCTAGGTGCGAGGCACCACTGCTAACTCTAAACAGTTTTCACCACCATGAAAGAAATCTCAATTGGAAAGATCAAATTTGAACAGTAACCATATGGTTTGAATAGTTTTTTCTTTTATTTTGAAGCTGGTTCCAGCTGGAACGTTCATTGCTGTATAATCTGTTAATATAAAAGTCTTTTATAAAGTTTTAAATGATCTGTTGTCACTAAAACAAAGATAACCAGAGAAGTAAGAATTGCAGGTAAGACAGTTGGAGCCTGCTGAGCAACCATGTGATTAATATCTAATACGGCTGCATGAATACAGGACCTACGAAGATTGCCAATAGAAACCATTTATTAGCATTTCTCTTTGTTTTAAACCAAACACACACACACACACACACACACACACACACACACACACACACACACACACACACACACACACACACACACACACACACACACACACACACACACACACACACACACAGTTTTAACACTTCACTCTGTCATAGTGAGTACACTTTCTCTGAGTGCCTGTTTTTACAGTAGGGGTGGCTATATAAAACATAGGTAAGAAATAGTTCTTATTATCACTTTTATCATTATTACAACAGTACCACAAAACATTGTGATAAAACTTTAAATCTGTATTGCCCACCCCTTGTTTACAGCATTTAGGAATGTTCTAAACAGAAATAGCATGTGCGATTCATGACAATGCTGGACAGCATTAAGAAATGTCTGATTTTCCAAGGAAAATATTAGTAGTCACATTATGAGTATCTCCAACTGATTTCTGACCATGCAGCCAGCAGAGCCTCATGTGTAAGACTGATTTACATTTATTTGAATGTGTAAATGTTGGCCTCCACTCACACCCAGTAAATGGTGTGAAGTCTCCTGTTAGGCTCACCTGAATATGACTGAGTACTACACACTGAGTTTTCTCAGTACCAGTGATGTTAACCTTTATATTGATGACATTTAAGATGAAGTTATTAAGTTCAGTGTAGAGCAACCTAACTTCTTTCTTGGTGTTGAAATAACTGACAGTTTGCTCATCTAACTGGATAAAGTTCTGGATTGAAGTTCAGTGATTAGTTTATATACTGAATATTCTACCAGACGCATTACCTATCGATATTAATCGTGTGTCTACCGTGATATATATTATTGATTTATTGTCCAGCCTTACATATAAAGTCAAAAAAGTAAACTTAATTCTTTTGATGTGCTCTGAATATATTCAGAGCTTGCTAAATTGTTTAGTTAGAACTTAATAAAGGTACTTCAATGTGCTGTAATCAGCAGCTGGTCCTACCTACTTTTGAGAAGCAGCAGGAAAATAAGGACATGATCCCCATGCAAAGTGAAACCATATATTAACATAGAATGGAAAACTGCCATTAGATGAGTCTGTGCTATTTCTATTGGCTGGCAAAGTTTAGAAGGAATAACCTTTGGTCTGTCTGAGTAAGACAAACAGCATTATGTCATTGTGTACAGCAGTGACGTCACTTTGGTTTTTAATCACAAAGCAAAACTATTTCTGAACTGACTGCAAGCCAAGAAGATTCAAGCTCTAATGAGCCACAGATTTGTTCCTCACCTGCTGTCTGATATTCACAGTTGTTGACCTTCTCTCTGATGATGCTCAGAGCGATGGGTTTTGAAATGATATCATAGTAGTCGGGAACCTGGAATCACACAAACATGGAGGAAACTTAGAACCACTACAGCTGTTATTTTATCAGTCCACATCAAAGTTCTCACTTCTCACTAGAAAATAGTCAATGCTGGAGAAACTGTGGTGTCAGAATGCCCGTTAATGTTAGATTTTTTGGGAATGACATAATCTCCAAAAATAATGGGTTGATATAAACAATGAAATTAACTATATCTTTCACATCTATATTCCGACAAATTTCAAAAACTGTTTGTGGGCTGCAAAAGCCTGTGTTTATATGGCACCAATATGTTGATTTTCATGTTCAGAGGTTTTTTGCACAGATGATTTTTTTCCCTTCGTCTACCTTAATGTTTTTCTCGTCTAACGAAAACGCAGTGCCTTCCAGGATTGCAGTTTCAGACACCAATCTACCTATGTCCTATGTTTGTTTTCTGTTCTTTAAATAGGCTGTGCTGAAATGTCAATTTCCTTCCTGGGGATTAATGAAATGTATACATTCTTCCATTAATTTATTCATTCAATAAGTTGCTATAAGTGGGATACACTGACAGCAACTGAAAAAAATACAAAGAACTGGATAGTACAGAGAGAACCAACTGCACAAGTATTGGCTCAGGTACTAACAGATATTTACAATATGGGAAAAGTAACCTTCACTGTCAATTTAAAGAAACTTATCTTTCAAACATTGGAATAAATGGGAAAAATATATTAAAGATATCATAAATGATTTAGAATGCTTATGAGTAATGAGTAATAACATTTTGAAAGGATGCCACTTTACTTAAAGCTGCAGTATATAAAAAAATATTGTTTGAACCTGTAACTATGTCATGACAGTATGTTATGAGACAGATCATTTGGAAAAATCTACTCCTTTTCCCAGGGCTATCTAGCAACAACCAATCAGAGCCAGGAGGAAGGTCACTCACTCCTCTATGTGGCACTGCTCAATGCCCTTTTCTTTCTCCTGCGCTACACATAGCACAGACCCTCATGAATGCTAAGGCTAGTGAGAAACACTCAGAGAAACCTGATGTCTGGGTTTCAGAACTGAACTGCAATAGTGCTGCTCAGCACCAATCAGGATTTCATATTTGTTCAGGAGTGAATGAAGAATCATTTTATTTATAGTTTTCCTCTTATGGCTCAGTGCAGTGCCAGAACCTAACTCCATCCTTCTCAGGAGTTGCTGAGTGAAAGCGGTGGGAGGGTGTGGGGATACATCTGTGGCCGAATGCCTCTTTATCTGCCTCCATACCCAGCCAGTTAAAAATCCTCTATAGTAAAGGATTGTATACCTGAGTCTTGGACACCAGCTTCATGAAAGGCCAGCTGTCTTCATGCCTGACCAGCTCCACAGTCAGCTGCTCACAGGCTGACAGCTCGTGGACACCCTGATTCCTCCCAGAGGTCCGTCGCCTGGAGGACAAAGATGTTGCTGGGAGAACTGGGAGGACGGTTTTTGATGGTTTGGGAGGTGTAGCTTCTGTGGGAGGAAACGGGGACATAACATTTCAGAAGGATTAGCTGCATGGATTATATGATTATGTGTTGCAGTGACATGGAGGCCGCTTGTCGTTTTGTAACAGGAAATCTCAAGAACACAGTTTGATCTTGGAGCCCATTTTTGGTTTAACCGGAAATGTAGGCACATGCTCGTAAAAGTCTCTCAGTGTGTGTGTGTGTGTGTGAGACTTGGGTCCTTAGTCACAGCTCAGAAATGTGTTTCTAAGTGATAGACAATGCTGTGGAACGTCCAGGGTTCCTGTCCAGTTCTCATAACAAACTTAAATTACTTCATCAAATGCTAATTTCTTAAGTTCTTAGTAAGTTCAGAAGAGTATACCATTAATTTATGATAATCAGGAAAGAAATTTAATTCCAGACTTTCCTTGAAAAGATTTAAAAGTTGCAGACAGGAAGGAAGTGGTGCACCAATAACCACAACATCCTCAGCAGACTGCAGACATCCTACTTAAAAGGGGCAGTGCTATGTATTTTACAGGCACACATTGCCGTTCTATAGCACAATCAGGTAACCATGTTAACTTCAGTTATCAGAAAATGTTATTTATATAAAATATGAGTTAAATTAAATAGGACTTTGTAATTTAACGCCTCCTTCTGAAACTCCGTCTTCAGAAAGTCATCACAACATGGCTCCTCTATTAACCCTTTATCAATGTTTTTACCAGCACTGCTTTGAGAAGTAGCTCTTATAATGAGCTAATGTGCAGTTCCACCAGGTGTTTGGTAATCGCAGCTGGCTAGTCTGAAGGAGCTGAGTGGGGGAGGGCTGCTCTGTGAGGCAGAAGCTCAGAAACTTGGAAACTGCAGCTCTAAGGAGAAGCTGCGCCTCGAAGGTGGAGCTAAGTCCACTCAGACGTTTTGCACAGCTGAACGATTGACATGGGGAATTCAAGGATTTCTCAAACATGCATTAAAATTATTATTATTATTTTTAAATCAAGAAAACACTCCTGGCATATTTTTGATGAGGGAATAACATGACATAATGCAAAGCTCAAAGAAAGCTGTTTTTTCTTTTTTTTACTTTCCTGGTTCCATGCCTTATGGCTGCTGGTGTTTACGTGTGGTGAGGTCATCTGTTTCTCTACCTGCTGAGGGCTTCTTGCTGACTTCCCTCTGACCAGGTGAGGTTTTCATGTTGCTCTTTGGGGCAGGAATCTCGTTACTCAGGCGGGTGCTGGCACGCTGTCCTGAGCGAGACGGCGCTCTATCGCTCGGTGTCGTGTTTGCTTTGGACGAGGATGCTGCAGCTTTCTTCGCTGAGGTTCTGTTTGGGAACAGATGTTACTGAGCGAAAAACTACTGTAAACAAGAGTCTGCATTTTTTCAAAAATAAAACAACAACAAAAAAACAATACACACTTGGAGGCTGAAGAGTTTTTCCCTGATGAAGTAGTGCTGCTCTTGGGTGGAGCTTGTTGGCCTTTGGGCGTGGCGGTTTGACCTTTGGGCATGGCGGTTTGACCTTTGGGCGTGGTTTGTTGTGTTTTGGGCGTGGTTTGTTGTGGTTTGCCTTTTGGAGGAGCAGCCTGGCTCTTTTTGGCACTGCAGAGTGGAAAGAGTTAATTTAGGTTGACTACTCTAAAAACTGAACAAACGTGAACCGTTCCATGCTCACCTCACAGCTGCCTCCTCCACCTCCTCTTCATCTTCCTCATCATCATCATCTTCCTCTTCTGACTCTTCTTCCTCTTCTGAGTCATCTTCTTCCCCATTCTCTTCATCCTCTTCCTCCTCCTCCTCGTCTACGGAGGAGCGCTGTCTGGACGGAAGGCGGCTGGATCTCTGTTTGGGTCGGCAGTCTGGACAGAACCAGCTGCCCTCTGGAACATGCTGAAGGAGAGTTGGATCATTTTCCCTCATTACTCAATAAATATGTTTGGTGGAAGGACAGCTACGTCAGTCATGGATGACGGTGGCTTGCCTTGAGGCGGGGCCTCAGACAGTGGGTGTGGTGTCCTCGGTCACAGCCGTCACACAGCAGCATGCTGTCTGCGTCTCCTTTGCGTCTGCAGACGCGACAGCGGGCGTTGAGTACTGAGCGGGACCAGAGGACGCTGCGCTCCAGACTGGACAGGTGAACAAACACCTGAATGGATTTGACACAAAGTACAGCACTGTGTTCACACAACCAGCCTGGATGTCTAGATGTTGGCAACGAAGACATTGAGTTAGAGAAAGTGACCTGAGACGAGCTTGAACAGGCATGTAGTGACTCCCTCCATCTGTCCAGCACCGTCCTACTGACCCGACCGCCGTCACTGCTGCCATCTAGCAAAGAAACAAGAGGCAGTAGTAGCATCTTACTTGGAAGTAGCTGTAAAGAAACAGACCTCTGTTCAGTTGTCTAGAGTTCTTTTTTCAGATGAAGGTAAAGTTTGCATTTAATTGGAAATCAAGGTGCTAGAGTCGGGAGGAAGAGAAGAAAGGGACAAAATCCATGTTGCTTTAAAACTCTGTTATGATGACACTGATGTCTTCATGGACTAACATGGAAGCAGTTTGAGGAGGACAGTTAATGGGGTTTAGAATCCACAGAGAAGTTTCCACAGTCTATGACGCTTTGGAAGCTGCTTCAATAACTATGGTGCTCCTGGTCCTGATGGGCAAGCAAAGACTCTGACCTTTAACCCCATAGAATATTTGTGAGCTATTGGCAAGAGGATGATGAGATGCACCAGACTCAACAAGGCAGATGACCTGAGGGTAGCTGTCAGAGCATGTAAATCCCATGTGCGATTTACATCCTTTTGCACTGATTTATGCAAAAGGAGCCACAACCAAGTACTGTAAATACTTGGTTGTTCTGTAAATACAAACATAAAATGTTTCTATTTACGGCGTCATTTCTGTTTAAAGTATCCCTTTTAATGAATTGAAGTCCTACCATCGGATGCTTGGTCCTCGTCTTTCTTCTTGTTCTTCTTAACTTTCTGGTCCTTTTTTGAGTCTTCGTCACCTGAAAGGGTGGGATTGACAAACAGTGAAAGCAACACTCAGACGACCACACAGTTTGTTACAGTTAGAGATGCAGAGAGAAATGCAGATGATTGAGACGATTCAAACTGGATCAGCAAAAACAGAGACAGAAAAGACAAGCCACATAACTTGAAGAATTTTGCTGTATAAGCAGTTTTTAACAGAGAGAAAAGTTGCTTCAATAATATTTGGTCAGTTCAACATTTTATTTAAAGGGGCAGCACCATGTGTTTTCCAGGCACATAGTGCCCTTTTATAGCATAATCAAGTAACTATGTTACCTCCGATTATAAAAATGCTACACAACTTAAAAGGAAATTTGACAATGTAATTTAACTTCTTGAAATAAAGCCTGTTGCCTTAAACTCATGCTCTTTCTGAAACTCTGCCTCCAGGAAGTCATCACAACATGGCTCCTCTACAAACTCTTTAGAATAGAATATACTTTATTGATCCCCAAGGGGAAATTGTCTACTTGTTGACAAGCTACTCCACCTGAGGTATTAGAATAATACAAATAAAACCATATGAGACAAAGTTTTTAAAAATTTACATATACTCTTATACCTAAGAGAGACAAATAAATAAATTACAAGCATGCACAATGTTTTTACCAGCATTACTCTGATAAGTAGCTCCTATAATGTGCTCAGCTGATACACAGAGCTACCAGATGTTTGCCAAGGAGTTGAGTTGCAGAGATGTGGGGGAGGGCTGCTTTTTGTGTTTGGAAACTGCAGAAGTCAGCATATGACCACCGAACAAGGCTTGCAGACTCACCCAGTGGAGGTTTGAGGAAGCGTCTCTCGATCCCTTGTTCAATATGACCAAGGGCCTGAGCCAGAACTCGAATCGAGCTGCTGATCGCCTGAGGAGTCTCATTGCCGCTGGTCCTCCCAGTGGCTTCGGACTTCAGCTCCTGCAGCCTGACACACAGACACACACGCACCTCCCATCAGAAAAACTGAGGTCATTCCATCACATAAGCTTGCAGCAAGCCCTGCTGAGTGCACAGACTACCTGTCACTGCCTCTGTCTCTGGTTTTTATGTGGCCAGAGTCCACCTCCATGGGCTCCACCTGTCCATTTATCACGCCGTTTTCTTTGCCCTCAGACGCAAGAAGATCATAGTTTCCCTCTTCCAGCGCAGAGCGCCACACATGTCTGTCCATCACCTTAGCAACACCAAAACAAAAGCTGATTATGGCATCTTTTAGAGGCTATGGGTCATTTGTCATTGTAAGCAGCTGAGCCTACTTTCAGGGTTCCCAGGGACCCCTGGTGGATACGGTCCTCCAGGTCCAGTAGCAGGTCTCGTAATCTGACCTCCATCCGGGACTCAGCTGATGCAGAGCAGGGTGAGCGCTCCGCTTCACCTGGACAAACAATTTAAGCACTTTGAATTGTATTGTACATGATAGTGCTATACAAATACATTTGTCTTGCCCAAGTCAATTCAACACTGTTTTTCTGTGTCAGACCGGTATCGGCCAATACGACACCTCAGATATTGGTATCGGCAGTGAAAAAGTGGGTCAGTGCTTCTGTAGAGATAACAGTGCTGATTTATATAGCTAGTCTCATCCCATGTGGACAGAGAGGTCGACTCACTGTTGTCCGGCTGTGTGGTGAGGAGTCTGTATTTGCTTTGGTCACAGCTCTGTAGCAGCAGCTGTAGCTTGTCTCTGTCCTGCAGCAGCACCTCCCGCAGGCCGCTCTCTCTGTGACCTCGAGGGTTTAGAGCCTCGATCAGCTGATCCACCTCCTCTATGGAGCTGTAGAAGTACCACTGGTTGGGACGGTTCACTGGTACTCCATGTGTACTGTGGCTGGAACCAGCACTGTCAGGTTATGAAAGCAGAAAATCACAATTAGGAAGCTCTTTAAGCTTTAAGCTCTCAAGAGATCTTTGATGAATACCCACTTTTCTCCAGCTTGTTCGGTCTCAGCTTTTGTGTCCTCCATATTATCTGCAGCATCTTCAGAAGGTTTGGGGCATGGCAGCAGCATGTCCTCCGTCAGGCCAAAGAAGTCCTCCTCCACAAACAGAGCGCAGGCTGAGGGCATGAGCCAGTACCTGCGGAACAGCCGGTCTTTACCCAGAGGAAGCAGGCAGGTGCAGGCAGCCGCCTTCTGGATTCGCTGCAGCAACTCTTGAACCTGCCAAGAAGACACAGACCTCATAAGCACAACTAGCAGACTTTCCATTATATTTGAGCGTAAAAGTTTGTTGACACTTAAATAATGTCGAGAGAACTAAATTTTGCAATTAATTTAAAAATTTAGTTCATGTGAAACTTATTCGCGTATTGTTAGGTCATTAAAAGACACAATAAAATTAAAATCATTAAAATCATTCTGCGCCTTGCACCTCCTACCACTTCCTGTCGTCTTCTTCGTCTTTTCTGCCAGTAACAGCCATTGATCATTAGACTTGTGATGTGAAAAGTGTCTTCATTGCAGTTTTACAAAATGCACTGATTTAGAGGCAGTAGGGAAAAAAATCCCTCAATCTATCAAAAAACATTTAATCACAAAACACAAATCCTCTCAAAATTGCCGTGTTTCCAATAAATGTATTTATTATGTTTTCATAAAGCCCACTTGGCTAAGTTTTAAGGTAATTGGAAACACAGCTAGCGGCAGCCTTCGTCATGTCACTGTGTCATGCTCATCATTTCTCCTTAAAAAAAAAAAAAAGACCATCTGACCTTTTCCTGCTCTTTCTCTAACTCTTCTGGGCTCAGGTTGGAGGAAAGGCTGCAGGGTTTGGAATCAGAATGCATTTGCTCCTGTTGCCCGTCTTTATCTTGGCTCCCTTTACCTGGAGAACAACAGGACAAACTAAATGAAAACATATTTCATCTTGGGACAAATCAAATGATATATTTTCAGTTTAGGTCTATAATTATAGTAATTGTTGTCCTGTTTGCTTGAGCTGAAAACATCTACCAATTCGTGCAGTATGTTGACTCAAGAGATGGGGATCAGATGTTACCTGTCCTGGACGGACCATTTTCTTTAGCGTTCTTATTGCGCTGTTCTCCCTCAGCCTCAGCAGCCGTCTCACTGAGGACAGAGGAAACAGGACTTCAGAATACCACTCACATCCACCGTTAAGAACTTTAATGCTACAAGCCCTTCTCTAGAAGTGATTCAATTCCCAGCCAGCTGAAAGCATTGAGTGTCATTCCCAAAAGCAGTTTTCAGTGTTTACTTTAATATAATCACCAGGAGCAGAAAAAGGTGACATGCTGTATTCTGCGAACGCACCCAGTTTTAAAAACAATTCCATAGAAGCAGACAGAAAATCCACACAAAGTGAAGGGAATGCTTATCCAACAGTAGGACATGAAGCAGCTCTGTGACGATTGTGCAGAGAAGCAAAGCAGCTTCCTCATTCTTGGTGAAGACTTCCTTCCATACCCATTAGCTTGAACTCTTTCCTTCAGTCTCTCCTTTTTCTCCCTCAGTCTCAGCTCCTGCTCCCTCAGCTTTTCCTCTTTACGAACACGAGCCCTAAAAACAAAAATGTCAAGTACATCAGATGGGAAACTTAAAACATAATCAGTAAAAAACATAAAACATCAATGTACCCTTTTTTCAAACATTAAACCCAGAGTGAAACGCCTTGATTTAGGACGTTAGCGTTTCAAAGCAGAGGTCAGAGATCAACTGATATATTTTACCAGGTTGTGTGTTCCCTACCTTAGAGCGATCTCCTCCCTCTTTCGACGGTGTTGTTCTGCTCTGATCTCTCTCAGCTCTTGTCTGGCTGCCTTTTGTTCATCCACACAGTCCTCTACCAGATCTCTGCAGGATGCCAAAGTCAACAGCTTCCCCACCAGAGCATGAAGGATCTTCAGTTTTTCCGCTGCAAACAAAAATATAAACCATTTTTCTTTGATTTTTTTTTTTATTTACTTTGAATTACATTTGAATGATCTCTATAAACTGAAGGGTGGGCTGACTACTGCAAGGAACATAAAGGGATGACTATTTTATAAGGAATTGATTACTGCCATTAATAAAAACTGACTTAATATTGACACATATAAACATAGAGGAGAGAGAAACAACTCCTCGTTAACATCAGTGATCATTTGTAACGAGCGTCAGATTTTCAGTGGCAAAGACTTTTCTTTCAGTCTGTTTGTGTTGTAGATTCTATCTGGATGTAAGAGCAAGATCTTTACTGATCTTGCTCCCTGTGAAATCGTCTCGTCTATCCTGCCTAAAGACTTCCTGCCGAGTTACTGACCTGGTGTGAGGTCATATACTGGAGTGCAGGACAACCTCTTCAGCAGCGCTGGGTCAGACAATCGCAGCTCCACACATGGGTCGTCCATGACCGTGAAACCACCTTGTTTCTGGTAGCGGAACTTCGCGTTGCTATGGTTACAATCGGCGCCGGAGGCTAGGATGTAGAGGCGCAGGATTTCGGAGAGCGTGCAGCTGTCCAGGTCCAGCTGTTTGAGCCCTGAGCCCTGATGCAGCTGAGGCCAGGCTGCAGCCAATGAGGCGACAGCAGTCAGAGCCGACTGAGTGGGATCAGAGTCGTCATCCAAAGCCTCCCACAGGTCTGCAGGGAGGAGGTAGAGAAACATCAGGGGCTGATTTTTACAAAAAAATATTCTAGGGGCGCTGTGGAGGAATTAGGCCATGCCCATCAAATATTGCACTAGATTCCTGTCAAGGGGTGGACAAGGATCGATCTCAGAGAGTTTGGTCCAGCTCAGTCGACACAATCTGTCACTTCGCCATGCCCTCCACTGAAAACTCTTGGAGCTTTAAAGCTTTAAAGTGAGACCAACTTATCTGTCATCTGACACAAGATCATCTTGATTAGGTCAAGAGAGCCAGAGATGGAGCTTTCCAAGTAAAAAAAACAATTCGCATCCTTTTCTGAGAGGCGGGGCTCAGATGATGTCAGACTACAACAACATAGGATCGTCAGGGATCCAACCAGGTTCACTTATACCAAGTTTGGTGCCAAATTATCTTTTTATGCAAAAGTTACAGTGTTTAGTTTTGTTTCGGCGAGTACGCCAAGTTTGCCGCTCTGCCACAAACCCCTGAACATATACAAAAAGTATATTTTTTCAATAACCTTTAAAGCCCCGTGCCTCAACTGCATTCTGACCGAGAATGAAGCCGATAGGTTGAAATCTCTGAGTAGTTTGTTCAAGTTTGACATGAGTAAAAGTGATAAATGGCCAAAGTCTCACCTTCGACCCAAAATGGCCACCTCCCTGTGCACTTTAGGGGGTACCTCCGAGAGACTTTTTCTTGAATCGGGGGGATCTACCTACGTACCAAGTTTCAGATCTCTACGACCTACACTTCCCCTGTCTCATGTCAGCGCGTGCTGTAGGGCAGTTTGGCCACATCCATTTGCGATTCCACCAGAATTTGAAAATTTTCCGCGGGGATCAAGTTTGGTGAGTTTTTGAACATGTCAAAGGCCCCAAACAGCCGCATATCATGGCAGGAAAATAATAATAATAAAAAAGAAATTCCGCAAATTCAATAGGTCTTCGCCAGCGTTTCGCTGCTCGGGTCACGCCCCCATATCAAAATTTACATTCACATGAAAAAGCAGCTGCAAACAAATACACAATTGTACAACCGTGCATCTTTGAAAATCAGTAGTGGAACTTCCTGAACAACCAGCAAGAATGCAGCAAGTGGTTTCTGGATGGTAAATGCACAACAAAACACTTGCAAATACAGTGGAAAAACCAGCTGACCAAATGGACCAGAGCTCAGTCGGGGTTGCTAAGTGACAGACTGGACATCACTGGTGTTGCCAGGTGAGAAACCCCAGCAATATCAGGGCATTCCAGACATTGTGATGTTACATTGTCAAAAAAATTTTAACTGCTTTCTTTACAGACATAAACTATAAATTAAACATTAAATTATTGCCAAAAAACATTTTGGTGGTTGGTTAAAGCATTTGCTTTTTTTTAAAAAAGCAATAGAGATCCAAATGAAAACACAAAAACATGCAAAGGAGACCTATTATGAATTTTGCATAACAGAACCCCTTTAATTTAAACCAAAACACAAGAAAGGATGGCATCAAGAACCGGTACTAATGTAGGAGTCTTAGTGGACTGATCAGTGTGTGTCCCACCCTCAGCCTGATCTTTGGCCACCTCCTCCTTCTCCTCATCCAGAGCTTGAAAAATGGCCGTCAGGAAAAAGAAAAGCAGCTCACACAAAGGACCTTCTGGGTCAGTGCCGACCAGAGCCTCTTCCAGAACCTCTGTGGCAGGACAAAAATCTGCTTAGACAGACCATCTTATCTGGAAATAAAGACTTACAGCTGGGATCAAAACTCCATTTCATGAAAGAAATTATTTTTGTTATTAATGCAAACACTAAAAACCCCATCGGGCAACTCAATACACAGGCAGTATAATGTATAGCAATAGTGAAAAGAAAGTGCACCCTTTAAGGTTTTTACACACAAACAAATTGAAAAAGATGATTGTGAGACTAAAAAATATCATTCCAAAATTTATGAATTCAAACCTCTGGGTTTGAATTCATAAACAGTTCATAAACATTTGCAGAGCAGTACTTACGAATACTCACCCAGAGTAATTCCCTCAGGGAACTCATCTTTCAGGTCAAAGGCCTCACCAAAAGCTCGCAGGAACTCTAGCACCATCAGAGCTTCTCCAAAAAGCTTGGAAGGAAGACGGGTTCTCACTGGCATTGGGCTGGGTAACTCCTGTTAGAACAAACACATATTCTACATTTGTATAAAGGGAATTCAGGAAATTAAGCCTTTCTTCAACTTCCATGTCCCTTACTCACAGGTGAGGATTTGGGTTACAATTTTACTTTTGGTTTTTATTATGTTCGATTATGAGAAAGTGATATGGACTTGAAGTTTCATCATGATATTTTGTGGTACTATTGCGATAGTAAAAGTAATGATATTAACTATTTTTTAAAATTGACTGCATGGCACAGTATTCACTTCTCTTTAAAAAACATTCCAATTTGTAATATGTTTCTTTAGGACAGCAGTTACATACAGTAGCATCATTTGTACCACTAAACTCCACACATAGTTTTAAATTTATTGGTATCTATTTATATTCTCAATGAAAAAACAAAGGAATGCTTTTAACATATTTTGTATCATCAGAGCTGGTCAACATTCAGCAACGGTCTGCCTTCTAATTTATTATTTTCCTTCCGTGCCAGAAATGATTAAGTATTAATACTTCAATTACATTTTCCTTTAAGTTAAGTGAAGAACAACAAAGCATCTGGTTGTTTTTTTTAATTTAAAAGTAGTTCAGTGAGCATGTTGGCTAATATCTGTTGGCCTAACCTCCACTCTGAAGCTGCTGCATTCACTGACCTTTAAGTCTTCACACTCCATGTCCTCTCTGGGTTTGTTCCACAGCTTCAGCCGCTGAGCATATTTTTTTTTTTCTTCCTTCAGCTTCTCCCGCTCCTGTCAATCAGATGGTAAAATTGCGGATCAAAGTTTTCCTCCAAAACTGGAAAAGTGTGTTTGATGTTTCAAGTGACTCACTCTGTCTTTCTCCAGTTTCCTACGCTCCCTCTCTTCTCTCTTCCTCTGCTTCTCCTCCTCAAACTTTTGCCTCTGCTCCTCTCTCAGCCTGTCCTTCCCCTCTCGCTCTCTCCTCCTGGCTTCCTGCACCTCCTCCTTCTCCCTCTTCAGTCGGGCCTTCTCATAGCCTGCAGCAGCCATCTCTCCCCGCCTCTGCAGCAGCATCAGCTTCTCCTCCAGCACATTTATTGATGTTGCCTGGAAAACAAGTTCACTCAATAAGGCCACTTACTGGTAAAGTTCCTGGCAAATTGACTTTTCAGTAACATTGTATTTTATTAAATGGGTGTGTGTGTTGGTCTTTTATTGCATATAATACTGAGCTTTAAGAAATCACATATCTTGAATACTTTTCTTAGATCTCATCACTAGCCTTAATGTTAGCCACCAAAAAATTTGACAAGACTGAATCCCAGCCATAGTAACATGTGCCTAATATAGTTCTGGTAATTAAATGCATTTATGATTTCATAGAAACATTAGCCAATGTTCTGAAGTTCTTGCTGACAGCACACTGACATTATTTGTATATAGAGTAAGATAACAAATGTGATCATGTGACTCAGATTTTAAACCGTTAAAGCTGTCTACTAGTATCTGAGTGAATCAGGGCATGTTAATGCAAACTCCGAACAGGGAAGATTAAACCAAGACTTGATAGCCTCATGTTCAGCATGAACCTAGAAAAAAAATGTCTGAAAATAGATAGTGTTTTATCAAGTAGTAATAACTGCTAAATTAGAAAGACTCGATCAACAAGAAAAGATGGATGTAATATTGTCTTGCCAATGACAATTCCAGATTTCTTTGAGGTCTTATTATTATTAGAAATGAACATTGCCTCTCATCATCCTGCATGGTCTACATACCTGTCCAGGGGAGCCATTAGAATGGAGACTGAAGGGGAAAATGGGGGGATCATCAGGGAAGAACTGAGAGAAGGTCTGTTCAGACAGCCTGTACTTCTTCACTGAAGAAGGCTAAAAAACAAACAGACACCGCTGTGAGTTAACAGGATCTACAGTCATTTGCTGCATAGCAGGTAACACTAATGGCGCTCCTACCTTTAGAACAATGCATCCCCTATGAGGCTCACAATGCTGCTTGAAGAGGAGTTTCAGTCTCTCTCTGGATAGGATCGTTTTTTTTCGACTAAGAAAAACAACAAACAGAGTAACAGCTAGTTTAGAATCAGAATCAGTGGTTTCAAACTCCAGTCCTCCAGAGACGGTCTCCTGCAACCTTCTGTCTGCTTCCAATATCCAATTTCATCTCGTTAGCACAGCTGCACTGTATGCAAGCGAGTCTGCTTAACCACCGCTGCTCAGAACTAATGATGACCTTTAAGGTTTGTGCGAAAAAAATCTCCCAGAGATTAGTTTAAAAATTATTCCAGCAAACTCTGCTCCTCCAGATTAACCAGCTAAACCATAGTAACTCCGAACAGAAACGTGGACAGCTGAACAAAACAGCATCCAAAGAGATTCTTGCAGTTCACTGACATAACATTATGATTCACTAACATTAGTGAATCAACTTTAGCAACTGAAACGACTCAAACTGAAAATGTTCAGTTTGAGTCGTTTCAGTTGCTAAAGTTATCTAAAAACTGATTGCTTGAAGCTAATTCTAAATAGAAGTAAGATTTACAGAATCTTACTTCAAAAAGTCAAAGACAACCCCTTAAGTAAAATAAACAGGTCAAATAAAACTCAGCTACTTAAGAGGGAACTGCCTTTCCTCAGGCATGTTAAGACATTCATGAGGTAGAAGCTGATAGGTGTACATCATGTTTGATTCTTTGTTATGGAACAGGCTGGATTTGGAAATGTGTCCGTTCTGGAATTCTCAGAGTAAACATCTTCAATCAGTTTACAAAAACAAATTATGAGATTAGACTCTTACCTGATTTGACTGGGTTTGACTGTGAAAGGTTCACCATTTTCATCCTTGACAATCCTTACTCTGTAATTAAATGCTGATGGATTCAAGGGCTTCTTTCCACTAAGACACAAAACAAACAGTTTATGAGAAAGGGATGTTTATTGTGTCTACACAATCTGCCTTGTTCCAATGCCATTCTATATTATTTAACCTTTTATGTCCTAATTTTAAAATCTTTGCCTGGATATTTTTGTTTGTTTTAATTGTGTGCAGTTCAGTAAACATATGTTCTTAATTGATTATGCTTCAAAAGCAACTCTAAAAAGGTGGGTTTTAGTCTAGATTTAAAGGACCTCAGTGTTTCAGCTGTTTTGCAGTTTTCTGGAAGTTTGTTCCAGATTTATGGTGCATAGAAGCTGAATGCTGTTTCTCCTCATTTTATTCTGGTTCTGGAGATGTAAACCAGTCCAGAATCAGAAGACTTGAGAGGTCTGGAAGGTTGATACATCTGCAGATCTATAAAGTATTGTGGTGATGAGCCGTTCAGTGATTTATAATCTCACATCAGTGTTTTAAAGTCTATTCTCTGAGTTGCAGGGAGCCAGTGTAGGGACTTTAGAACTGGTGTGATGTGCTCTATCTTCTTGTTTTTAGTGAGAATGTGAGCAGCAGCATTCTGGATCAGCAGCAGCTGTCTGATTGATTTGTTAGGCAGACCTATAAAGACACTGTTGCAGTAACCAAGGCGACAAAAGATAAACTCATGGACGAGTTTCTCTAGATCTCGCTGAGACATTAGTCCAACTTCTGCAGATGATAGAAGGCCGACTTTGTAACTGTCTTTATGTGGGTCTGAAGGTTCAGGTCAGAGTTTAGTTTTGTCTGGCCTGACTGCTGGTTTTTAGCTGTAATAAATGAAGCTGTGACTTCGGATGGTTCCTCTTTAGGTCCAAAGATAATAACTTCAGTTGTGTTTATGTTCAGCTGGAGAAAACTTTGGCACTTTCACATATTTATTTGTTCTAGGCATCTAACTAGTTTCACTCCCTTTATGTTTCTCTGGTCTGGTGTACTGTTTGGCTGTGAGTAGTTCCTGGAGGAGGCCATTGTGTGACATAATGATACCATCACCTCATCGTTCTCCCGCTCCTGCTATTCACTTTTTACTAACACAGAAGGTTAGTAAAAAGTTTTTTTTTGTGTCTCTGCTCTGTCTTCTCACACCTCCAGTCAGCCGTGTTAGATGGCTGCTTATACTGACCCAGGTTCTGGTTAATTGGAGGTTTCTTCCTGTTAAATAGGAGTTTATCATCTCCACTGTCATTACATGCCTTCTCAGTATGCTGTAAAATCAACAACTCCATGCCAGTGGCTGGCTGCTGTTGCCCCCTGCTGGTTCAGGGGGAGTGAATGCTGCAAATCAATGACTGGATGCAATCTGCTGGGTTTACTTAGAAATCTTTCAAACTAATTAAAATAATGAACTATACTTCTTAAACTGTTTAAGTTGGAATGTATGTATAATTAATTGTTTATAAATTGCCTGGAGAGGACATTTGTTGTTAATTTATGTTATATAAATTAACTGCATTGAACTAATTGGCATAAGTACACAAATGTGAGTCGTTTTTTTTTTTGTTTATTACATTTTAGAAGCAGGAAATCTCCACAGCTCCACTACGCAACAGAAGTAACATCAGAAGAGTGACACAGGAAGCACATCATACACAAAGCTCTTACTGCATTGGAAACAAGGCCAACATCCTGTTTTAACTGGATGGAGCCTGAATCTGCCGTCTGCCACATGGTTCTACTGCAGATCTGGATCAAATCCACTAACCCTGTCCTGCCTGTCCAAAACTCCAATAATGCCAGCTCAATTTTTTGCATTCATCCATTTAAGGAATTGTGTTCCAAAGTGGTTTGTGATCTACTAACCCGTTGAGATGTGCTGTGGTGCTTTGGAAGACGTCACTCTCATCGTCACTGTCACTAATCACAATGGTGTCGCTGTCTGCTGCCTTGCTTTGCCGGGTAGTGAGTGGCGCTCCGCTAGCACAAGCGTAAAGTGACAGAACCTGCACGATCTTGCACACACGCCTGAAATACACACAGTATTTGGACTTGAGAAAGCTGAGGATAGTCCAGTAGGACTCACCAACAGATTCTTTTGAAATGTTACGAAAAATCAACAAGTCAGGCATAAACTGAACACTGAAAAATTTCATATGTAAGGTGAGGGGAAATGGTTATTAAGAATGAAAACAAATAACCTGACATAAAATATCCCTATTGAAACTCTTCGATAATTAGCTTCTCCTACAGTGCAGCAGGCAGCTGTAAGCTAAGGTTATGTCAACAGGACTAACAGGAAGAGTGTTCAGAACCGCAACTCAAACCAAAAGTAGAGAAGAACATTGCCTCTAATGATCAAAAGCTTTCCACTGGGCACAAAACTTTTTTCAAATTCCACTGTTTAAAAAAAATAAAAATAAATCACAATTGCAGTGTTTCCATTAAAAAAGAAATTAAATTAAGGTTACATGCGAGTAAGATTGTTTAAAGGTTAACTCATTAAAAAACATGCAGTCCTGTCATCCTAATACCACTTCCTGTCATTTTTACCAGTAGTAATATCCGGGTATTGGTCACATAATGTGAAAAAGAGTTTATATTGAAGTTTTGCGAAATGCTCCACTTCTGAGCGCTGCTCAGAGGCTGCTTCTTCTCCACTGGTTTCTATACGGCTGAAAAACTGTTAAAACTCATCAAGAAACATGAGTTCTTTTTTTCATTGGCATGTTTCCATTAAGCAATTTAATTTTCATAAAACCAATTTGCACAGTTTTATGGTCAGTGGAAACGTAGCTATAGATCTCCTTGATGGTGACTCCCGGAGCCTGAAGATGAGCATTAAAACTAGGTTACTGGTGCGTACCTTGTTCCGTTGCGTCCGCTCACATCCACTATTTCTCCTGGGAAGAAACGATCCTTGACGAAGCCGTAGACGTCCTCGCAAAGCTCCGACAGCCTGCAGTGGCGGCTCAGAGCAGCCAGGTGGAGCATAGGCACCACCAGGGCCTGAGGGAAGCTCTCCAGGCTCTGCTTCGCCCGCCGCTCGCTCTCCACGGCCTCCAGGTAAGTGAGGCCGGCTCGGCCCGTCAGAGCACAGCTCCACACCAAGCTGTTGCAAAGGATGGTCCTCTCAAAGAACTCACTGTGGGAGGGAGGTTCAGAAAAACAGCTGAGTCACATCTTCGCACAAACTTCATGCAGTATGTTGCGATTTTTAGATACAAATAGCACACAGGCTAATGGGAATTATGTCTCAAACAGAGAAATGTTCAGGAGCTTGGTGAGCTGACGATTAAGTCTAATAACTTAGAACTGTAAAACATAGATCTGCAGGCAACACTCTACAACAGCTTGCAGAGTGTTGTAGATCTTGATCTTTTCTCTTTTATGTCAGCTGAGATCTAATAGAAAAAACCAAAACAACTCCTGTCCTTGGCATCATTTTTTCTCCATTGATACCAAGAACATGTATGTAAATATTTGGATGCTGAATGGCTTAAAAAAATATAAATAAGGATCAAATTCGAGCATTTCTGTAGGTAATCTTTATACTTATTCCAAGAAACAATCAAAAACTAGAGCAGAAATTAACCATTGGCCCACTTGTTAAGCTGCCCTTTATTTTAGTCTCATGTATATTTTTGTCACTTGATATTTACGGAAGCTGTCAATAACCATACATTTAACATGTCAATTTCACAATGCACATTTTGAAGATGAATATGACTCATAATTGTGTAATACGACACACACATACACACACACACACACACATACATATATATATATATATATATATATATATATATATATATATATATATATATATATATATATATATATATATATATATGCACATTTGAGAACTACTGTTTCATATAATTCCCCCCCAAAAAATATATATATATATTTTTATTTATTTATTTTTTTTTTGGGGGGAATTATATGAAACAGTAGTTCTCAAATGTGTTATAATCTGTGGCACTTCAGTGAATAATTGACTTTCCCAACCACCATTTTTTTCAGGAATTTTAGACAGTATTACCACACAAGTTTTAGTTCCTTATGTCATGTAAGAGCAAAACAGAAATAAAAATATATATATATCCCCAGAATGTTTACTTAATGATGCAAACTGATTATGCACTGGATTTTAATTCAGATATTGAAGCTTTTAAAATTGTAACTGGAGAAATTAACAGAAAGATCCCTGAGAATCAAACCTGTCAGTAGGAAAGTCATAGGTTTCTCACAAGGATTTTACCCAACATCCAATATGGCTGCCTTGTGACAGTAACAGTTAAAAACTGTTTATTTGCACTTTTAACAAAGTTGATTCTCATTAAATCGTTTCCACAAACTGTACCATAAAGCCTAATCGAATGGAAATGAGCGACAATGTCTGAAAGAACAAAATATATTAAACGATGTGATTATGTTTAATGACAGTAGTGGTTAGCCTGATCACAATTATTAGGAAATCCTACTAGTTCCCGAATTTCATGACTAAATTAAGTTTTGTGTCATTCCTACATCCAACTTCTGACTTCAGAAGTTAACGGGTCACCACATGAGTCAAATATTTCGTATTTATAGGTTTTTGTTTGTTTAAAAAACCTCCGAGAAGATGTGAATGAGTGGACTGTTTATATGGGCTAAACTCTCAAAGCTAAGCTCTGGTAGCTCCCAAGCTAACAGTCACTTTAGCTAGCCAACCGTACACCTGTCCCGCTCCTACTGACCTTTTACTACCCGCTTTAACCCGCTTCCTACTGTCCTTGGAGATCTCGCACCTCGGTAAAAAACTAACCTACATATATCATTTTATTTTAATTTACAATAAAGTTAGCTTTTATGTTTTGTGTGGAAGTTTTTCTCAATGATAGAACATCTCAAACTTACTTTAAGCGGTTTTTTTTAGAGTTAAAGCAGCTACTTACTCATAGGTCCTGAATATTTCATGCGTGATTTTACAGAGAAACACTTCTTCGTCCGGTCGAAGATCAGCCGGAGGTTTCTGTCGGGTAAAGGGCTTTCTGTGGAGTAGCGGCATCTCTTCGCTCCGCTTCCACTCTGAAAGAAAGGGGAGCGAAACCGGGTCACTCGTCTTCACCGAATAAAACACGAAAACTCAAGTCAAACGCCTCAACTAAAAGCCCGGAGCCGAAGCAGAGCCCCGGTTAGAATGTGGCAGGAGCTCGACGGAGTAGCAGGAGTGAGGAGGAGGTGGTGAGCGGGTCTTTTGTTACACGCGCCGATAATCCAGCCCGCATGGAAGTGCTCCTCTTCATTATCTCCCAGCCGACACGCTAAACTCAGAGCCAATTCAGCTCAAAGCTTGCAACTTCAGTCCCCCGACACTCGGTACGCTAAATCAGACAAAGAAACCGATAGAAACGGCCGGTCTTTACCAAGTTGTGAAACGATGAAGCGATAACAGGCGGTCCGAAATGAGGAGGAAGAACTCCGGGCTAAGCCGTCTGACTGGCGGCTTGTTGACGAAGTTTTCATCCACTTCACGGTCAGCTGGGAAATTTCATTACTTCGCCTGCGTTTGTTTCTTGAGTGTGAGAACTGGAATATGACAGTGACCGTGAAGGGTGCATTTTTTAAGAATAAAGTGTTCGGAGGATCTTTTAAACATATTAAAACACCTTTGTTAAAAATGTACACACCCAAAAAATATTTGCACACTTTTATTGACAGGTTATCTTCTTTAGTTAGGTTCAAATTCAGTCATCTCGACGAAGTAACTGAGAGATGGAGGAAAAGAAATAAAGAAACTGAATTCCGCCGAAGATAGCAACGATCGACAGGGCCTACTCAAAGTAAAATGAAGCCATAAGCAGAATGAAATTTTGGGGCACTCTTCCATTTAGCCCATCACCCACCACTGACCTTTATTTATCTATGGTTGGAAAAAATTTTTATTTTCCATTTAAAGCTATTTGTTTTGCAGTTTTCCTGTAAGCTTTCTTTAAATGCAAAATGGAACATAATTTTTTGGTCCCATTGCATTATTTACAGTATCAAACAAATAGTACGTCAGGTAAAGATTTTAAATAGTAATAATATAAAACAATCCTCAAAGTAACTACCAAGTTGAGCTTAAACAGGATAAAATAAGACAGATAAAGTACCGCCATAATTTCCTTCTTTTTAAGCTGTTTTATTGGCAATTCAAATATTTTTGGCCTTCTGGATTTTTTCTTAGTTTGTTCAGATAATTTGAAGTTGGTAAAAGTGACATTTGATAACTTTCTTCAGGTGTTTTCAGAATGAGAAGCCATTTTAGAAAAAAATGTCATACGGCTCTACACTATCTGATGAGTTTCGTCAGCAGAGCCTGTGGCCTGCTTAATAATGTGGAACATCCTTCTTAAGTAGGTTTCCTTTAATTGAGTTCATCAGACTAATCAACCCAGCTCTCTGAAATTAATTATAGTGATTCAAAGAGCCTTGACACACAATACCATCTATAAATTTAATAACACAATTTTTTTTTTACCTTTATGACACTTAAATCCAATTTGCATAATAACTCGGAACACAGTGCAAGTTCTTTTGGGGATGCCAGAGATAACTTCCGGTCAGCAGGGGGCTCTAGTCAATCACAGAAAGGTGGGCCTGTGCTGATCATTACTCAGCATAAAATCAGAATCAAAGCAAACATCTTGAAATTGAGATGCATCGAGCATTGAGGATTTCTCTGATGAATGCCTATTCTTTTTGGTGTTATCATCAAGCAAACTCACAGGAAGCCTGAAGAAAAATTCAAACTGACAAAAATGAATAAATTGTAAATGTCACTGGTGATATTTGGTTTCTGGAATTTTCTAAGCAGTTGGTAAAAGGTGATACAAATTTCAGCAGTGAAGAGACACCAGATGAAGACCCAGAACTCCCTGGATGTCTGTATTTTTTTTCCTGGACCTCTTCAACCCAATCTCAGATAAACAGAGGAAAATGAATGCTGGATATTGTCAGATGCCCAAATCCCCATGGTAACCTGTTGTCTTATGTTTCTCCAGCTGCTTTTTGAGACACACAAGTTCTGAGTGGGATCAAGATCTGGGTAGTTTTCTGTTTCTGCTTCAAAATGAAATGTTCCAACCTTTCAACTGTTCTCTCATTTGAAGGTTATGACACAGTGCTCCATTAATGCTGGATGGTTGATCCTACTCTTTACGTTTAGTTTTAAGGTACAGCCATTCTGTGGCATGCATCAAGAAGCTGCACAAAAGCCAAGCTTGCCTGATGCAGCTGACATATCATCTGAGGTCAGATCTATTCAAATTTTAAATGACAATAAAAAATTTGCAAAGGTGATTCGACTTTGTTCAATGGTTCATCTCCTTTCCTCTCTCTCTGTCTGTAGGAAACATTCTGACTTTCTACAATAGAAGCAATGATAGATAAACACCACACTGACACAAAATGCCTTGAAATAGTATTCGTACCCTTTGAACTCTTTCAATTTTTATCTTATCACAACCTAAATACATTTTATTAGGACTTCATTTGATGGAGAAAAAATATTACTTGGAAGGAAAATAAATCAAGTCTAAAAAACACAGAAAACTGTGGTGTGTATTGAACCCCCTTTAGTTTTATGCCACTAATAAAAAGCCAGAGTTAATCACCTGTGTATGAATAAAATCCAGCTGGGTGTAAACACAGCTGTTCTGTTTCTGGATTCAGAAGTTTGCATGAGAAAGTTAGAAAACACAGCAGGCAGGTCTGGGAGGATGAAGAATAAATAGATAATAATATAAAAAAATATATATATATTGTTTTGCTTAATACCATGTTGTAATGTTATTCACTCTTTGAAAACAAACCTGATTCCTTCATGCATGTTTGAGGAATGCTTACGTTTCCCATGGCAACACTTTGCCTATTTTCACAAAGCTTCTTTAAGTTGCAGCTCAGCTCCTCCAGACTAGTGGCAGCAGCAATTAGCAAACACCTGGTGGAACTGCATATCTGCCAACTTCATCATAACTACTTCTCAGTGCAAAGTTGGTAAAAACAGTTAACGCCTTAATGTTGTGATGTCATCCTGAAGATGGAGTTCCATAAGGAGCCAGAGTTTCTTAAAGACACAGAAGCCAATTTAAATGCGGTAAATTGCAAAGTCAAACTTTTTTAGGTTATTTTTGACACTTGAAATTTTCTATAAGAATTATTATCCGATTTATGAAACAGTACTTGATTGTGTTATAAAATAAGACAATGTGCTCGGAAAATAAATAATACTCCCTCTTTAAACTTAAAGTACAAAGAAGTCTGTTTAGTTCTGGTCCTGAAATCACCATGATAACAGTTCACTATAAGGATTTAATGACAGATCATGTGGGTGATAATAACATTTTCTGGTTTCTGATATGTTCTGAAGTTTTCTTCACATCAAGTCTAGTTGAGTTTGTTTTTTAAAGTCTCCTATTTGTGCACATCTTCAGTGAGATTCATCAGGATAAGACTTTTAAAGAGGATTTATTACCATGCAACATGTTATAATACACAACTTAAAACACAAAAAATATAATTAGGGAGACAAAAATCAACCGCTTTCTATAAGATCAAGTAAACAAACACTAGACAATTCTGTTATCTTTTGTATTTTGTAATGTATCCAATTTTACAAAACAGAAACTTAGAAAGATAACAACACAAAAAGCTTATTCTCCATGATGGATTCAAGCAAGCTGTAAAGTAAATATACAAATGAAGCATAATTAACAGTTTGATTTATTATTAACACCAATGTGCAATAATCTATTCTATGCCTCTGGTTCTGCAAGATTTGGACCCGTGGTAGAACCTCTGACTTGTGATGTTCACATTCTGACTTAAGTTGATCTTGGACTTCAGAAAGTCTGAACTCTGAGTGCAAATGAAGACTTTCGGTAAAGCAGATGCAGTCCAGCATAATTCCCCACCTCTTCAAACCACTTCCAATAAGATCTGGAACCACCTGGGACACAGAGCTGCACCACCTCCTGACAGGTGGAGAAATGTGCTTGGATGATTTCATTCTGCAGTCACTTGATCCACTACAGGGCACTTTGTCTCCAGTCACATGACCTTGTTCAGCTGGATCTGTTTGTAGTCATACGTTCAGCTCCGTTTGCAGTCACGTGACTCTGTAAGGCAGTTTCTGTCCGCAGTCACCTGACCTCATCCTGGTGGAGCTGCCAGCATCAGACGACCCGGTACAGATGAATCTGTCTGAGCTCCTCAGGGTCTGCATCTCGGCCCAGGTAGATGTTGTAGTCTACAGGAAGCTCCTCCACCCAGCCTGGTGGTAGTGGCACCTGAAGGAAAGTGAACCAAGATATATGTAGATGGAGATAGGTTGCAATAAACAGAAGTCAATACATAATAACATGGGATACATATTCCAATTCCTACAGGCTGCTTTTCTGGCTGTGCAAAACTAAACTAGTTCTCTTTTCTGTGTTGAAAGAAATGCAACGTTCTGGTGTTTTCCAGCTACCTGCAGGGCATCCAGACTCTCTTGCAAACTGGGAACAGTAACCAGCAGGGCTCCTCTCCTCCTGAAGGCCTGCATGATGAACTTCCAGGCTCTGAACACACAGAGAGCAAACATTCCTTTAGAGCATGCAGGTCACAGTTGGTGTTTTCTGGATATTTCCTGCACAGTTTCAGAAGAACTACCCAATTTGTTCGGTGGGCTCCAAGAAGTACTCAAAAACATTGTTCATGATCAGAACATCCACGCCCTGCAGCAGAACCTCCTGAGTGCAGACGTTTGCATGGAGAACCTGGGCAGGTGTGGGAGGGAGCTTTTATTAAAGGTGTGTGAGAGTGTGTGTATGAGAAGGGATGAGGGACGATCAGAGACACGAACCTGAACTCGATCAGACAGACCGTATTTGTGGAGCATGTCGTTCTGCAGCCTCACAAAGTCCTCACTGAGCTCCAGTCCAATGAGGCGAGAGGCTGAACTGTACACATAACCCTGAACACATGATATGTTCATCACAATATGATTCAACAATGATTAACATGGCTTTCAACACGTGCTATTGAAACCGTGTGATTTCAATAGCACGTTTCTAAAACAGATTTGAAACATTTCAAGATTTGAAAGAAAAGGGTTTAACATTAAAGGGGCAGTGTTATGTACTTGATTGTGCTTATTTTATAGCACAATCAGGTAACTATGTTCCCTTCTGTTAGAAAAATGCTAATGTTATGTTATATATTTATGTACATATTTCTGTACATAATTTGTATTTCTGTAATGTATCCAATTTTACAAAACAGAAACTTAGAAAGACAATAACACAAAAAGCTTATTCTCCATGATGGATTAAAGCAAGCTGTAAAGTAAATATACAAATGAAGCATAATGAACAGTTTGATCAGTGTGTGTTGGAAGATGTTGGATGGATAACAGTCAGAGTGAAGGAGAATCTGAGTAATGTTGAATGTTATGTTAAGAACACTGGCAGGCAGTAAGCTTGCGTCCGTTTCTTGTGTGCTTTTATTCCAGTCCTTATTATCACAATGCCTGTATCTGCTTGTAGTTTGGTAATCGGTTGTACTGTCAATAATGGTCCATGTGTTTTAAATGTACTTCTTGATTTGCTGATATTCACTGAAAACAAACAAACTGATCTACACACAAAACCTACTAAACGTGATTTAACTCACCTGACCTTGTTTTGGACATTATGATGTTTTTTTTTAGACTAAAACAAGGTAAAAGTAGTAGCCTGCATGATATGCTTACTAATTTACTCCAGACATACATTGAAATTCCTCCCCTGAAATCCAAAACCTTGACACACAGAAATGTCCCTGAACTCATCAAAACATCCACTAAGAGCTTTAAACAGCAAATATTCACTTAAAGAGGCATGCTGATTAATTTAGGGGAAGAACACAAAGTCCCACTACATGACTGAGCAACATGTTCTGATCATTTTGATCATATCTGATCATTTTGATCATACTTCACCTTGCACCATCCGAAACAAGGTTTCTATGACAACTATCACTAGCATTGATACGTTTCTGGATCTGTGAGGGTTTCACAAAGGTCAAGACAAACTGACCCCATAAAGAACTGCTCCCAGTCGGGAACCAACATCCACCACAGTCCGACCACTGAGGTCCGGCAGAACGTTCTGGAACAGGAACTGAAGGTCAGACACTGAGAACGAGTGTGAGATGAAATCTGCAGGAGAAGAAGAGAACAGGAGTAAACATCCATGTTCATAAGTACACTACTTATAACACTCAGTCTGTGTGGGCCTGTCACAATAACCAATAAATCAATTATGATAAACTCAATTATTTCAATTGGTATGTTATCCGAGGTCTCTACTAGCTCCTTTTATAAAAGGACAATTTCATTTAGAGAAACTTCATGATTAATTTTATTTCTTTATTTTGGATATTTAAAATGTCTTCCAGTTCCACTGTCAAATGTTTATGAGAATTTAAAGCTTATTAATCTTTGAGAACACGTTCTTGTATTATTATGACATTACCATCATGTTTCTTGAAAATAGTCCCAAAGCAGCAATGTTATCATTTATCATAATGAATAATGTCAATTCATTGTGATAAATGAATCGTCCCAGTTGGATCAATTCACTTCTTGTTTCAGCTAGATGGAATAACTAGCTGCGCCTCTTTTTCCACCTCTTCATCTTTACCTCCTGTTTCAGTTTAATAACTGACTTTAAGAATGGAAAGCGAGGATGTTTGGTTTTTGCTTTGATTAACAATAATTTAAAGTCATTTTTTAATGATTTGGTTCTGGTCTACTGGAAGGAAACATGGCTGCGTTAACCCATAAGGATCTATGAGCAGGCAGGCCATCAGTCATTTGGTTTGAGTTGGGATGACCATCTGTTGAAAGACTTGGATCTAACAGGGATCAGAGGCACAGCATTCAGATAGCATCAGAACGAAATTACAACTGCAGCTTTTATAAGTGAATTTTTCACATAATTCTTAAAACTGTCACCATGACATAATAGTTCATCTGAGACAAATAATCAGTGAAAAACACTTTGGACCATCATCGTGTGTGTGGAGGCAGAGTCATGTTCCTACCGAGGGGGGCGGTCCTGAACGATCCACAGCTGAGACAATAGTTCCTGCTCATGGCCCCCTCCTCACACAGAGCGTCCACTTGGTCCTCACTGTACAGGAAGCTGTCCACATGAACCGTGGGCCGCTGCTGCTGCTGCATCTACAAGACAGAACGACATCAGTAGTGTAATTAGCTCAGCTGATGTGTGTTTCCACCAGGTGTTTGCTTGCTAATTGCTGCTGGATAGTCTTGAGGAGCTGAGCTGGGGAGTCGTGGGGGAAGGCTGCTCTGTGAAACAGAAGCTCGATGGCAGCGGTGTCAAACTCCCGTCCTCAAGGGCCACTAAGTGTCCTGCAACTTTTAGATGTGCCACTGATGCACCACCTGAATAGAATAATAAGATCATTAAGATTCTGGAGGTCTGATCTACACAAGGAGGAGGTAATTAAGCCATTTCATTCCAGTGTTTTGTACCTGTGGCACATCAAAAAACTGCAGGACAGCGGCCCTTGAGGACTGGAGTTTGACACCTGTGATCTACCTGTGATCTAGGGCTTAGAACAGGGGTCGGCAACTCCAGGCCTCGAGGGCCGGTCTCCTGCAACTTTTAGATGTGTCTCTTCTTCAACACACCCGAGTCAAATAATGAGGTCATTAGCAGGACTCTGGAGAACTGGACTGTTCTTCGGAGGTGAGTCAGCTGTGTTGGACCAGGGAGAAATCCGAAAGTTGCAGGACACTGGCCCTTGAGGACCAGGATTGCCCACCCCTGGCTTAGAAACTGCAGTTCTGAGGAGGAGATGCACCTCTAAGGTTGGGCTAGGACCACCCAGGTGTTTTGCACAGCTCAATAGTTACAATGGAGATTAAAGGATTTCTCAAGAAGTGAATAAAAGAGTCAAAGCAACACTGCAGGTACATTTTTGATCAATATAATGTGAAGCTCAAAAAAGTTGATTTTAAATGATACTGCCAGGCTAAGACTATCTTCTCGACAGATTACACCAAATGTGGTGTAATCTGCACACACCACATTTGTGTGCAGATTACTGGAGAACATGACATCATGTAATCACATCACACCACAATGACAACCTGAGCCAGACAGGGTCAGACAGACCAATGAAAACGCCTCATTCATTCATGCATGCACCATTTAAATCCGTGCAGATGAATGCGAGCACAGTCATGTCAAAGTCTGAATGCAGACTGCACCCTTTCAGGATCATTATGGTTGTTTATCCACATCAGAAACAGACAAGTGTAGCTCAGTAATGAGACGTTTTGAGATGAAACTGTGGAGGAACCTTGAGTTGTGCAGCAGTCTCAGTCGGCAGCATGGCATCGACCGGCAGTCTGGCTCTCAAGTCCTCTGCAATGCTCTGCAGGATCAACTTATTGTTGTCAAGCAGCAGCTGATCCAGCTCATCTACAGAAGCACACACACACAAACACACACATTAGGGACTCACACATTACTGAGATTTAGGTTCTTTAGGAAACAACATCAGAGCCTCTACCAGAAACCTGGCTAACAGTGTCAGGTGGCTTTTTCTACCTAAGAATGATAGCAAAGGTGAAGTACAGAAGACAACGCTGAGCTGACTTAAAATGTTTCTTTAAAAAGAAAAAAAGTTAAAAAACAAGGCATAAATGTACTGAATTACAAATTTATTTGTCAAGTCATCACTGATTTCTGCTCCCAAAATGTGGCAGATTGTATTTAATAATAATACAATAGATTTGATTAAAAATGCCCTTCATATCTTGAGATTTCAAAGGGCTACAAAGTAGATAAAATTAAGCCAATAAATAAATAAGCGATTAAAACATATGTCTAGGAACATGAATCCAAATTTTGCTGGAAAAAAGAGCATTTTAAGAACAGACAGTGGCCTCAGAGTGTCACTTTTAGATCCTGATTTCATTTTCCAGCAGGACTTGGAAAATGAAATCAGGTACAGCTGAGCTCCACACTGCCAGCTGTACCAACACCTGCTGTCATCGCCATGGTTTCAGCAGCAAACTGTCCTGATCTAAACCTTACATGCCAAGTCCTCAGAACTTCTGCTACTTAAAAACATTTTCATTAAACTGTTTCACTTTCTGTCACATAACAACAAACGATAATGTATTTTATCTAACAGACAAAAACAAAATAACAAAGGGAAAACAATGTATATCTTTATATATTTTAGATTGGATGAAGAGCATCTATGAATGTCAATTTAAATCTTGCCCCAGATTTTTTGACTTAAATTAGATCTAGACTTTGACTAGACCCATCAAATACATGAAGCTCTGGAAAAGTAGGATTTCTGTAAAGACTTTGTGAACAAAGTACTGAACTGAGAGTTGTGTGTGTTCGTCACTAGTCACAGATGATTCCTGTGGCTGGCCGGAATGAAGTATCGCGAGAAGAGGGAGGGGACATGCGTGCCGGTGTTCACCTGAGTTTTTGATCCAGTCCAGTAACTTTGGGAGCTCAGAGGGATTCACCTGGCCCAGCAGCTCCCGCAGCTTCAGCCTGGCCTCATCGGCGTTCATTTTGACCCGGTAGAAGCTTCGAGAACAGGCCGAGAATCCCGCCTCTCTCCGGGTCCCGGTCCGGAAAACACGTGCTAGACTGTGGAGGGGAGCCGGGGGGACTTACTTCATCATCACTACTATCATTTTTCCTCTTCTTCGCCGCTCCAAACGGTGTAGATTAGAAGTGACGTCTTCTTCTTCTATAGCGTTTTCTGGCATCTAAATCTTTGTGCATTACCGCCACCAACTGGACGGAAATGGAATTCAGAATTCCTGTCACATGTTATTTATTTTATCTTTTAGAATTACTTTTATTTCTGCTCTACTTAGTGGGACTTTATATTCTGGTTCTCCTGCCTGAACAGCTTCTTTAGCCAACTTATCTACTTTTTCATTACCTTAATGTGCTGGAACTCATGTGAATTGAATACTTGTTTTTTGTTGCTTTATACCATATATCAAATAACTAACTTCATCTAAAAGATCTTGACAGCTATCAGATTTTCCATTTCTAATACTAGTTAAGCAAGACATTGAATCTGAGGAGATAACTGCCTTCCTTGGCTTCACCTCCATTGCAATGCCAAAATAATTGCCAACATTTCTGCTGAAAAAATTGATAAATTATTTGTTGTTCTTCTTTTTACAATGACTTTTTGTTTTGGAATATAAACTGCTATTCCTGTTTTACCATTTTCCTCTTTTGATGCATCTGTATAGATTTGTATCATATTTTCATACATTATTTCTAAATACTGCTGAATAATTTGATATAAACCCCCACAGGACTCTTCTATTTTTTGGGTTTCTAAATGTACTATTGGCATTTCAAATGTATGTTTCCCACCATTTTAACATTTTAACTTGGTTCCTTTAGAACATTTCTCATACTCATGCTCCCCTCCACACTTGGCACACCTGAGTTTAGCTCTGCAAGCAGCAGCAATATGTCCAAACCTTTGATATTTGTAGCATCTGGTTGGTAGAGGAATGTATTGCCTTATTGTACAACTGACATAACCAATCATTACTTTGTCGGATAATCCATCCTCTTCTAGGACTAACAAAACTGACTCACTAGGACTTTTAACTTCTTGTCTTGTAACAAACAGGCGCTTCACTTTAATCAGCTCCTTTTACATGACCTTTATTCTCTTCCTTTGTCAGATCAGTTGATACTCCAGATATTACTCCCATTACTTTTCCTCTGTTCTGCCATATTTGTGGCTTGATTGTTTTTCCCAATAATGTTTTGCATCTCATTAGTCCTTGCACCTGATCTCTATGTCTGCACAACAGCAATAGATTACCATCTCTTAACTTTTTGACAGTGTTCACCTCACCTATTATTTTATATATTGCCTCACTTATTTTTGAAGCACATGGGGTCTGGAATCTAAGAATCACTTTAATTTATTTATTTTATCTTCCTCTCTTTCTTCTTCATCAGAATCAAATCCTTTCCTTTTCTTATTTCCTCGGTTCACTGTTTGCCAGTTCCTTTACAATAATCACTGATCAAACAGTCGCCAGCAGCCGCTGCAGCTCCGCCCCGCAGCCCTTAGAAGTGACTTACTGACACCTTGTGGAAAAATAGAATTACTGCAGGATCCAATCTGCGCTAACCACAGGACACAAATCCAGAATCATTATGGAATATCCCATATAATCACAAACAGATGAACATTGTAAAACGTTCATTAATCGCACACTTTTTTGATGGGGTAAGACGATAAATGATCAAATGCTGAGAAACAAAATCATGGATGCAATAAAAGAAGACAGTAGAGATGCTTTGCATTTTGTTGCAGCTCTTCTGTTTTTTTCTGTCTTGAATTTTGTGACGTCACAAATGAAAACTGATGTTTTTAAGGAATGTTCCAACTATGCAGTACACCAGCACAGATCAGCGAGGTGAAGTGCTGTTAGGCATTGTTTTTTTTTTTTTAACTCTTATCATGAAATTAAATATTTTTCAGGTCTATTTATTTTTTAGCTGAAGGAAAGTTCAAAGTATTTTTTGTCCTGTGGACAGATCCATTGTTATGTGAGCATAACTTCATCATCTTCTATCTGTGGGCAGATAGAAGAAATCAAACGTGGATTGTGTTTATCTACCAGCTTCTTCTATGACTTTTCTGGATTGAAATCTAAGGAGCTCATTTCTTACAGTTGACAAACAAATGCTGACTCCCTTTTTGTGTTTTTTTTAGTTTTTAAACATTTATATGACAGACGATATATGATTTATGCCCCAACATATTTTTTGGGGATCCCAACTGATTTGGATTTTACTTAGCAGCTACTGAACCTGGACAACTTAAATCTGATGAAACTTAAAACTCAAGTTTAATGTAAGAAATGATGAGTTAACAATTAGACATAAAATTGTGAGAAATCAATGACAAAACATCTTGTTATTTCTGCTAAAGTGGTACATGCAGTTTCTTTTCATGCCTTTATATGTTGAAGTCTGGGTTTGCAGGATGCTCTGCTTTCTGGACAAAATCTGTTTTTCTAATAATGAATACTAGACATCAGAAATCTCTTTGCTTGCTTGGTGTATGTTTTTAATGTGTTATTTTTCACAGAATGCAATACATAAGTGCACAGTGTGTTACAGATACAGACGAGACCACAGAAGAAGAGAACGCCTCCCATTTGTTAGTTCATCAATTTCAGTAACAGAACACAGCTGGAGGGATTTCCATGTTTCCTGCCCAGCCTGGTTTTGGCCACTCACCTCTGATGTAAGGCAGATTTTTTTGAACAAGGTGCATAAAATGAGAGCAGCTTCTGTGTACCGCTGAGCCAACGTTCACAGATCTTTTTACAAGCAAATCATTTAGCCCCAAAGTGTCCCCTCCTCTGGAGAAACCATGATCTAACAATGTTTTCCAACGTTTTTAAAAATCAAAAAATCTGCTCTACTCTTCATGTAACCGTAGGATGGCTATATAAGATATGAGGCAGCATTTATGCCAATTGAGAATAGAAATATAAGTGAGAAAATCATTCTAAAAGTTGGTGTTCATGTATATATTTGGCAAGTTTTGCAAAGGGGGCCCCTGCCCAGAAGCTGATGCAGTTTGGGGGGCCGCGGCATGGAAAAGTTTGGGAATCCCTGCAGACAACACAAGTTGCAATGTGTCACAACAATAACTCTGCTCTGATTTGGTGCTCCTAACATAAAGGAAATGCAAACACTAAACGTTTTCCTCTATCCGGCGTGAGGAAGCCTGACGAGTGCTGCCTGGCCCGGGCCGAGCCGCAGCTCAGCCAGGTCCACGCTGCTGCCTTCAGGGAGGGCGCTGCTGTTGGTGCTGAGGGCGACCACTGCATGCCGAGGCAGCGCCGCTTCGCTCGTCCGCAGCACCACCTCCTCCTCCGGCCCCCAGTTGAAGGCAGCCAGGTAGCGATCGTTGTGATCCCAGACCCGCAGGTACGCCAGAGATGAGGACGAGTTGGAGAGGAGGAAGAAGTCTCCGTGAAGGAGGGAGCGCTGTTTGGCCCGCAGCTCGCTCACAGAGCGGAAGAAGTTGCGGAGGGACAGCCTGTCGGTCTGATCCTCCTGGAGACGGAGAAACACAGAGAGGAGACGTCAGGGTTTAGGTCGGCCTGAAATATTCTCAAGGCCCCCCAAATAATTTAGGAGGTTTTGTTGATTTTTTCACTGCAAAAAACCCCCAAACCTAAACAAAAAAAACAACAACAATAAATTCAATTTACTATGTCCAGAATGAGTAGAATATTTTCAAAGTATAAAAGCTATTTTTCTGCTTTTACTGCTGTTTGAGAAGTGTCAAATCCCATGCCTCCTCTGGGGGGCATGGGAGCTAGTGAAGATCCTGGTTGTGTTTACTAGATATTCCCTATAATCGATGAAAAATTGTGCCGCAACCTTCCTTAATCACAAATAAGCCTTCAGTAAATTATGTCTAAAACTGTTGCAGGAATTTCATCAGCAACATATTCCCAGATTTGAGTGACTACACTGATGTGTGTGTAGTTTTTATATTTTTATTACAGGTACAGTATGTCCCAGAGTTTTTCACCTGCAGTTTCCTAGACAGACGCTAAAGTCACCCTGAAGAGATAAGAGTAAAACTACATAATTATAAAGACAGTGTGAAGCATGTGAGTGTTGGATCCTGGTGACAGATTACCTGCAGAGTTCCATTCAGTTCCTCTTCAAAGTCCCAAAGCATCTTGGGAAACTTGGATTCCTAATGCAAACATGAAAAGATTAGAAAAAACAAACAAACCAGTTGGACAGTTTCTAATTCAAAACTAGTCAGAAATTAATCAGATACAAATAATACTAAAAGAATTTCAGGATTTATTTCCTGTTGAGCAAAATCTGGGAGCAGGTCTGCTGTCAGTGAGCAGCTCTCACCCCGTCCATCAGGCCGATCTCGTCTCCGTAGCTGAAGACAGGCGTCCCAGGCAGCGTCAGCAGCAGCAGCTGGTACAGTTTGACATGAGCTGGAGGAACGACTGAGGCCAGGTGACCGTCGTCTCGCCCCCCCAGGTTCCAGGCCAGCTTGGTCTGCGTGTGGTTGGAGTACAGCCTCTGGACGGTGCGGGCGTAGCGGGCGGGATCCGAGCCGCCGGCTGTCAGAACTTTAGATATGAGGAGGTCCACTCCAGTGGAGGACAGAAGAGCAGACACGTCGTCAGCGGAGGAGCTTTCTGTGACGCCGAGCAGGAGTCTGAAAGACGCAGACACGGATCAATCCACAGCTCACAGGAAGCTGCTCGTATTTTCAAAACGCAGACATTTTTTAAAAATGCTCATTTTTAGAAACATTTAGACAATAAAAAGATTCATCAAGACAAAGACAAGAACAAGGAAATGAAACATCCATCCTTCTCTAAAGCTTTAAGGAGTTTGAAGTTTTTGCCTGATCAAATATTTCAGTTTGAAAAAGCAAAGTTAGAATGAGCAGCAGAAAGGGGACAGAGTATTCTTTAAAGACAAAGTTGTTCCTGTCCTTGTTGGACTTTTTCATAATTGAACAAAAATGCATTAAAATGACATATTCTAATTCTCTCTAACATGTGATCTGGGCAGCAGGAACCATCACGTGAAGAAGGTGTTTGGGTTTTGGAGCCAAAAGAAAAGCCTGTTGCTATCAGAGGTCAGAGGTTACAGATGAACCGCACCTTTCTGACCCGCCTCTCAGATCCTGGTCCGTCCTGTTCTGGACGATGGCCCGGATGTCGGCCCAGAGAGCCGGGACCTTGCTGGCCAGCTGCTCCACTCCAGACAGCTGGACTCCGTCCACTCCTTCACTCAGCCAGAACACCAGGGCAGACTGGAACCACAGGGACGAGTCACTCACTGTTCATCTGACCAAACACTTCGAGCTTCACTTCACAATTAATGCTGAACCTAAAACAAAATCTGTAGGACACCCTGAGTGACTTAAATGTGCAGTTTAACTTTCATTTTGATCCTGCAGCCCATATACAGAAACCTATAAAAAATAAAAATAGATATATTATTCATATCTCTCAACTTCTGTCACATGGTGATTCTACCACAAGCTTCACGTTTTAAACATTGCGATTTTAAAACATACTGGAGCTTCTGGCTGCATCTTGACTAAATATGACAAAGTTCAAGCAAAATAAAACTTAAAACTTGTCATTTCTTACGGGGACCAGTAAAAAGTTTAAGTCCATTTCATCATATATAATGTGCTGCAGCGCATCATTACTTTGGTGGATTGTCTTGACTCACTTCTACCTCATGATGACTTCCTGTACGTTTAGCTCATGTCGCTTATCAGCTTGAAACAAGTCGGTCATTACCTTCAGTCTCTCTGCTACGTTTGTCACGCTGCTTCTGGAGAACCAGGGTCCAGATGAACCCTGGTAGTTTGGAGTCAAATCCAAAACCACACAAATACCTACGAAAGAGGAAAAAAAAGAAAACAAAAGAAAAGCTGTTTACATATTGTGTATAAAAGACACATAATTTCTTCCTCCACATCTGACATAAAATCATTCTAAACATTTTCTGTTTTAGATCAGTTAGTGTCACTGAGAGGAGTTTTAATAGGCTACATGCCACAATAATGAGAGCAGGAATTATATGAAGATGTATGTAGTTGTACTTTCTCAGGATTCACCAAGTATTTTTGCTTTATTTATTTGTGAATGTTTAAAGTCTACATTTGGGATTTTGAGTAAATATAATCTCTATGTACATAATAAACAGAGGAGCCAAAGAAAAATTTGGACCTTGTGAATGTCTTTATTAAGATGCACCGATTTGGCCCAATATCAATATTCAGTATTAATTCTGCTTTATGGCTGTTAACCAGTATTTACAGATGTATCAATTATATGTTTGGCTACACTTCTGACATCATGTAAAAGTCACCACTGCCTACTCTGCTTCTCTCCTTCAGTTAAACATCCCACAATCCTTTGCTGCATCACTATCATATGACAGAACAGATACCACCTGACCGACCTGCTGCCCTCCTGAAACATCAACAACACAAACATAAACATCAGGTCTTATCAGCCCAGTTTAACTTATCGGTCCGATACTGATATGTTATGATGCATGACATAATCTTATATATTGTGTATTAGTGGAAGTATGGCTCTGAAAAAACATTTTTCTCACCTTTTCGGCGAGCCGCCTGGATGACGCCTTTAAACTGCTCCAGGTTTCCAGCTTCAGGTGAAACTTCCTCAAACCTCAAGCTCATGGCTTCATCAGGTGGAGCAACGTGAATCGGACCAAGCACCAAACCTTTCACCTTCAGCTGGGACAAGCTGGCCATCTTCTGCTCCACACCTTCCAGGATGGAAAGTCAGGGAGGATTTTGAACTATTCATCCTTTTAGAAATCAACTATCAAGTCAGTAAAACTGAGAAACCGGACCAAGCAGAATGTTTTGGTGGCACTCACATGAAGCAGGGAAAAATAAAACCTGCAAAATGATTCATCTGATTTACATCACATGAGTGTGTGTGTGTGTGTGTGTGTGTGTGTGTGTGTGTGTGTGAGGGCGTGTGTGTGTGAGTGTATGTGTGTGTGTGTGTGTGTGTGTGCGTGGACGTGGCTGGGCGGATGGAGAGCAGCTCACCCTTCAGGTTGTGTGTGTCGGTGAAGGCGTGGATGTTTCCGATTTGGTACAGTGGGCCTTCGTTCCACCAGCTGGTGGGCGGCAGCTCTCTGCAGCGAGGGGCCTGCAGCAGGATGAGGACGGCTCCCACCAACATCCCCAGCCAGGCGAGCCAGAACACCAGCAGGAGAGTCCAGCGGGTTCTCACCCAACTGGGGAAAGAAGCAAACGTGTCCAGAGGACCTTCAACAACCATAAACCTTCAAAATCTTCCAGTTGAAATGATCCCTGCTGAGTCTAAGACGCTATCAGCTCATATCACATTATGCTCATATGCTGGATCCTGGTGTTTGTGACACGATGCTCCAGTAACACCACTCTGGTGCATCATCACCTTATTAAACGTCACTTCAGACAAATGATGTTTGAAGTATTTCAGCAACTCTGTTCACGTCTTGTACTAATGAATTTATCATCTTCAGCTGATGATGTGATTATTACACTCTGGTGAAGACAGCTGATCGTTTTGAACAAAACTGTTTTGCTGCTAAGCTAACCCAGTTCTATGAACGCATTAATGTTCCCCGATAGCACAGAGGTCTGCAGCATGAGGCTCTGTGGGCCTGGGCCTTCCTAACTGACTCTTAAAAAATGTGACTAAAAATGATTTAAAAAAACAAAACAACTAGATATGACAAATGCAGGTTTTTTCATGGAACAATTTCATTTCATGTTTACAGTAGAATGACACTAAAAGTATCAATCGTTTTTATTTAGATCTGTTTTTCTTGTTCACCTGGGTGAAAATAACAACATACCAGATACAAAAATGTTCTCATCTTGTTTTCAAAATGTTTCTCTTTATCCTGAAACATAAAATGGGAACAAAACAGTAGCTTTTTAATAATTATAGTAGGTTTCCTGTATTTAATCAATGGAATTATAAATAATCAAAAATGACACTGTTTATTGTTCTTGAGGTCATGTGATATTTGTTATTAGCTGGACTGAATCTTTAAAAATGATCAGAATAAAGAAGTGAAGCTGCAACACAAACACAGTGTGTCCCTGTCCTGCAGGGGACCCAAAGTGGGTCCTCGAGGGCCGCCGGCATCCTGCATGGTTTAGTTCTCTCCCTGATTTAACGCACCTGGATCCAATGATGGATCATTAACGTCGACATTCAGAAAAGCTCGTCACGACCAGGGAGAGAACCAAACATGCAGGATGTTGGCCCTCGAGGACCCACTTTGAGGACCCCTGCTGTACAGCAGGTCAATACTGCAGCATGTTTTCTGAATAATAGCTCTCTAGTTGACGTGATATTTCACATTAAAAAAATAAATACATTTTATAGCCCACAGGTTGTCCAGCATCCAACCATCATTAAGCTCTGTGTGAGCGGCGCGTCCTCCTCACCCAGGAGTCCCCGCCACCCGCAGCAGCTCCTCCTTGTTCAGGCCGGTGAACGTCTCCTCCTCCTCCTGCGCCTCGTCCAGGATCTTCAGTTTCACGGAGCCGTTCTTCTCCGCGTCCACCTCCTCCCTGTCCTCAGGAGGGGCCTCCGGGGGCCCGTGTCCATCGGCGGTCATCGGCTGCCTCTCCTGGTCCTCCTGGTCCAGGTCGGCCTCGCTCACATCAGCCTCGGTAGCGTCAGCATCCACAGCGGCCCGGGCCGCAACCGGGGCCGCATCCAGAACCGCATCAGGGGCCGCATCCAGAGCGGCCCGGGCCGCATCAGGGGCCGCATCCAGAGCCGCATTAGGGGCCGCATCCAGAGCCGCATCCGGGCCGTCCTTCTGCTCCGCGCTGACGCTCTGAGCATCCTTCATCTCCACATTAGTTTTCTCCGTGTTCATCCCGTTTCCAACTCACTGTCTATTTTTCAGGATGAGGTTTGGTGTAAACGGTGTGTCTGCTGGTGAGCTTGTAAAAGCCAGTCGGCGTCCGCCAGGCTCGCTCTGTCTGCTGCCTTCAAGTGCAGTAGGAAACACTCAGCTCCACTCTGTAGCTGACGATCTGAAACGATGGGTTTCCTTCTGGCAGAGGCGGCCCAAGGCAGAGGCGAGTTAAGTGGCTGCTGGGAACCCCAAGAACACCAAGTATATCTTTATAAGCCAAAGCAAATTAAATAAAAAAAAAAAAAAAAAACGAAACTAAACAAACAAACAAAGAAAAAAGGCTATTACACGTCCAAAAACTATTCATACATAATTTTTACAGTTGTTAAAAAAATAGTTGGTGGATTTTCTTCCTGCTGTTTGCTGCTGGGGAAACATAAACTGACAAACTAATTCCCTGAATTAGACTTTCAGCATCACATTGGCAGATGCAGACTGGGTTTGAGCCTTTCCTCTTACCGTAGAGTCAGTAAGGGAATCTGGTGTGAAGCTTGGCTGCTGTGGCTTTAGTGCCTAGAGGATTGATAATTCATCCTGATATCCAATATTAATATTGATGTTACGGCTAATAACTGATACTTATCAATGTATTGGTATCAGTTATATAAGTATATATTTCACAGCCTTTTCAACAACCTTTCAAAACACAACAACCATACTGCTGACTTCATCAGTTTAACTCCCCACAATCCTTTGCTGCATCCCCATCACTGTCACATGACTGAACAAATACCAACCGTGACCATCACTCTGACAGAACACACGGGTTGGTTGGTGGTGTTATAACCATGGCGATGTGGAACAGCTTATTTTGATTCATTAGTCAATCAGATAAATCCATGATGCAGATCCAGACTTCTGGCTTCATTCTCTTCATCTTCTGAACTTTTTGTCCTACTACTATTAAAACACTTTGAGTTAACTGTAGATGATCTTACAGCCTCATATAGTTTCATGTCAGTAAAGATTCTGTTCTATTATTATTGTCACTTGTTTCACATGTGGTGAAGGCAAAAGGATGGAACCTAAGCTGGACTTCCACATGGACCCTGTGGTCTGTGGCTGACGGTGTTCCTACTGGTTGCACTGGGAAGTGACGGTTCAAACGCTAAGAGATGGGATTCTGTCAGAGGATTTCTGCTGATTCAGAGAAATCAAATGGAAATTGGGAACAAAAAATGGCATTCCAACTAATGTGGTAGAACAAAAATGACCCCAGTCACTTTCTACAGATATTTGAAAAAATAATTGTTCGATGTTATTATATTTGAGAACAGCAATAATTCCAAGTTTCTTTTTTTTGTTTTTTTTTTACAGACTAATAGAGTCTAAGAGTCATAGCTCTGCTGTGACTGCTGTCTCAGTAGAAATGACAGAAATTCTTCATAAATAAAAGCTTGACAAAAAAACAGTCCCATGACATATTTAAATATATAAAAAACTGAAATATACAAAACTCTGGTCCATCCAGGCACTGATTTGGGGTTTTCTGCGAGAAAGTTTCTTTTGTAATTTGTATTTTAGTGGAAAATGTAAAAAATAAAAACTATTTTAGTATCAGTCCACTTCATCTTTGGTATATTTCTAAAAAGCAATTCAGAAACAAAAAGTAATATGCTAAAAAAATATTAATAAAGCACTAAGAGTAAACACCAAGTGGTATATGTTTAAATGAAAACATGTTTTGTGCTACTCCTTACAATATTATAATTGTTCTTTAATTTGTCAGAAAAAAATAACAGCAATGAAAACAAATCCCAGTTTTTCACATCAACATCAACATTAACAGGTGATAAAGTGGAAATAAACTGAAGTTGTAATACATCACAAACAGGAGACAGAAATCCAAAACAGTTAAGACAAGAAGTAGGTTAGAGAAGTTAAGGAGAAATATTTTGGTTTTTACAACAAAGCTGAAACCAGACTTTTCCTCTCAGGAGTCTTTCAGTTGAAATGTTCAAACTCTAACATTAAAAGTTATTTGATTGTCTGATGTTGATCTGTTGTGGTTTCTCCACATCAGGATCTTCTTCCATCACAGTCTCTCTCTTTGGTGGCTTGTTTGGCACGTTGTGAGCTCTCTAGTCCTCCGTGTGGTTGTACAGTGCATCTGCAGTGGGGTTCTTACGATGGGACGGAGGGACAAGGTGATTGGGCAGCTCGCTGGGCAGTTCATAGCCCTCCAACTTGATCTGAATGAGATGCTGAGCGAGGGCAAACTCCTCATCGTCAAGCATGCCATCCTGATCGCAGTCAGCCAGTTTCCAAATCTTTCCTAGGACAGTGTTGGGTAGCCGGGAATTCATCATCTCCTTCTTGGCGTTGACGCCTGTGATCCTACCATTGACGGGCATCAGTGTGTAGAAAATCTCATCGTAGCGGTGTTTGTCACGACTGACGATCCAGTCGTCCGCATCCGCGCCGGCACTGATACCCTCACCGTATCCCCGACCGAAAGGCCCGTCCTCGGAGCCCTCAAACGCCCCACCGGACACCATGGCTGGAGGCAGCTTGGACTCCTCCTCTCGGATCATTGCCATCAGAACTGCAATCTTGGTCGCCAGCATCTTATCCACTGATTCAATCAGTTTCATTTTCAGAGACGGAAATTTACTGAAATCGTAGTGCTGCAGCATGTCCTGGAGGAGAACAGGAAGAGGCACAAGGTCAACAGAACTAATCTGTCGTTGTATGCAAGACATGTTTACATCTGCCTTTAATATTCTATGGCTTGAATGACGTATTGAGCCCAGCAGGACTGCTAACTAAAAAATTAGTTGCGCTAACTGTTACCATCAACATGATATTTAACAAAAACTAATGATAAAGCGCTAACTTCACTTCAAATTATATCTGTTCTTGAAAGACTACAACCTTTGAGTATCAATTTAATTTTGACCTTATTATTTACAAGTTCTGTAATCCATATATTGTATTTATGTTCCTATCCTTTTCTGTACTGTGCATGTTCCTAAGTTAATAAGAAAGAAAGAGAGAACACAAAGAGAGGAAACATAACTGCTATGTAAACAGTCTTCACTCATTTCAAAATAAGAGCATGAAAATAAATGTCTAACCACTTGACAGTGTCAAATATATGTTTTAGTGTTGGGCAAGTTTGAAAGCAGTGAAAATTGTGATTAGCAGTTTGACTGTGTGAGTATTAGAAGTTATCTGTAATCTGTAACGTAAAATTTAAGGAAAACAAGAAAAGTGTTTGGCTGCAGGGTTTTTAACCTCAGATCTGTGTGGATTTACAACATTAAGGAGTTTTGTTTCAGTAACAGAGCTGAACATCACACTGCCAGCTGTTTGCAGCTGGACACAGCATCCCTTCTGACCGCGGTGCAACACCAAAGCCTGTGTGTCAGTGTTGTATGTTCAGGATCACAATCTTTTTTATCAGTTTTGTTGGCTCTAACGGCCTGTATTTTTTTGAAAGTAGGCTGACAGGAAAGGGTGAAGACATGCGGCAAATGTTGCTGGGTTGGGAATTGCACCAGCGACGGCCGTGACAAGGACTAAGGCCCCCACACGTGGGTTGTGCTAAACCACTACACCACCACAGGGTGCAAGAAGGAAGATTTATAAAGAGGAAGAGGATTTCAAAAAACTTCAGACCATAGTTGTGTCTGTTGTTGTCTCTGGGGACAGAAAACTCTCAAACATCCACCAACAGCCAACTATTTAAGTGCAACTTGGGAAATCACACACCCACTATCAGTGTCTCCCGACAGGAATCAGAGACCAGCTGCAGCAGAGTTCATTCTGTCCTAAGTGTCAAAAGCCTCTTTAGCACTTAGGACACACAGTTATACTTCAAAATGAAGCTTCAAGCTTCTCCATTTTTCTTCTCATTATGGAGTAACGACATCTCAACAGTTTTCATCAACAGTGAGACAAACTGACTTAGCAGAAGTGAAATGTCAGGATCTAGTTTGTTTTCATTTCCTTACTAACCAGATGGGCCTATTTTCTACGATACAGGCTTAAGCCTGTATCGTAGAAAATAGGCCCTGCTGTCTGATGAGCAGTTTGAATCAACCACCAGTCATTTGCATATCGGCTTGTTTTAAATGGAGGAGGAATTCTGCTTCTACCTGCATCTTGGTGACATTGGGGAAGTCTCCAGGGCTGATGTGATGCTCCCTCTGCAGGGTGACGTAGATCTCTGGTAGCCTCATGATCAGCTCTTCTTTCTTCTTTTCCCGCCCAAAAAGAGAAGGCATCTCCTTCTTCAGGTAGCTGATGATGTAAGCATGAACCTAATGGACAAGACCAGGAGATTTTAGAGGGTGTCATTGGTGAATTAAGATATTTACACACATTGCAACAAACATAACTGTAAAGTTCTAATTCAGGTTAATTAGGATTACCAAAGTGATTTCTATTTGCTGAAAAATGGGAAAAATAGAGTGGCCTCATTTGTTTTCCTTTCTTCAAATGTAGGAATGTTGAAAAAAATGTCCTTATATTCAGTATGAGCCTTTGAGATAGCAAGCCCCAGCTCTACTCACACATTTTCTAGGAGTCTGAGAACAAGACTTTGTGATGACCACTCCAAAACACAGACTTTCCTGTCAAAACATCAACTTTCTTGTAATTTATTCAGGTCACACACTTTGGCTCATTGTCCATTTAGAAGACCCACTTCCACTTCCTGTCTGATGTCTTGAAATATTGATTCTGTATTTTCACATAATAATCTTTCCAATGAAATGAACCAGACTCGATGCGGTCCAGAGTTCTCTTGCTGGGATCTTGGCTGATTTCTTACATTTTATCCATGACGCCACACAAGGAAGCGGTGTGTTTGTGCTGCTCCTCCATCCACAGGTGTGCCTACCTTCACTCAAGTCCAATGTTGCAGATTAATCTATGAGAAGCTAACAACATCATGGCACCGTCATCTGGACTTACTCTAGTTTGTTTAAAGGTGTGTATGATCCTAAATGTTAAAGAACGTAATACGAAAAAAATGAAACTGGTATTTAGGAAATAGAAATAACTTTGTTAATCCAAGCAGAACTAAAACAGAAAAGCGTTAGTCTAATTTCATTACAAACAGCCAGAAAAAAATAATTCTATCTCTTCATGCTGTATGTGTGAATAGCTGGTCTCTACTGCATGTGTCGGTTTTTACTCCAGTCTGATTTTCAAATGTGGCTCATCTTACACAAAATTCAGACTTGATACTTTATCTTAATACTTTCTCATTAGCTTTTACAATGCTTTCAGACATTCTATTGAGAAAATATTTCAACGTGTTAATGTAACATTTGCATAATTTAATAAAAAAAAAAAGTTAGAAAACTAAATACTAATGCATTGGCGTAACCCCACCCACCACAACCATTTAGGCTTTTACAGCCAGCTATGTTGTTTTGAAACACTAAAAGTGCAAGATTTTCTCTTGTCTGATTATTCTTATGATTGCAAGATTTCTTAGTACTCCCATGATTCTCAAAGCATCAGAACATGCAGATTCTTTTGTCACCTTGGCAAGCCTCGCTCTCTTAATGAGGTCGTTGAGTTTACGGAGAGCAGCATTCCTTGGAAGACTCTGAATGTCCCGAAAGAGATCCTGAGACTCTGCCTCGAACAGACGTCTGCAGACGAGCAGAAATGAATGAATGAGGTGACACTTGACGGGAAAAACAACAGCATGTAATCTGTCCAAACATAAATAAATACGTGGGAATGCCATCAGGTTTGAATGAGCGAATGAATGGATTTGTGAGTGAGACCTGTTCTCTGTGTTCTGCAGTGGTTTGGCCCAGAAGGAACCCAGATACACTCTCACCACCTCTGGGGTGTTAATCACCTTCCCCAGTGACCACATGAGGGCGCCGTACACCCGCATCAGCTGCTGGGTGTCCACCTACACACAGAGGGGAAAGGCAGGTGTTCAACATGAACTCTGGTCTGTAGAATCCCTCTGTCCGTCCCACCTGGTCGGCCTTGTTGAGGACCACTCGGATCTTGTCGTCTTGTCCCTTAAAGGCTTTTATGGCTTCAGAGAACTCATCAGAAATATCCAGCTTGTGGGCATCGAACAGCAGGATGATTCTGTCCACTCGCTCTCCAAACCAACGCAGAACCTCTGCAAAGTCGTAACCTGAAGGCGAGAGGAAAAGCAGAGAAAGAGAGTTATTAAAAAAGTTCAGTCACAGCTGCAGGGTGTAACTTTTATAAAAAATATATATATATCTTTTTACATATTTGTTGAAACTGTCAGCATGTTGTGACAAAATAAAATGATAAAGATGATAAAATCTGAAAATTATAGAATTCCTAAGCATTCGCCCAGTGCTAACAACCAATCAGAGCAAGGAGGCGTGTTTTAGAGTTGTCAATCACTTCTTTGTGTGCCTTGCTTTCCCACAAGGTGATTTGTTTCTCTGCCATTAGCATATGAGCAGAATATTCACAAGAGTGATTGAAAGCATTAAGCTCCTCCTCCTAGTTCTGACTGGTTGTCTTTAGACAGTAATAATAGCTCAGAGAGGAAGTGGAGGAGGTTGATCTTCTTACAGATCATCTGTCTCATATTATACTGTCATGACATGGTGATAAATGTTTTAAAAAACATTAAGTAAAGTTTACATACTGCATATTTAAGAGCAGTATGTAGAAGATGTGTTTATAAGGCATGCTTACTGAGCTACCATGGCAACGGCTCATTTTTATTTTTTTTTATGTGTCAAACACGAAGAATCTGCACTCCACTGCAGACCAGCAAACAAAGCTTATCCAAAACTGTCCAAGATAACAGAAAGCTATTGACTTATTGGCCTGGGAGACATGGCAGCCTTTCAGGCTCAGCACATACATTTGCTGCAGCTATTCTCTGGCAGAACACACAGTTTTAGAGGTGATGTACAAGCTGTGAGGGCACGCTTGTTGAACTTTTGTGCCTTTTAATTGTGCGAGAGTATGTGTGCAAAGTGAGCTGTGGCCGTGAGGGTGTGGCCGTTTCGATAGCAGTGAGCTCAGACCTGGAAACTCAATCCAGGCAAAGATTAAACGGAAATTTACAGCAATAGCTCCTAGTCTACAAGTATATGAAGTGCCTCTACTGCCCTTTACTGTTACAGTCACTCTGGATTTCTGCTGGGAGTATAAATACAGATTTATCCAATTCTTTCAAGATAAATGTTGTCTAATTAATGAGGTTATTTTATAAATCCCTGTTGACATTGGTGGAATATTCCCAGGCTGGAGGTTCTTATGAATAAGTGAGGGTGTTGCCACTGGCAACAGAACGACATCCCCATCCTCCTCCTACGTCAGGAATCGGGTTACACTGAAGGCTTCAGGTGTTGGCTCAGAACCAGCCCAGGGGACATGATGACGAACAATAACTACTGTCATCAGCAAGGACACTTCTTGCACCTCTGAGACACATTTTAGCTGACAGCAATCACACAACAGCAACGCAGAGAGGAAGCAAAACTCCAGCACGTCTAAAAACCAAGGAAATTCCTCTGATATGAGGTGTAGTTAGCCTCTGCTTCTATAACAGGGTGACTGATTACTTTATATGTTCCACTTCCTTTGAAAAGGGAAACGCCTTTACCCTAACAATACTACTTCCCCTGCAGTGCTTTCACATATTCAGAGTTCAACATTGAGATGAAACAGTGGAGAGTTCTGAAATATGTTCCACACACGGATTTTACCACTTCATGCATCAAGAGCAGGAAGGAGGCCAGCAACAAACCGCCCTGCTCCCAAATAACACACTGATGCTGCTGGCTTCTTAGATAGTCAGTCAGTGAACAGTTTGGACACCGGCCCCTGAAGAGGGAAGAGCTCAGGGAACCAGCAGGTCAGGTTGGCTGATACGGTCAACCGGACCTGATCGTTAGATGATGTACGGTTAGATGATGTACGGTCAGCATCATCTAACGATCAGCTGCCTCTCTTGAGAGAACTCTCATTGTTTGCTTGGTGAGTTCCTGCTCCTCCAGTCTGGACTGAAATTCCAGAGTGTAAACAGCAAGCACTACCGGAACAGTTTACTCCTGGCTGCTGTTCTCTGTTTAAACACCTCAGTTATATCTTTGAATTACTTTGTCCAACAAGTAAACCTGTCACAGGATAAATTAAGACAAACTCAATAATTATCTCTTCTCTGTCTTTCTACCAAAAACTGGACGACCAAAGTCTGCAGCCTGATGCTTTGGTCTCAACCCTCTATATAAAGGAGAATCTTGTTTTCAAAGACTTCAGTTTCCATTTTATATGTTGTTGTTTTGTTTATTTTGGATATTTGAAATATTTTCAAATTCCAGTGTGAAATGTTCATTAGAATTTACAGTTTGTTGGTCTTTGAGAATTTATTATACGATTACTATTATCTTACTTGAAAATGGTCGTAAAACCATATTATCGCAATAACTTTTGGAACAATTTATCACCCAACAAAATGTGTTATCATGACAGGCCGTTGAAATAATTATTTAGTTTGCTTATTTATATTTCTTTAAAGGTTACATTTATTTTAAGTCATTTGACAGCATTTGAAAAATAACTCAAGGTACTTAAGGTTACTTGATAGTGCCATTTATGTACTAAAATGAAATACAAAATAAACATGTTGGAAGAATTTATTTTTACTTAGGATGATACTTATGTAATTTGTAAATAGCATACTCCAAAAAAGCTCATAATGCTGAATAGACAAACATCTCTATTGAAACAACAGACTGTCCTGTAGGTTGTGTGTCATCTGCATGTAAAAGAAGGAAATATAAGAACTATGGTGTATAGAATGCCATTCATATGTCAGAATAGAGTTTCTGTTTTGGAGACAAATCACTTCACTTTTCTGATTCACTGTTAGCTTATCTACAATTATCTTTTATCAAAAAAGGACATTGTAGATTTTAGAAATCATTTTTCATCAAAGAAGAAAACACTCATTTTATTACTGGTAGTGCAAATTATTCAAATTATCTTCAAAATACAACATAAAAAAAAGTCTCAGACATCTCGAAATTAACAGAAATTGTGGACAAATCTAAAATGAAGAGTTCCACAGTTGAATCCTTGCCCGGTTGTTAACGGAGTGCGGCTCCACCCTCTGATGATGACAGAGTGGCAGGAGATGTTGTGTGAGCATTTGGAGCAGAGCCCAGTGGGCAAACCGAGGCCCCACCCTGCAGACGAGCCGCAGCCCAACATGAAACTGGAATTTTCCACGCAGCTTTAAATCCCTCCAGCAAAACGAACACGGAGTGGGATGGAATAGACAATTCATGGTTATACTGCAAACAAAGTGGACGCTACACACTCAGCGTTTTGCACAGATCTGCCTGCTCAGATACTGTTTCCATTACAGGATCTTGAGCAGAAAATTACCATACAGAAAATCTGAAAGGACAGGAAGCATCTGTGCTGCATAAGAGGAAAGACATTCCTAGTCACCAGCTAAAACCTTTTAGGCCCCTTTTTGTCCCATTTATATCCACTTATTCCACCAGTGGAATCCATTATTCACAATAGAACAGTGATATCAAATCTATTTCAGCACACCAAGTGCTGATGAGCTGCAATAACCTCCCAAACCAGCAGTAAGTCCCACAGATTCAGATCCAAAGTGTCTTGTTCCTGATTGCTGCTGACGATGAACCAGGATTTCACCTGCACACACACCCGGAGTAATGACCTCGTTCCCACTGCTAAGTCATCAGGGACTGCCAACGGTCTTGCAAAACTGTTACTGCCTGATCTTTGTATTAAGCTTTCCTGAGGCAATACTGCATTAAATCAGGTTTCACTGCACACCCAGCACACAGTTTTCATTATAAATAACTCTTTGCTGCTGAGACAGTCCCTCATCATGTTTGTGCTTTCTGCTCATATTTCCTTAGTGCTAAAACAACAATATTCAACAAACAGTGTCTTTAGTCAAATTCATACAGTTTTAATTTGAATAATTTCCTTCAAATCTGACCTCTCCTGGAGCTCATCAAAAACTTCTCTTGTAGAACAATTATATATATAATTTTAAATAGATATATTTTTTGTATCTGGCTTAAGGGCCATATTGCATTATATTTTTGACATGAAGTCTGGAGCTGGAGGTAGGGAGAACACGGGTCACTTCCAGCCAGCAGTCTGAGACGCCTGCGATAAGGTTTCATTTCAACAATGGCTATTTTTTTGGCACCCTTGTGTAAAGGATACATTCGTTAAGACATTTTCCTGTTCCAGATTTATGCATTCATTCTCTTTGATAAAATATTTGTAAGCAATAGACTCAAAATGTTGAATGCAAAGCTACAAACTGGATAAATTAAACAAAATAACAGAAAAAGAAAATTAACAAGGAAAAGAACTGAACAAGGTAACATCCAGGAAGTTCCTGCTACTGCTTTCCAGTCATTGAAAAAAGGATCATGCAAAAAATATGCTAAAAAGCACTCTTACTATTATTGTGGTTTATCTTTACGGCTTGGACAGAACCGGAGGCAAAATCTCCTACTTCTACTGTGGCTCCATCAAAATGTAAAATGAGCATGAAAAAAAATTCTCAAGTCTAGCACAGTTGCTTTATATATATATATATATATTTTAAAAATTCAACAACCCCCTTGACAAAACACTGAAAAACAACAAGGAACTCAGAGAGATCTCAACCTCTGGGTGGTGGAATCGTATCTGTCAGTGATGTTGAATTATTTTGCATTGGTGCTGCATAGCAGCTGGCCTGTCAAACATCTCCAGGAGAAATTTTACATCAGCTGAAAGCTCTAAATATTTCCAGATGGAGGGAGAGCGATCGGTCCCTCCCCTTCCTCGTCCCGCCCTCCATGTTCTGTCCTTCGCCCAGCAAGCCGGGGCTTTTAGCCTGATGCTGTCATTCACCCAGACTGACTCAATGCCGGGGCAACAGAGTCAGTATTCAGCAACCAGAAACAGAAGATGGTTCTGGAGCGAAAAGCAAAAACATCAGCTTCTGTCAAGTTTTTTGTTTTTAAATATCTGATACTATTTCATTAAATACACCAACCATCTACTCAGAGAAAAGTTGCAAATGACCCCTATTTCATCACTACTGCTTCCAACATCTGCAGGAGATCTGTACTGTTTATGGGAAGTAATATGCTGCATTGCCTATAAACATGAAGTGACATCATAAGTATTCATACCTCTTGAACTTTTCATGTTCTGATGCTATAAACAAAAACATTCATATCATTTAGGTTTTTTTTTGTCATTGACCAAGACAAAGCAGAGGAGAATTGTAAAGTGGAAGAAAATTACATTTTCAATATTTTACAACTAAACTACAAAGTGTGGTGTGCATTTATGTACAGCTCCTTTGAGGTCACTAATTATTGCAATGAGAGATTTATGATGAGAGATTTGTTCATGGAACATTTTTTGTCTGTTCTCAGTGAAACAGCTCATGCTCAGTCAGACTGCATGGAAAGTGTCTGTTAACAACAATGTCCAAGTGATTCCACAGACTCTAGGACTGGACTCTGAGCCATTCTTAGAATCAATACAAATTGTTATGGCAGTAGGAAGTAAAGATCTGCTGCAGTCAGAATCAGAGTGAAGACACTCTGTTATTGTAAAGAGGATATTCTGAGTTCTCCATCATGTTCTTCACCTTATGTAAAATCCAGGAGAGATAATTAAAGTGAACATATTTTGCATTTTCTGGGCACATAGTGTTACTTTATAGCACAATGAAGAAACTATGTTAATTTTAGTTTATAAGAGAATGTATATGTATCAAATATGACAAAAAAAATACTTAATTTAATGACTTGAAGTTGGGCCTCCATTGCTTTAAAAACTCCTACTCTTTCTGAAACTCCGCCTTCAGGAAATCATCACAACATGATGATTTAACAACATTTTTAATAGCGCTGCACTGAAAAGCAGCTCCTACTGAGCACATTTCTGCACACAGCAGATATGCAGTTATATCAGGTATTTGCCACTAGCTGCTGGCTAGTCTTAAGGAGCTGCAGGGACTGGCTGCTCTGGAATGCTGAAGCTCTGAAGCAGAATGCCACACTTTTCAGATTTTCCAAGCAAACATTTTTTTAGCCACTTCAAATTAAACTATGTTGAGTTTCTCTGCAACTTAAAATCTCAAATGACTACCATCATTGCAATATGTAATGTCAGACTGCATCAAAGTAGCACCACGTGAAAAAGTTCAGGAAGAAGGAATATATTTATAGTACTGTAAGACTGATAGACTTTTGCCAGTTCAACAAAAGCTTCAGACCCTGAAGCTGTTCGCAGTGCTGGCGTGATCCGCTCTGAAACACAACAGGGCTGCGTTTTAAATCTACACTCACTGAGTTTCTCACCCAGAACAACGGATAGGATTTGAACGTAAATAATGTCCACATGCAGACCAGAGATGAGCTATTAAATTATTTGATTTGCAAGTAGATCGTACATGTGCGCAAAATCATAAAGTCATTTCTAACTTCATAGCCGAGTCTATTTACAGATTCTTATAAATGACATTATGTCGAGTCTTGGAAGCTCCCAAGAGAAACCACATTAGGATCTGGGATGCAGAAACACAGACAGATGACTGGATTCAATTCCTGTTCATAAGCATGTTAAATGAACCAGAACAACCGTGCAAAGCAGCAGTTACTGCAAGCAGAGCACGTCAATACAGGAGCTACAAATATTGACACTGGACACACCTGTTGCTGCAGCTGGTACTGCGGGTGTTGGGTTTGATCGTCTTCTCACTGTCATCACAAGCCCCGATTTTGGAGCCTGGCAAGATTTGGTGTCCCACATATGATTTAAGACACGTAGACAAATAAAAATCAAAAGATCCAGTTGTTTTACTGTTTGAACGGATGAAATCAGCAGCTGCTACATTTTTTTTTAACGGTGTCATAATTAAAAATAAATAAATAAACAAATTGAAGTTAAATGAATATATATATATATATATATATATATATATATATATATATATATATATATATATATATATATATATAAATTCCCTTCTCACCCACCGCGGGTGGTTCTTATCCTCTGAGCTCGGGTCCTCTACCAGAGGCCTGGGAGCTTGAGGGTTCTGCGCAGTATCTTGGCTGTGCCAAGGACTGCACATTTCTGGACTGAGATGTCTGATGTTGTTCCTGGGATCTGTTGTAGCCACTGCTCCAGTTTGGGGGTTACTGCCCCGAGGGCCCCGATGACCACAGGCACCACTGTGGTCTTCACCTTCCAGGCCCTCTCCAGTTCTTCCCTGAGGCCCTGGTATTTCTCCAGTTTCTCGTGCTCCTTTTTCCTGATGTTGCAATCACTTGGTATTGCTACATCTACCACAACGACTTTTCCCTGTTATTTGTTCACTATGACAATGTCTGGTTGGTTCGCCATTACCATTTTGTCTGTCTGGATCTGGAAGTCCCACAGGATCTTAGCTCTGGCGTTCTCCACCACCTTTGGGGGTGTTTCCCACTTTGATCTCGGGGTTTCCAGTCCATATTCTGCACAGATGTTTCTGTACACAATGCCTGCCACTTGGTTATGTCGCTCCATGTACGCTTTCCCTGCCAGTATCTTGCACCCTGCTGTGATGTGCTGGACTGTCTCAGGGGCCTCCTTGCACAACCTACACCTTGGGTCTTGTCTGTGTGGTAGATCTGGGCCTCTATTGCTCTGGTGTTTAGGGCCTGTTCCTGGGCGGCCAGGATGAGGGCCTCTGTGCTGTCCTTGAGTCCAGCTTTTTCCAGCCATTGGTAGGATTTACTGATATCAGCCACTTGGGTTATTTGCTGGTGGTACATCCCATGTAGGGGCTTGTCCTCCCATGATGGTATCTCTGGCACCTCAACCTCCGTTCCCTGTTGTCTGAGACATTCGCTGAGCACATTGTCTGTTGAGGCTTTGTCCCTGATGTATTTATGGATCTTAGTTGTTTCGTCCTGGACAGTGGTTCTCACACTCACTAGTCCTCTGCCTCCGTCCTTGCGGCTCGTGTACAGTCTCAGGGTGCTGGATTTGGGATGGAACCCTCCATGCATGGTTAGTAGCTTTCTAGTCTTAATATCTGTGGCTTTTATCTCCTCCTTTGGCCAGCTGATTATTCCAGCAGGGTATCTGATTACTGGCAGGGCATAGCTGTTTATCGCACTGATTTTGTTCTTGCCATTGAGCTGGCTTGCCTTATTCGTTGGAGGTATTTAGCTGTGGCTCCTTTCCTTGTGGCCTCATCGAGGTTGCCATTTGCTTGTGGTATACCTAGGTACTTGTAACTGTCCTCTATGTCTGCTATTGTTCCTTGTGGGAGTGAGATTCCTTCTGTGTGGATCACCTTCCCCCTCTTTGTGATCAGCCGACCACACTTCTAGTCTGAATGACATCCCAATGTCCGTGCTGTAGATCCTGGTGGTGTGGATCAGTGAGTCGATGTCTCGCTCACTCTTGGCATACAGCTTGATGTCATCCATGTAGAGGAGGTGACTGATGTTGGCCCCATTTTTGAGTCGGTATCCGTAGCCAGTCTTGTTGATAATTTGGCTGAGGGGGTTCAGGCCTATGCAGAACAGTAGCGGGGACAGAGCATCTCCTTGGTATATGCCACATTTGATGGACACTTGTGCAAGTGGTTTGCAGTTGGCTTCAAGGGTGGTCTGGATAGAATATATCTACAAATGAAGCTTTTGTTTGTATCCTAAATCCAAAATGTAGACAGTTGTACAGTTTTGTCGCAATTACTGCACTGAGTGAGCTGTTCTTTCAGCAAACAGCCTTTATTCAAGTCTGTACTTCAGTTCGCATTAATCAGTAATTAAATTATTTGACGATTATTTCATTAAACGATTCGTCATGATTAATTCGACTAATTTGTTTCAGCCCTACTTAGTACAAGTGGAGAAAAAAAGAACCATCAATTATAGAACTGTTTATCCCATTAATGAATTTCTTCATTTTATAGAACGTATTACCAAGAATAGTAAAACATACTCTGTAGACTGCATTCTCTATAAAGCACAGTAAAAGTCTATTCAAATCTAACATGGCTCAGAGACCTCAGTGTAACTCTGGACCTTTTCGGGTACTTCTCTGTTGTATTTTCCTACCACTTACTTTTTTTGGCAGATTTAACCTCAAACACCCTTGTTATGAAATTTGTGTGCCAACGGAAAAGCTATTCTCTCAAATGATCTCAAATAGATGGTTTAAACACTATGACACAACTTTACAAATCTTTAAAATCTATCCATATGCCATGAAAATATACAGCAAACCGATTCAGATAGTTTGTATAGTTTTCCTATGATTCTAATAAAATGTGTGTAATATGCATATCTACAAACAGAATTGATAGCAATATTTAGTATATATTATCTTATGTTTGTTGTGTGAAGTTGTTTTGTTGTACAACAGCTCCCATTGTGCTGTGAGTTCATCAGTTCCTGCATTGTAGCTACAGAAGGAAACAAACAGGAACTGAACTCAACTGCCTGCAGAAAAGAAACAAACAGGAACTGAACTCTGCACGCATTGCAATACGTGCAATACGGGCTGACGTATTGCACGTATTGCACCTACGTCAGCCCGTAGGTGCAATACACCTATGACTCGAGAACAGAAGAAGCAGCAACTCAAGATAACTGAATAAGCTATATAACTAAGGACCTCCCTGAGGAAATAAAAAGAAAGGTGCAGCAGAGCGTGCTTTAGGAGATTGTAGGAGATTGTAACTGAAGCACGCGTCTGTCCGTTCTCCTTGCAAGTTAATCGAAAAACTCTCGTCTTTTTCCTATTTGTGTGATGTTTGAATGTTTTAGGTTGTTTGAACCTGATAAGAATCCTTCTGAAACCTGTGCTGTTCCCATCGCAGAACTGCGCTGTTTAGCAAAGCAAAGATTGTTAGAGAACAACAGTCAAATTACATCCTACCACACAAAGGCTGAGCCTAAGACTTGTCATCATCACAAATATGGGGTAGGCCCTCTGTTTACTTGTAATCATGATGGTAATAAATGCTAAGCATAATACTTGTCCCTCTGAAAGGTAAATTACCAGTCAAACATTAATTAGATATTTCCAAAACATGTATTATTAGATCCCAATGATATGAAGACAACAACATTCTTGAATTTCAACACGAGGTAATGCTGCACTTTATTGAATGCGAATTCACTTACTGAGTTATGATTACAATTCATATGTCCTCAGAATCTCTCATCTTCTCTGGGGATTGTGTCATAGTTCTCATATATACATGTTCTATGATTCAACAGCAGTAACTCAGCTTAACAATTAAAAAAAGAAAAAAAGAGCCCCGAAAGGAATAATAATTAAAATAATTTTCCAAAAGCTGTCCTATTTTGTCTCAAGGTTAAAATACAAAACAAAAAAACAAAAAACAAAAATCAAAGCATGTAAATATTAAACTGCCACAGTGTGTAGACATGACAGTTTCTAACAGCGTGGGGGAATCCTTCCTAAGAATCGAATCCTGCCATGGTGTCCTTTGGTTTCAGATCTGCATTTCTAACCTCTGTGGTTTGAGATCAGCAGTATTGATTCATCACAGGAAACAGATGGTGAGATAAAACAGGATGTAAAAAAGTGAATACAAGAAATCTTCTTCTTGCACTCATTCGGGGAAATGTCTGTTAGGGGCAAAAGAGCACAGGCCTCATGCATAAGAGAGTGCACAGTTTTCATACCAAGTTTTTTGGTCTAAAACTTGGCATTCGGAAAAATTTAGAAAAGTGCGGCGCACTAAAAGAAAGAATCGGATTTATAAAGCCGTGTGCGCGCACGCCGCTGCGCAGCTTTCCTTTATAAATTCTAATTCACCGCACAGCTCTAAGTTTTGCTCAGAGCTCCAGGATGATCCGTCTGGATTAATCTAAATGCTGATAAATCATCATCAACATTTCCCAGCAGATCAATATGATTTCTGATCATTGGCTCCCTCTCAATATTTCCATTGAGGATGTTCTCCATTAGAGCCAAAGCACTCCACAATCATGCGGGACACCTTCGCGCAGCTACTTGTATACATGTAATTATATACACACCTTGACCACCTGAAAAATAATCAAACCTGTTGATTACTTTTTAATCAGCAGGTATGAGTTAATCTGCTGATCCAAACCCTGTTTTCTTCTTTTACTGAGAATAAAATGAACCCATAGATGCATTTCATGCACTTTGGCACACAAACCAATGCATTACGTCTTTATGAGACAAAAACTGAGAAAAAGTACTATTTACATTCGAGCGAGGTTTTCACATGCTTTATTTTTATTTTCTTTATTTTGTATTTGTGTTACCTTATTGTCTGAGGATAAATGCGGTTCAGTTTCATTGTTTATGTTTAAACAATAAAATATTAAAATCATGAAAAACATCGGGTTTGATGCTTTTTGGTCTATTAACACAATTATAGTCAGATTTCAGGGTATTTTGGTGAATTTTGACGCTTTGTAGAAAAGAAAGAATCGGATGTATAAACTACAATATCAAAAGTTTGCGTGCCTGCCGCATATTTTCACGCCAGAGAAAAAGTGTGCACATATTTACGCAAACTTTGAGGCAAAGTAAATATTTATACATGCTGACATCTGCGTAAAACATGGCACCGCGCATTTTAAAAAAAAGAACATCCTGAGCATGGCTAGAGATCATCCCATGTTCATGTTTTCCCTCTAATTTACTTTTGCCTGTCAGTTCTTTTATATCTTCAACTCAGATTTAAAGCCAGATATTTAAATACGCCATAAAAAGGAAGATAAATATTTTAATTTTTACCATCTAACATTATATTTCTATTTAACTAAACTGGCAAAGCCCACATAGTGATGCCATAGGTTTAAAAGTTTCAGGTTTATTCAGAACATTTGAGTGAACTGCAGGCATCATAACCACACTGCTTCCTTGTGTGACATCATGGGAAAATCAAACCACATCATGAACAGAATGGCTGACCTCCACAAGTCTGAGTCCTGTGGTCTGAAACTAAAACCGCTGTGCTTGGCCACTGGCAGGATAAACTGGAACATCCCAACTGGGAAGTATGGGAGCAGAAACAACATGTTATGGGACTGTTTTGCTCATGGAAGTAACTATTCAAATTTGTCAATAATTCCTATTGCAAATTAGCACCCCTGCTCACTCACAGCAGCTTGCATAGTGACACACACTCAAACACATCCAATTATCTGCATTTAGGTTTAAACCAGGCACTTTTCCCAACTCTAAGCATAACTGGTCTATTTCTAACATTAACCTTAACCAAAACTTACCACCATATATTTACATTTAACTAACAGAGCACAGACAAACTGAAGAAAATAAACCAAGACCAGAAAAATGCCCTCACTGTCCTCCTTTTGTTGATAAATACTGTGAAGATGGTCCTCTGCATGTGGGATATATAAGCACATGCATGCATACACACACACACATACATACACACGTATAAAGAGAGACTTCACACCTCTGCTGATTCGCTGTTTCTCTCCAGATAGAATACCAGGCGTGTCGATGATACTGATGCTCTGAAGAACCTGGTTGGGCATCTGAGAGCAGATAAACCTGTCAAACAAACACACACACACACACACACACACACACACACACACACACACACACACACACACACACACACACACACAAAGGGGAAAGGTTTAAGTTCATTTTATTCACTGATTAATTTAAAAAATTGTGATTGTTTTAGTAGTTTGGCTTTTAATTGTCTATCTTGTTTTTTTTTGTGTTGACTAGGGATAAAAATGTGATGATGCTACAAGTTAAAACAGGAATGCGTCTTACAATGATTTTCTAATCAACAGTCAAACCTGTTTGAGTACAAGCTAGAGGAGGGGGCTGCAGCTTTTTGCAGGAATCTGCACCGTCATCACAAACAGCAGAAGGACAACACTAAAATCTCATGTCTAAATGACCTGAAGGCTGCTGAGTTCAGCATCCCAATTATGGGATTTGGTTTTTACATGTGGCATTATGGTCCCACATGAAACTCAACTCCTAGAGTTTATTGCTTGTCTACTGTATATTGAATAACCAGTAAGATACGCTGACATTTTTTAAATAACCACAATTACCTATTGTTGTCTGAACAGTTAGCAAAACTGTATGATAGTTTGTAAACTTTAAATATATATATTTTATTTTTCTCTTCTTTGAAATACTTACAAAGAGGTTATAGTAACTTCCTGCCCAGGTGGCTCATGTGAGCTAGCAGAGCTCCGGGATTCACAGATAGCTCTCAATGCAGCACAGAGCTACCTAAAGAGCAGCTGAATCACAACTCAATAAGTCCAATGAGTTTCAACAAGTGCTATTTTTATAATTGGGAAAGAAAACTTTTTCTGTTTGTGTTTTTTAACAAATGAACAGAATCCACAGTAAAGTTTGTTAGGTGCCAAGTCAAGAGAATGAGCATGTTTACTGTAGCCAAGTACTGAAGTAAACTGTCCACTGCTGCTCAACCAAAAGACAGTAACAACATATGTTGAGTAAAGATTTAGTTGACATAATGTCCATCCAGCAGCAGCATACAAAGATTCAATGATTTGGACAGAAATATAAGTTGCCTTTAAAAAAAAGAAGAATATGGAATAGTGCAGATCTGAGACATTAGTGGAAAGTAAATAAATTCAATAATAGTTATTTTACTTTATTACAAAGTTACCTTATCCAACTGGTGGTGGTCAGAAACCCAGTGGTGCCAACTGAGTGTAAGCTGTGACTGCCACACAGCTTACAACCATCAGTGTGGGAGTGTGTGTATGATTGAATGTAGGGGTTTGTGCCAGTGCTTTGGAGTCCTCTGACTTGATAGTGCTATACAAATGCAGACAATTTACCGTTTACTGTATTTTATTATGGTTTGTCCCATTAAAAATGTAGCACCAAACCTGCATCCAGATTGACGGTTCTCCTTTTAATGTTTTCTTTTTTGAAACTCTTAACTGTTTGCTTTTTCCATATCCTTTTCACTGGTGGGTCTGACAGATCACCTAAGATTGCATTCACAGCTTCCTGAAGAGATAAACTTAGCAGCAGGCCATAATAAATTATTTTGCAGGGTTGGAACCTAAGACTGGCAGCGGGGAAAAAACAAACCTATGCAGCCGGTACGTGGTGACGCAAAAACACTTCCCCTCGGGAAATGGCCAATTATCGTGGAGGGATTCTATGTCACATCAGGACACGAAGGAATTCCTAAAATAAGGGGTGCTTCAGGTATTCATCAACACACAGTGCCAAGAGGTCAAGTGTCCTTCCACTTCCTCACTGGACACAGGAAATGTGGCTGAACCAGAATAAGGGTTGAGCTAAATTTATAATGTCGGTACAAACTCTGGTGTGCCTTCGATTTAACAGCTTTCAGTGCATGTCTGTCCAGGGTGAGCAGGGGGTCACTTCCCATGATGACAATGCTTTGACAGGATTGGGAGTGGAATAAGGGCTATTTATGTGGAAAGGAGGTAGAGGTCACATTTCAGCCTAATGCAATGTGTCATAAAGTTAAACCTTTATTCTTGTTAACCACAACATAACTAGTAAGTACAATAACTGATGTAACTCACTAAGACTGCAGTAATGGGTGTCTGATGAACTGACTTTACTTCCACAGTCATTTTCCCTGAATCTCAGAACAGATTTTATTTTTAGCACTTTAGGTATTAAACACCTAGCAGGAAATATTTGGCAGACAGGAAGTCTGTGGTCTGAAAATAGCAGCTACAGAACAACTCAATGATAGTTAGATTCCATCTTAAAAATGCTATATGTGAATAGATGTTGTCAGAGTTGAATTAGTAGTTGAACTTAGTCATACTCTGACAGACGTGGTGTCCAAACTGTTGTTCCAGCAGCTTTTAGTGAACATAATCGGGGTGTTTCTTTACCTGTTGAGGAAGGAATTTCCAAATGCATTGAGTTTCCTGAAGGGTTTCTTCGGGTCTACCACCAGAGCGTTGCCAGGGACAACTCCTTCAGTTTCTCCATGCATTACCGCAATAAAGCCGTCAGTGGTTGGTTCTGGACCAATGCGCATCCCAGGAAAATCCTGCTCCAAGAGATACCTGGGAAACAAATGTACATTAAGTCATTTCAGACTTGAAATACTTGAAACTGACAGAAAAGAAAAAATAACTATATCTGTTCAAATAACAATGGAATAGATGGATTTTACATTTTAAAAGTCACCATTTCAAAACTAAAAACCTCTTCCTCAAGTGTTTGTAGTTTAAAACTGATTGCAGTTTTCTGGCCAATCACCGACTATCAATCTTTAAAAGAAACTTGACCTGCCTATTTCAGCTGTGTGTAATAACTAGCTGACACTGGCAGGTGTAAGGTCACAACATGAGGTCACAAAAAGTCACTTTGCCTGAGTCAGGATCACTAAAACCTGGTTGCTCTTTAAAGTAGAAACATCATTTGACCGTGGTATGGCAGCGGGGTCCAAACTTTTTGGCCCCAAGGGCCATAATTGACAAATTTATCATTCACATTGACCACAACATTCACTAAAATAAAAGTGCAACAGTTAGTTTATTGGGATTTTTTTTTAATTTTACTCACTCTATAATACAAATTTTTTTAATGAAATCTATAAATTTTTAAAGTTCTGAAACTTTTAAAAAACTTGTACCATCATTAAAAGAGAAACAGGGTCATCGGTTGTCTATTTGGTTGGCAACATTTTTTTCAGTTTTTTTGGCCCATCGCTGATTAATGATCTTTAAAAAATATAATCTGCCGATTTGGTTTTTGGCCATTATCAATATTTTTTGTCTGAAATTTGACTAAATATAGAAAGAAAGCTCCTGAGTTAGCAACAGTGGGGTGACTGTTAACTTGCAGACATGACCTGGTCAGTCAGAGCAGAAGAGTGGCTGATTTTCTCAAAATTAAGGAAATCGGCACCAATAAGTCATTTTATTCCAACTGACATTATAATAAACTTTCAATTTAATATTTATTGTTGCACAAAACCCAGACCACCAAGTATGAGCTGCTGTCCGTACTTCCATGTTTTCTCAATTAAATTAATTTTATAGAACTTTTTTTAAGTCAACCTAGGTTAGGGAAGCAGTCAACCATGATATATTGGACTGTAAGAAAAACAGGGATTTAGGAGAAGTTGCATTCACCAATGAATTAGTTAAGACAAAATGGAATAGATTTTCAAAACAGTTATATCAGTAACTCTTAGATTTATTCACTTTTAAGGCATTTGATGCTTAAACAGACTAATTACAAACAATGTTTTAGCTGAATAACAGCTTGTTGCAGCTGCAGACTGAACGATAACTTGAAGTCAGCAGTCCCTCTTCAGTCAAACATCCAAATAAAAGCTGTGTTTGCAACCGTCAAAAAAAGTTTTCCCTTCCCCTCACCATTAACCCATCACCCTCTTACACAGTTTTCTTGTGAAAGGAAAGTGTGACAGGAAGGACCAATGGCTTCAGAGAGTCTGCCCTCTCTCTTCCTGCCATTCATGACAGCCTGAACATCAAAGAGGATAGCGGAGAGTTCAGATGACTGCCCTGAGGAAAATCTAAGTGATCAATGATTCCTAATGCTACTTTTATATTCAAAAGGAAGAAACGGTATTCACCGAACTGCATACATTCGACAATAGTAGCAACATTATTTATGAAGAGGTGGCACAGCAGTGTGGAGCCTGGCATTCACACATCGAGAACTTTTTCAAAATCTCTCAACACTAAGCAGTTGATGATGAAAATGGAAGAAAAATTGAATGTGGTTTCCATTTTTTCTAATAAACATCTGAGAAGTGCGGCGTGCATTTATGTTTAGCCTCTCAGACTGAATACTTTGTAGACCATCTTAAAGCATTAGTTACAGCCGAAAGTCTTTACCAGATCTGAACATTTAGAAACTTTAATTTTGCACTTTCTTCTTTCCACAACAGACGAAGCTCAGTCAGCCTGGATGAGAGAGCCTGAAAAACACATTAAGTTCATCCAGAGATTTCAACTGGATTTAGTTCCTGACTTACTCACTTTGGCTTTGGTTCAGGCAAGTTTAACCGAATTTTGCCATTTAGACACTTCAGCTACCTTCTTTTACCCATTTCCAACAAGTTTATTTAAAATGTCTCTTTTTCAAGGTCAAGTGTTACATTTTGTCTAAAGTGGGGGAGCCTTTTCTTTTTGGGAATAAAAACTACAAATAGTATATAGATGCTTGTTTAAAATATAGGGCTGTACTAATAAATCAGCTGTGATTTTCTTAATTTTGGAAGATCAGCTGAAACTAATCTTATTCACCAATTTTATCTGCCTTTGCAAAAGTCTGAAGATAAGCCACTGCCTCCTTATGCTGTGCTGTAACCGAGTGCTGACTGACAGACACGTCCACCTGGTCATGTCAGTGTTGCCAACTTAATGAATTTTCAGAAAAAAGAAAAATGGTATTGGATAAACAGGAATCAGCAAGTCAGGCTTTTTAAAGGCCAGTGACCGACCTTAAAACCAAAACTGGTGCATCTCTCTTGAAATACCAGCAGTAGGACGGCTGATGCTGAATTCATGCATGTCAGGGTCTCTAAATTAACAAGTTTGATAATGTAATTAGTTGATAAGTTGTTACAATGCGGTGTAGGGCAACAATTCTGTAGTGTGTTCAGAATCAGGAGGAAGAAGAAGGAAAAAAGGAGAAGGAGATGAAGAAGAATTTGTTGACTCTGCACTTTTCTGGCAAGATGTTGCAATGATTCAAAGCCTTCCTCAGGACAGGGTGTTGCCTCAGAGTCTTTAGTGCTGCACAGATACTCTTACAAAGACAATGTATTAGTTTCCTCTCATTGAATATACCCTAACACAGACCCCAACTCCAAAATGCAGCATTTCAAATTCTGCAGCATTGCACCTCCCTGGGTGCAATGCTGGGGCCTCGGCCCCCTGTAAGACTACCGATCCCGAGAACACAGATAGCAAGAGAACAGGAACACACACCAGCTCAGCTATCCGTCCACTGTTTGCTGACAAAAATCTTAATTGTTGTATTCAACATGTGAATATGTAGAAGCATATACTGTACACACACCCTGCAGGCATAATATTTGCATGCTGAGCTGGAAATGCACACCATGTGCCTGCAGAGTACGAGTACAAGTTTCCTCTATATTATGCCTCTTCTCTTTCAACATTGCTTTCCTGGGTTAAATAAACCATCCATCTTCTTATTGAAAAAAATCAGTTGAGTAACTTTTAGCTCTGAGAGCTAAAGTTACAGTTTCATTGATTGCACACACATTACAATCAGTAAAATATGCTCCAGCAATCAATCCAGAATTGCTTTAACCTGGGCCTGACTGAAGCTGACGTAGTGTTCCCAGCTGCAGACTCATGCAGCCTCACACACACACCTCACACAGCTAGTCACAGCATGCCTTGATCTCCCCTTAGCTCACAGCTGATTGGAAAATTCTCATACACACTTCATGCAATTATCTAACTAGGCGTCTACTAAATATTGTGGCTTTTGCAAGCTTATGCAGTCAGACTGTCAGTGGGTGTGGTAGTCAAGAACACCTACACTTGTTCAGCACTTTGCAGCCACTACTACCAACTTCAAACTATTGGAACAAATGTGACTGGAGCTGTGGAAAACGCCCTGGTTCTGTATGATGTGATGACGGGACAAAGTGGAGGAATTATAGAAAGCAACAAGTTAGCTTTAAACTTGTTTCAATGAAGACAAAACAAAGGAGGCATATATATAGTATCTCATTATTATCCAAATGTTTTTTTTTTAAACATTTGCTGTTTTCTGATATGTGGTGCATGACCACTATAAAAAAGACAGTGATGAGTGAAAAGTGATGGAACGACATAGGGAATACACAGAAATAAAACAGTGCTTTTAATATGACATCGAGACATACTGTGTACTGTAATCACAAACTTCAAACTACTAAAGTCAAGAAAGCATCCAGCTTCCAAAATCTGCTACAATAAAATCATTTACCAGCAATATTTTGTAGTTTACACCTATTATGAATTCTGAAGCTTCAAGGAACCCAATGTGTTTAACTTTTATTGAAAAAAATATATGCTTTTAAAATATTTGTTAAAATTATCATTATGTTATGACACTATGAGACAGATAATCCGTGAAAATAATCTCCCAGTGCTCCCAGTACCGGCTCAAGAAATACACTGATTGGTTGTGTCAGTCAAACACAATCAGAGCCAGGAGGAGGGTCTTAGCGCTGTCAATCACCCACTCACAGTGAGCAGCACACAGGAGGTTGATGGACAGCTCTATTTTTTCACAGATTACCTGTCTCATACTGAACTGTCAGGACATGATGGCAGTTTTGTAAAATTTACCTACTGCAGCTTTAAGTGACCTACTATAAATAGGTTGAACAATCCTCAAACTTTTTTCAAAAGAAACAATAAAACATCAACATTTTCAACAGTATTGAAATCAGTTCGTCTGCAGAGAGCCTGGATCTTATTGAACCTAACTCACAAATGACAAAATACTGATGTTTCTGAAAGTCTCAACTTGAATCGGACAAAAAATTTGTGGAAGGCACTAAAGATGATTAAAGTAACATGCCCTGAAGCATTAAATAGCGCATCATTAGAAAATTGGCAATAAAAACCATACTTAATAATTTTTTTAACTTTCAAGCTCCTGACATGAACATCAGTATTGCAAATATAAACATATCACCTAAACACATGAAACATTTCTTGATAAAGAAAAAACATGCAAATCCCCAAACCAGACAGTTAAATTAGTCTATTTTTTTTTTTAAATAAAACAATCCTTTAAAAGCCCATATGAACTTTTTAAGATGGGCTTTGCTTTACTGTTACATTTTAATCACATAGTCAACATGTTTTTTTTCATTATGCCAAACCAAACTATTGTTTCTTGAAATAGTTATTGTCAATCAACAAATATCATCCAGTTGGATTTTAGTTCAAAAGTAACAGCAGTTCAGAAGCTCTATGGTTTCAGCAACAATGTCCTGATGAACCCTGTGTGTGTGTGTGTGTGTGTGTGTGTGTGTGTGTGTGTGTGTGTGTGTGAGTATATTTCTGTGTGTAAAGTAGGAAAAATGTGTTTTGAAATGTTTCCAGTGAACAGGAAATGGGACAATAAAACACAGAGCCTATGCAGACTGCTTATTATTACAGCTCTTTTTACCACCTCATCCTCTCATTTCCTCTGACCTCCAACCCTGAATGACGGTTACATCAACATGACACTTCAAAGATGAGTAACAGAATACTGAGCAGTGCTTGTTTAGCTTAATCTGCAGTAAGGAACCTGCTGCAGATTAATTTATATATATACAAATAAAACCGAACTGAATGGATTTCAAAGGAAGTAAAGCTAGCAGTGTTTCTCAATTCCAGTCCGTAGGCCACTCTGCTCTGCATGTTTTAGATGTGCCTCTATTTCAGAACAGCTGATCCAGGTACCTCTTCCGCAGACATTAAGTGCTACTGAAGCCTTGATAAATCTGTGGTAATCACCCACAGATTCAATCCAGGTGTGTGGCAGCAGGGAAACACCTAAAACATGCAGGACAGGGGGACCTGAAGACCAGAACTGAGAAGCACTGTGCCAGTCTGTCATTCAGAAGATATATTAGAGAGGTTACTGACAGGTTTTCTATATCTTGTGTCATTGTGTGTGTCTATGACAGACTGTGTATGGAATGTCTCAGGTGTGGAGTTTTTCCCCAGAGGCTGCAAACAAATTCTACAGCTGCTGGGAAACTTTCTCATCCAGGAAGTCACACACTTCAAGGTCTTCATACACCCGTCTTATTAAAACATACTGTGAGGGCAAATAACATAAATACTGAGAGCAGGGGTGTCAACATCCAGTCCTCAAGGGCCGCTGTCCTGCAGGTTTTAGATGTGCCACAGGTACAAAACACTGGAATGAAATGGCTTAATTACCTCCTCCTTGTTCTCCAGAGCCTTGCTAATGACCTATTATTCTATTCAGGTGTGGTGCAGCAGAGGCACGTCTAAAAGTTGCAGGACACCGGCCCTTGAGGACTGCAGTTTGACACCCCTGACCGAGAGTACTCTCCTTCACTGGAAATTATACTCGACCAACCTCCTGCTCTGGAAACACGAATGACAAGATAGAAATCAGTGTCGGTTTTTAATATTGGTACAGTTTTACTTATCGGACAAATGGAGGGATGTTAAAAAATTACCAACATCAGCTTTTTCCGATACATTTTGCATCAGTCGTTACATTTCTGTTGTAAAAATCTATGTTTGGCAAACGTTTTTCTTTATGTAGATTTTCTCAAACGTCAAATAAAATGACTTGTATTTCATTACAAAACAGAAGCGATATCTACTTCTGGCAGACCTGGCTACAACCTGCTGCTACTTTTATATCCTCACAAATTTTTCAAACTAGCACAATTGCTCAAAACAAGAATATGTAACACTAGATCTAAGCAGAGACACAATCACAAAGGAAAAGAAACCAAAGCTGGTTGGATATTTGGGAGATATGATGAACCATAAAGAATAAAAAGAATAAATGTAATAATGCATATTTCCTTCTGTAGATCTTCATCTGTGAAACTTGCAGCCTTCTGATGAAAAGGCCTCAGTGCAAGATAAACCCAGACTGTAAAACGTTAGAGTGGAAGTTAATATAAGTCTTAGCAGTTTTACCTTGGAAATGTTGCATTTGACTAAGTGACACCAAAAATACTTCTTTTATTTTCAAATCTATTTTTCTTCTTATTAAATTGGACACTGTGCCCCCCTCAAATAACACCCCATAAAATAAATGTATCCATCCTGTTTTTGCAAATGTTATTTTTTTATTTGTTCTAAAACCTAAAAATGAAACCAAAATGGTGCTTCGTTTACAACAAATGCTCTACAGTAAGTTAAAAAAGTCTTTTTTTTCTAAAAAACCCAAAAATAAATAAAAAATTATAAAACATTTGATGCTCTAAACAGGTTTTGTCTAGCTATAATATGTACCTCTTACCACTGTTAGGGTTTCAGATGCTGATCTGTCACATTTACACAAAACAGTTTCAGTCATAATCCTAGGAAGATAAGCTATTTTGAGGCCCCTCAGGCTAATCACATGTGAGACCAAGATTTCCCAGAACACTCTTCTTGAAGAACTGAGTCCTGTTTACACTTTAAAATCCTCCGACTGTCTGCCTGCACAAAACCACACGTCACTACACCAATCCTTTGACCTGGGAATCTGACTTGCTCCTAAACAGGTCAGCTGATGCAACCCTGTGACTTCCTCACTAGACGAGACAGGGGTGACCCAGAGGCAGGGTGACCTCATACCCCAGGCACCTATGGGTCCTTTTAGAAATAACAAAGATAGCAGAAATGTGCCGCATTCCCGCTCTGAGGAGTTTGTTGTACGAAATGGAGGAATACATTGGATTGAGTAGATCATAATGAAGCAAAAAAAAAAAAAAAAAAAAAAATAGAACTTTTCAAACAGTTTACACAACAGACAAAAGATCTGAAAAGCTTGTTACACTTTTGAACTAAATCCCATAACATCCAGTTGGAGTTTTGCCTTGTGGAACAACTTGCAGACTAATGTAAACAAAGACTTTACACTCATTCATTTGTTCTGCTCTTCCTGAGTGATCAGGGTTTTAGAACTAGTTCAGGTTTCTTTCTCTGTCTTTCTTAGGCTATCAGAATACTGGCAGCTGGAGCTGAATTTCTTCTGCCTTTTCTGATCAGATTCCAATAAAATCGATTTCCCAGCCAAACGTTGTCTGAGGAGAATCTCGGATTTTTTTTAAATCCTATTTTTGAGCAAAAATACATTTTCACAACATTGTTGTTCTTACTAAAAATAGTATATGAGAATGTCATTCTTTCATTGTTCAATTTTGCAGCATTTTACATCAAAATAGATTTAAGTAGAAATATTTAATACTTTTGGCATAATGTTACTTGTAGTACAATAACAAACAAAGTTCATTTGAGCACATGAAACAGCCCCTCCATTCCCCCAGCGATTCGGCCGCTGACAGAGCGGTCAGTACCTGATGAAGGTGGTCTTCCCGGTGGAGTACTGCCCCACCAGCAGCACCATGGGCTTACTCTGGAAGTCGGCCGCCTCAAGGGCCGGAGAGTGGAAGTCATGGAAGAGGTAGGTCTCCTCCAGCGGCAGCAGCTTCTTGGTGTAGAGAGTTTGGAGTCCCTCCGTGACCGTCTGGTACATCTCTCCTTCCTTGTTGCGGCCACCTTGCTCCTGTTTCACCCAGCTGAACATCTCTCAAATACAAAACTATCCAACTTCCCTTTTTTCAAGGTTCCCAAACGTTCCGGGTGTTTCCGCGTCCCTTCCTGCTCGGTCCACAGCGCGAGAGAAAGCTGGTTTAGCTCCGGGGAGTCTCCTTGACGTCTGGACACAGAGCCGCGTCTGTCTGCAGCTGTTCGTGTTGTGGACTGAGCTGATGATGTGGGTACCTGGGGGCGCCGCCCTTCACCGGTGACGCTGCTGTTTCCCCTGGGCGGGGAGGAGGGAAAGAGGAGAGGAGAGGAGATGTTCGCAGCGGTTACCTCTGGGAACGTTCTTCAATTTTACCAGCCAATATCACACTATAAAAAATACTCTGAAAAATCGAACTAATTTATTCTTGTAGGGATAGTAGGTTCATTCACACGAAGATAGAAACAATTCACCTGTGTTTTCAGGCGCCGGTGACCTTCATTCAACAGTAACTGGACAGGAAACGGGGAGGAAAGGGAAGGGAAGACATGGAGCAAATGACCCAGGTGAATGGAACGCATGACAAGTGCGTCAGCACGAGGCAAATAGTGCGCGCGCTCTGCCAACTGACCAACCGAGCTCACGATCTACTTATTTGGGCAAATTCAAAGTCTCAGAGAAATTTGCATTTGTAGTTGTATTCTTGTCAGGTTTTTCTGCAAAACTGCAGAAAAACAACAGTTATTTTACACCTTTTAAAGCATCCACAAAAAAAAAAAAAAAATCCAAAACAATTTGACTTACAAAACCAAACAAAACTAAACAAAACACCTGTCTAATCTGTAATGACGACAGTTCTGTACTGTAAAGACCCGATATCCTCATGAGCTTCAGCTGGTACAGTCAACTGGAGCTGGTCAGCCAATCCAAGCGGACCAGAAAAAAATCTTTAACCAGCTTTACTTATTAATCCCGGTACTTAAACATTAGCAATTAATTTGCACATAAGATTTTTCCCTTGGTGTCCTTGAATTGCAAACTGATTGTGCAGATGAGATTCAACCAATAATTATATGTTTTTTCATTTGAATAACAAAAAATAAATGAACAATGTTGTGTACAAAATTTTACACACCATAAAGAACAATACCTTAACTAATTGATGAATTGGAATAAAATTCTCTTAACGATTTGTTTGAGTTTCACGAATTTTCTTAAACATTTACATTTTCTTTAGCTATTAAACGCACATCGAGTCTCAAAAACTTAAAAACTAAAAAACAAAAATAAAATGATATTTTTGAAAGTTAGTCTGTTATCTCAATGCAACTTCTATTTGTTAATATACTTTTTAAAGTCAATAATGAAGAACTCAAATATTCTGATATGAGTAACAAATTTCAGAATTACAATTAATGGAACGACTGTCAGAAATGACTGTCATTTGGCTGCAGTTCTCGCTCCTGGCGCAAGGGGGAGCAGAATGTTTTCAGTAGGACAGAAATTTTCGGAAACGGAAATGGGTTTCCCTTGTTTTGAAAGAGGGAAATTTAAAAGTGGACATTGTTAAGAGTAAACAGACAAGCGACAAAAAAAAAAGAACTTACAAAAGAAGAGTGAAATATGAATGCAGAATAAAAATATTTATCTGGGGTAAGGTAGGCTAAAGGAAGAACATTTCTTAGTTTTCGCTGTGACGGAGGGTTTGGCTCTTCACTATTTCGAATAGGCAGGTCGACAAAGGTGAGCGAGAAAACTTCACTTACATTTGAGAGAATCTGTTTGATGTGCATGTCTTTACGTTTGATTTGACAAGATATAGCTGAAGATTTTGTTTTAATTTTATATCTCGGCTTTAAGGCAGTATTTTTATAGTGTTACCTTTTGTTTTGTTTAGCAGCTACACGCGTTTTTTTTTTCTGTCAGTGTTGGTTGATTTAATCACTGGAAACATAATCTTGGAATTCCTTTATTTTCTGCTGAACCACTGTTCATTTAAAGAACTTGCAGCAGAGCTCGGACTGGGTCATGAAAAGCCTCATCGGTGGATCACCCTAACCCTCACCTTACAATTTATGTGCAACAAAATAAGAAGTTCTGTTAGAAAATTATAGATTTGCTACACATTAGTCACAATAAAATTATAATTATCAAGGTATATCAAATTTAGAACATGCTACCAGATGAAAAGCATCAATAATGTCCATCCTAGTGCTCTTCTAATATCTTGATGGCACATGAACTCTTTACTTGATCACTTGGTAATAGGAAATTGTTCTAGAAACTAGAGCTTTATGGATCTGGAAATGTTTATGATTGTTCTGCTGCTTCGTTTTACACAAACAATTTCAAAGAAACTTATTTACTAAGTTTAGTTGAGTTGCTCATGTTTTTGCCTGATTTGAGAAACTGCTTGGTGAGTCTATTATTATATAAAGCAATCAAGATGCAAAGAGTTTGAGGTTTGTTCACAGTCACTGCTGCTCACGAGTAACCATCCTATCGGTTTTCATTTTGTTTTTATATTATCAGCAACCTAATGCGCCCTCTATTGTATGGTAATTGTGTAGTGTGATAATTGTTCACTAAATGTCATCAGTGTCCATCATGTCCCCACAGGTTGGATAGAAATCATGAGGAGGAAGTCAAGAAGGTTAAGGGACGCTGACAAGTCCAGCAAACAGGAAGATTGTATGTGATTTATAATCATGAAAGCCACTGTTTCCACTAACACTGAGTTAGGGTTTTCCCTGTAAAACCGCAGGTGAAGTAACAGAAAATGTATCATTTATTGTGAGAAATGCCTGATCATTCCAATTAATGATCTCAATTTTTTTCCCAAACTCTCCATATTGTCAGGATTGTTTGTTTTGCTTTTTCCTCCACTGTATTTTCACTAAAGATGTAAATAAATATCAATACACTTCTTTATGTTACTGGTGTCCTAAAGAAGCATATTACAAATGGGAATGTTTTTCAAATGGGAATGTTCACAAAGATTATTGTCATAATCTTTGTGTTTGTGGGGCTGTAACTGCTGTGACACACAATCACAGCCATTTAGTTACCAACAAAGTAGTAATAAATCATTCTTAATGTCACTTTTAGATTAGAAACATTGTGATTCAGGGCCACATTGCCCATGGGCAGAGGAAGGCTGAGGCAAAGTATGACAGAAGAGTTTGGTCAAAGATGTATGGTTGTAAAATTGTGTATCTGTCTGCAGCTTTCTTCATGTGTATAGTGTGTGAGCGTAAACATGGTAATCATTGAGGTGGCTACATCTTATTTGCATAAAAGTGACAGAGCATTAAAACATCTTTATGGCCTTTATAGTGGTCACTTGCCACCTAGAAAACATAATTTTAGTTTTTCAGTGGGAAAACTACTTTCTGAATAGATGTCATACAAAAAATGTTTTTATGAATCTCTCATGAATGAGACTTTGTTCATAGTCCAGTATTAACTGGAAACGGATCAAAACTGGAAATGTGTGAATGTGTGATTTGAATCTGAATATGTTAGAATTTTAATTTTGTGTGTTTCTAGGCTGTGCTCTGTGCAGATGCAATGATGATGACCCGGCCTTATTTGGGGAAAAGGTCAAACTCACAGAGCACAAATTCTCTGTCCATTACTTCTGTTTGGTGAGTTTTCATCAACTTTATGTGTACATGATTCAATGTTAACAGAACTTCATACACACCGATATGTACTCCTCTACTTACTGATTATAGATAAATCAGTAAGTTAATATCTGACATTCTTTTTATCAATATTGTGACTTTCAGCTAATAGAAATTAGATGGTAATTGTAATTGACCTAAAACAAGATAAGTTTGGACCTCACACCATGTTTTGTGAGAAAAATAATTTTTTTTTTTTTTTTTTTTTGTGAATGTAAACTTCTGGTTTCAAATGTCTATGGGATGAAATCCCAGTTGCCCAGTCAGAGCAGCAGCATCTGTGGCTTGTCTGTCTTCTGCAGATTCATCTGCTGTTTATTTATGACAGTCAAGCATTTTATTCTTCACTTCAACATATCGGCACCAACATTAGCATCGGACAATATTAGTCAATTTTTTAGCATATCATATCGGTCCAATGACTAAAACTGGGCATATATTCCATTAATATTAATATTCCTCTTACATATAAATGTAATCGTCCTAAAGATTGACTCCCAACAGTGGAGGAGCCTGGCCAAAGCCAGAACATATGACTGAGATCAGCAGGGCTGTGCCCACACCTAACACAAGCCAGGATATATTCTACGTAATTTATTAGGGGACAAGTACAATCTGTGCAGCACCCTGAATTGTAGCAGGCTAAGTCTAATTTAAACTGAAGAAGAGTGGTTTCTTGAGATTGCGGCCTGCCAGGCTGTATCAGTGAAATACAATATCTGTAATATCGGTTAATTTTGTCCTGTTGTCAAAGAGCTTTCTCTTGTCTTCTGTAGCTGACGTCTAGCGGAGTTTACCAGCGAGGTGAAGAGAACGAGGGTGTGTTTGGTTTCCTGGTGGATGACATCAAACAGGAGGTCAGGAGGGCAGCTCGGATGGTGAGTGCTAAATAGGGTGGACACATTTCAGTTGTTTCGTCTGAAAGATTCTAAAAAGTCACGAAATTAAATCCGAGACAGTTGGAAAATTGGTTATTTAACATTTAAAATTGATTTTGATGGAGAAACCCTTTAATTTGTGTGTTGTTCATGTGCTTCAGACATGCTATGGTTGTAAGAAGAAGGGCGCATGTGTTGGCTGCAATGTCAGTAACTGCAGGAGGGTGGTGCACTTCCCCTGTGGGAGGAAGCTGATGTTCATCACACAGTACAACGACATATTCCCGTAAGATCAAACATACACTTACGATTGCAATCAAAATGACCTCCCAAAATACATTTGTTGTTATACTGCAGTAGACAAGTCTAAAAAGATATGTTTAATTTGCTCCATAAAACTAATATTGTAGCTGATTTGTCCAGATTCCACGCTTTAAATGACGTCCTAAATTATTGAGCTCCTTCATGACAAGTGAAAATTAAGGCTTTAAATTGATCTTCTATTCATTTTAAAAAACGTAAGTTTGCCTCAAATTCGTTAATCTCAGGTCTTAAATTTACTTGTGGCAAGACTCAGTATGTAGCTTAGTATGTAGTTTCTGTTTTCATCTCGCTGGACTTTTCTATCAGACAATAGTCACAAACTTTATAGTAGTTTGTGACTCGAGGCAGCTGGTAACTAGCTGCTAATACATGCTAATAGCTAGATAGCTTCTTTGGCATTCATCAGGAGTTAGTGCAAATGTATCACCAACTCATATGAGCCAGCAGAATTCCCCAATCATTCCCTTTATTTATTTATTTATTTATTTATTTATTTATTTATTTATTTATTTATTTATTTATTTATTGTCTTAAATTTATTTCAAAGTGGCATTAAAAGGATCTTTAAAAGACTTAAATTTGAATTGCTGAAATCTGAAGGCCTTTCTGACTTATTTAGGCAGTTCCCTGGTCTTTGGATACATTTTCAGTGTGAAATGACACATCACCAATAAGCATGACTGGGCAAATTGGCTTAAAAATAAAATCTCCAATTTTTTTCTATTCAAATCCAATTTCTGATTTTAATTGATTTCTTCCCCCTAATTGTCCAGATATTTGAGGTGTCCCATGACGCAAATAATGAAGCTCATGATTAATGTATTTGTGTAAGATCACACCTGATTTGCAAGTGTGAGAAGACTTTTGCCAATGACCAGGAAGTGGGGAATAAGTCAACATGAATGTAACTTATCTATAAACTGCTGCAGTAAAGTGCATAAAGATTGTGCAAACAATATACATATCCATTCTTGCATAGAATATTAGGGTTAAAATGCCTTTAAAGCAAACTCACATTTATTCAGATTTGGTCAATTCGGAATGGTGAAAAATAATCCAGATTAAATTAGATTTTTCAGGGTTGGAAAACTCAGGTGTAGAACAGGAAACACATGGAATTTATATGAAACAAACATGAATTCAAAATTGAATCTCTTAAGAAAAAGTTTGCTTGCAATGTGAAAAACTGTAACAATATTTACCTGAATGTGTGTTTTCATCTGCAGGTCTTACTGTCAGGATCACAGTCCAACCCAGTCTCTCTGCATAGACTCAGACTTCAGTCTTCCTCAGTCCTGCTCAATATGTCTAGACTCTATTGAGCCTGTCTTGTCCTACTCTGTCCTCAAGTGTCCATCCTGCCATGCCAGCTGGTTCCACAGAGACTGTGTGCAGGTAATATATGGCCCAACAGACTGACAGTCGCTTTAGCATTTTAGAGTAAACACACATTTGAAAGGCTTTTAATTGGAAATGTGACTTAATTAATAGGAGTGTTATCAGTTGCAGTTTTGTGGCTTTATAAAAAAATCTGACCTGCTGATTGTAAATTAAGCAGATTTTTTTCCTTCTTTTTTTCTGAAAGGTTTTGTAGCACAAAAATGACGGTCCTCTGGCCTGCTGGACGTCCTGATGCTTTATTCTTCTCGTCAGCTCGAAACTCTTACCTTTAAGTTCAGAAAGCTTTTCTTTCAGTTTATGTAAACCCAGCATCAGCATTCCGATGCAAAGAGTTGACGCCTGTTCAGCTTTCTTTAGAGGAAACTATAGCTAACAGCAGAACTCTAGGAGTTTAGTACATCTGCTCCTCTTGCTTGCTGATTAGATTGACTGAGATTTATTGACTTGTTCACAGCTTCACCTGCTCTGCTCTGACAGAGCAGGTGAAGCTGTTCTGTTCAGATGTTTACTTCAACGTAAACATCTGAAGTTAAAAAGTTGTTGCATATGAGCATCCTGCAAAAAATGCTGAAAACTCTAAATATCACAGGACATTTAAATAAAGGAAACAGGCAGGTTGAGACTGTTTCTTTAAAATTAGTGGCACTCACTAATTTTAGATTATCTTTCATTTATTTTATTGTGTTGTACATGCCACCTTCATGTTACTCTTCTGTTTTCTACCTTCCTAATCCCTCTTAAGACTTTTTAAGATTCCAAAGGATTTTCTGATTGTTTTTCTGTGTGTAGCATCAGGCTCACAGCGCGGGACTCTTCTTCTTCAGATGTACTCTCTGTAACAACAAGGAGAACTTCCAACAAGAGATGGTCAGAATGGGAATATACATCCCAGAAAGGTGACACAATTATATCTAGATTATAGGTATAATATCTACATATTGAATCTGAAGTAAACATGAACCTGTTTTATAGCTTAAATATTACTGTATTTTACACTTTATTTCTCCATTACCCCCTGTGAGTTTAAAGATCTAAGACACTCAAAATGTAGATGAGTTTTGAGCACAGAGGACAGTTTATCTTGTTGGTCAGCTGCATCACGCATGTGTGCATGACACATAGAATATAGAAACCTACAAAATACTGAGTCTAAACAACCCTTTGTAACTGCGCTTACTGCATTCACTAATCTATCCAGCCTTTAAATGACAGGTTATGAAACTGTTCAGAGTAAGACTCTACATAGAATTTCTTCTTGCACTAAATATTTGAGGTTGTTTGATATTAATTTTCAAATTTTTTTTATGTATTTCTTTGTCTTTTTTTTTTTTTTTTTTTTTTTTTTTTTTTTGTTCTGTGCAGAGATGCATCGTGGGAACTGGAGGCAAATGCATACTCTGAGCTTCTGGAGGTTTACAATCACTGTGACTCTGTTACCTGCCTCTGCAACAAGGGGCGCACATACTCTAAGAAGGGGTACATCATGTTGTGGTTGATCTGTAAACAGAAAAACATTGACACTGAAAATGAAAGTGTATATTTCGTAATTATATAAAAATAAAATCACCAGTGTCCTGGTATCCTTGTGATATTTGGGACTAAACAGGAATGGTGTATTTCTGTAGAATTAACCCATTCCAGGAAGAGGGTCTTGGCACTGTCAATCACTCTTGTGTTTGTGCTGCTCATAGTCCACACCTTGCTCTTTATTACAGCAAGTTCACAGCATACTCCACTGTGAATGCTAAGGCTAGTTAGCATGACTGCCTATGATGGCAGATAAACAGTTTTCCTGCAACAGTAAGTTGATTGGCAAAACTGCAGCGTGATTGACAGCGCTAGGACAGTCCTGCCTCTTATTTCTGCAGATGGCAGTAGGACCTCAGGAAGGAGGAGCACATTTTTTTCACAGATTATCTGTCAGTATTATACTGTCATAACATGGCGAAAGTTTTAAAAATATGTAAAAAGAAAACCTCACATTGTTTATGAAATTTAATTTCTGCAGCTTTATTTAGATTAGTCCTGTTACCAGTTGAGTTCAACGTGCATGTCGAAATATTACAAAAGCATGCCATCGATATTTTTACTGTGCAAGCTGAGACGACTCTGCAGTGTTAAGTGGTGAAGGGGACTGATCTCAGATGGAGATCAGAAATGCTGACAGAAACTCTGCAGCTTCAGTATCCGGTGTGTTTCCAGGTGGTTCGAAGTGATCCGATGCTGCCTTTGTGGATCCAGAGGAACCCACAGGAAATGTTCAGATCTGAAGCTGGACACCACAGACTGGGCCTGCATCGACTGCATAAATGCAACGGATGGGAAAGGTCGGTTCTCTATGATTTATGTCTGCATACATTTGTATGTCGTCTCCTCTGCTATGGTTAATGATAGAAGATTCCTGGTGCAGCAGTTTTGAACTTCGTGTTTTTGTCTGCGCCAGCTTCTCTGGTTGCATCACCTCATAACCACCAGAAGAGAAGCTTACTGTCCAAGCGCCATGTGACCTCCATGCCCTCTCCCCTTGGCTGTAAAAGGTGCACACATGAAACTCTTCAAAGCTCCGCCTCCACCTGCACAATTTATTATTGCTCTTTATTCTTTGTTTTTTTTTCTTTTTTGCTTTTCTTTAGACCGTGTATTCGTGTAAGACCTGAGTCACCCGAGGAGGTCCTACGATCTTTACTTCCTCACTCTTGTCCTGTCAGCGCCCAGGTGGAGGTCCATAGAGACCAGGCTCTATTGGCTGGCCTGGACCTGGTCAGAAGGACTGACTTTGACCCCACACACTCTCTGTCTGTCAGGTAAACATGCATTCTTAACCTCAGATGTGTTCTGCAGTTTCTTCTCTTCATCCGCCAACTCTCTGTCTTCAGGTTCAAAGATGAGCAGCTCCTGACCCTGCCCAGCGCTCACTGTGCTGGAGACGCAACCAGAAAGTACTTCCTGAATCTGCTGATGCAGCAGATCCAGAACTCTGTGGTGTTTGAGGGCCCGAGCGGATCCAAAAACCTGTCGCTGGACTCCCAGGGTGAGCTTTATCTGGAATGTGTCATGTAAGATGACAAAAGCTGTTGCTTTTGTGCATTTTGGAAACAAATGACAGCCATAAATGAAGTGTGTGTGTGTGTGTGTGTTTTATTTAGCTCTGCGTGAGGATCTGTACTTTGACATAGGCTCTCTGTTGGCTCTCTGTCTGGTCCACGGTGGTCCACCTATTAGCTTTTTCTCCTACGGTCTCTACCAGTGTCTGTTTAACTACCCATCCAACTGCCCCCTCAGTTTGAGCCACATGACCCCTGAAACACATTTCACCCAGCAAGTCCACCGGGTGAGTGCAGAGCCAAGTCCGCCGCTCTGAGGCATCCCTCACAGAGGCCCCTGAAGGGAAGGCTGACCAGCTGGTGTGTATCTATCTAGATTGCAGCAGCCAAGTCTCTAGATGAGCTGAAGGCAGTGATGAAAGCGAACTGGGAGTTCCTGGAGCTGGCAGGCTGTAATAGACCGGTCAGCAGTCTGGATGAGAGAGAGGCTCTGGTGGAAGATCTGGTCAACTTCACCATGATCACCAGGATGCAGCTGCCTCTGCAGAGGTGAGGAAAATACGCCGAGATGGAGGTGAAGCTGAACAGTCATGAGTATTTTTAGGCAAATTTTTTCAGTAAATATTGCAATAAACGATACTTGTTTTGAGACCATTTTCAAGTAAAGTATTGATAATGGCATGAAAATGCAAGTTTGCTCTCTTGACAATTAGTAAATTTTCATTTTCTACAAAACAGTTCACGTTGAAACCTGAAGATATTTTAAATATGCCAAATAAAACACAGCAACCAACAACAACAAATAAAAAGAACATTAAAAACTACATAAAACCAAAAGCAGAAATAAAATGGATTTTGAAGTCAAAGTTGCCCTTCAAAAATTCAAATTTCCTGTAATAACTTTACAGTGTTTTTTTTTTCTCCCTGCAGGTTACGAGAAGGCCTGCACACACTGGGTGTATTTGATCAGGTGATTTAAGGCTGACTTTCATTACAGTAATAGAAACCTCTATGTTAAACAGCACCAGCATTTAACAAAGATGTCACAAACAGGAGTTAGACTGAGAAAATCTGAACTTCTGTTTGATCTGATCCAGGTTCAGCTCTTCCCATCCGTCTTCTTCGGTGTTTTCTGTGATAGCAGAGAAGCGATGACAGCCGAGAGGCTCAGCCGGCTCTTTACCATAAACTTATCCGAACAGCAGGAGACACAGAACCTAGAGACGCCTATTGTCTCCTTCTGGAGACACCTCCTTCTGGAGTGTGAGGGTAGGATGTTCAACTAACTTTGCATCCTGAATCAATATCAATACTCCAGATTCAAAACAAGCTTAAATAAAAATATTTCCAGATTAAATCTAGACAGATATAGTTAATCTTTGAAGATTACTTCAGTAAAAAACCCTTTAAAACATGGTGTCCATGTCCTCAGTTGGAAGGAGCTCCATTTCCCTTCAGGACGTCCTTCGCTTTGTCACTGGAGCAGATGAGCTTCCAGCAGTGGGCCTCCACCCACCTCCCACCATTTCTTTCCTCCACCATGTCAAGCCGGAGGAGCAGATGGAGAATGCAGTGGAAAGGTGGGACGACGGGCTTTTCCCTCAGAGCAAACCAGCGACCAACCACCTCCTCCTGCCTGTTACTTCCACCTACAAGGCCTTTAAAAGCTCCATGGAGCAGGCCATCAGCCATCATGTGCACCTGTTCCCTTCAGACTCTTAGATGTGGACAAAGAGACGAGACGGTCTGTTTTTCATTCTGTGGACTTTTCACTAATAAATAAACTATATTATTTTCTAAAGTTGTTCAATTTTTTCCCCTCAGTGTCCCAAAGACACTGCATATAATCTTTAGCATAATGATCATATTTTGGTTCAAAACAAAAACAATTCCTTTCAGATTTGATCATCTTAAACTCAGTTTGATGAGGTCTTAAATCTATGAGTAGGAGTGGGTTTATTATGGTCATGTTTCTCCATTTTCTGTCAATTCAACTTTCTTTCAATATCAAGAAGACATGATATTGCCATAATTATGTGAAATATTGTGATGACAGTATCAGTTGTGATTAACCTTCTCTCTAAGATGTGTACCAGAGAGGGTGTTAAAAAAATATATAATATAGCCTACCAAATGCAGTATCCAAGCAACCAACTGGAAAACCGTTTTCTGTGAACAGACAACCCTCATCTGAAAAACGGCTTTAGTTTTGTTTTTATTTTTGTCAAAATTAGAGTAGAATTCGACATTCACATCTCTAGTATGATTGTCAGGAAGCTGTTTTTAAATGATTGTCTTTTGGGGGTAAAATTGGATTTAAAAATAGATTCAGTAAAAAAAACCTTCACAAACATCTAGGGATCTATTGCAAAAAAAGCTTTTTGTTTGAACTGTTTTTATATAATGATGTTCCCTCAAACTTAAGATTTGTTCAGAATAAGGTGTTTTCATAGCATTAATGAACTGAATTAACTTTTATTACTGGCTTTACTGTTTCAGTTGTACTGCATGAGCAGCAATACGGAACTGAGGACTGGATTTTATCACCATCTATTTTTGGATTTTTGTGCTTCCACCTCTGAATCATGTCATGTTTCAGATTTTAATTCTGTTAGTTTTTTTTATTTTTCTGCAACACTTTTTTCTCTTGTGATTTGTACAGTGCTTACTTTATATATGCTTTAAAATTAGTTGGTTGTTTCCTCGTGTTTGTTTTTCTGGTTTTTATAAAATCAAATCTGGTTTTTATAAAATCAAATTCTTGCTCTGTGTTTCATTCTGCTTCTCTGATCTTTGGGAGGATGTTTGAACTTTGAAAAAGATGAGAATTGAAGCTAAAAATGAAGCAATTCATCTTCTTTGAGTAAACTTTTAGTGACATCAAGTGTCATTTTTTTCAACAATTACCTGATAAAAATATTTATCTGTAACAAACATAAAATTACAAAAATGTAGGTATGTTGTGAGAAAATGCTTTCACCCTGAGCCAAAAGGAAAAGTAGTAATGAAACTTTGTCTCTATCAATTCCAATTAAATGCCGCATCTTAAGATGCGCCATCTACAGATCTTTATAAAAAATATACTGGGAAGAATAATTTTCTCACTCATTTCAGAAAGTAAAACTTGTATTTAGTTTACATGTAGAATAGAATATTTCAAGCCTTTAAACTTTGCTGTTGATAATTATGACTCACCAATAAAAGAATTCTGTGAGAATATTTAAATATCACATAACAAAAGGGGAAATTCTAAACAGACACGTCAGAATTTTGAAAAATATGTTAATTTATACCACAGTTTTTCCTTCTGCTCAACTTTCTATGAAAATGCATGAAACAGATGTGATTAGCTGATTAGACTGTGGCACCACGAGTCTCCAGTATTCATCCTAATTTTCCGAGACACTGAATTTAGATTTTTTATTATCTGTAAGCCACAATTTATCAAAATTACAGGAAATAAAGGACTGAAATATAATTTGGACAACTTCGCTACATTCACCTTTTTATACTCACAAATGTGAACAAAGTAGTCATCAAATCAGTAGGAAATTTGGGGTACAGTGCCTTGCTCAGGGGCACATTGTCATGGAATTAAACCTAGCCTAGTATTAAAATAACATTTTGCTGTGTATTTATATAAATAATACATAACATACTTTGTTAAGGAACTTCATAACGAATCATTTAAGATATAATTCATGTTTATTTGATTCAATTGATTTAGTACATTCCAAATCAGTGTAGTCAATAGTCAATGGAAATGACATACTGTAGTTAGTTATAATACAGTAAAGTCAGATACATGGGACCTTAAAATTTGTTTAATAGTAATAGTGGGTTAATGAAAAAACTTTATTGGTTTGATGTCTTTAGAGAAACTGAACATAGCCTTTTAATTTAAAGCAAATCATGCGTTCAACTTGAGAAAAATAAGCACTTTACTGCGATGCAAATTGCAATACGTACCAGTGAAGACTGAGTGATCAATCGAGCCAACACAATAAAGTTTCCAGGAAAAGAACCAGAGTGATACCTCTTCGCTATCCACTGATCTCTAAAGGAGGACTACGTCCGTCCGAGCTGCTGCCACGTCAATGTTTTCGTCATCACTATCAACATAAAACATGGCGACATCTGTCCGAGAAAAGCAAACAGGTGAGCGAAAGTATTTATTTTTTCTTCTGATAGGAACTGCTGTGCGCCAGGAGGATTACTGACAGACTGCTCTGAAAAGCCCGGGTCAGAACCTGGACCTCTGTAGCGGGGTGTCAGCCTCCGAACCGGCTCACAGCCCGCCTGCTTCACAAGCTAGCCGCCGGTCGAGTCCCTTCCCGCGGCAGCGGCTTTACGGGAGAAACTGCCTTAGCTTATCTGCCACTTACATTAAATTCCTAATAACGAAAGTGTCTCTGGCAGTGGCAGTGTGTCAGCTGTTTGCGGTGAATGATTTCAGGCGGAACAACGAGGAGGTCCTAGCCTGCTGCTAACGCTGAAGGCTTCATGTGTTTCAAACACAAGTCTTCACGTGAAACTCCTGGATCTACAATGAAATGCATCCATACATAATGCTGCCGCGAATCCCGAAATTATATTTCTTTAAGTCGTGGGGTGTAAAAGAATAGGTCTAATTCTGATATTTGCTTGTGGTCCGACAGTCATCATCATTACTCATAATTATAAAGGGAACATAAAATGTCCAAACATTTTAGCAGGAATATATCAAATTTAATTCATATGGAACATTTTTAGACCTGACACCCAAATATATATACAACTATCATAGCAGCCAAAGCAATTCAAAAGGAATGAAAAGTAAATTCTAAAAACTTTTTTTTTTCAAATTTAAAACATTTCACACAAAAAAAAAAACAGAGCGAAGATCACATATTGTACATAATTTAGTTCACATTATGCCTATTTCCCCTATGAGGCAGCTGGTGAGGTAGAGATGATTCATTTTGCTTAGAACAAACATAATAAAGGGTTCAGTCCCACCGTGGGCAGCCGGTTGTATCAGAATGTGGTTCTGGATGTCTCTTTGGGCCATCAGTACCAGTGTAGTGGAGACATACACGGTACTTGACCCAGTTCTGACAGCTCTGGGTCACATCTTGTGTGTCTGCATGCCTTCCCAACACACTGGATGTGTGTTTTAAACCTTAACAATTATCTGTATGTCAGGAATGTACAAGTTACATTTTTGTGCCTTGACTTTCTACCAAATAATATTTTCAGCTAATCCCAAAACGATTCATACCCTTATCTGATTTAGATATTTCTATTCAACGAAGATTTTTAAAATCAATTTTTATATATTTCAAAATGGCTTGTTAGAACTATGATTAATGAAAAAGTCTTCACATTTACTGTAATTCCAGCATAGCTAAAATACAACACACACCAACAACCACACACACACACACACACACACACACACACACACACACACACACACACACACACACACACACACACACACACACACACACACATATATATATAAATTCCTCTTTGGAATGTCTGTAGGAATAAGATTAGAGAATTGCAGTCCCATGGCAGTTACATGTGAGGTTCCATATGTCCCAATTCCAAAGGTTTCTCTACAAACCAAAACCTGTCCTCTATGTACTTTATTTACCAAGAACAGCGTCTGATTTATGTATTTCCTCAGTTCAAGATATTTATGATGAGAAGATGCTCATCTGAGCACTTGTTGAGAGAGTAAATGGTGTCTTTGTGTTTCTGCAGTCGCCTTAAAGCGAATGTTGAACTTCAACACTCCTCCTCTGAAGAATGCAGCAGCAGAGCCTGTATGGAAGGTAACACTTTGGTCACTGGGCCACTCATTTCTCCTTTGCTGGGTCAATTGAAGTCACAAAGTGGGGGACAAACACTGGGATCATTCACGCACACATTAAGGGATTTTATGAACACAGAGGCCAAATGGATCTGTCCCTAAATAAATAATAAAATATTCCTTCTAGGGGTGCCCTGAGTGCAGTTTTCTGGCCGAACACCAGTCTGGTCTGCCGATTCCAATTTTGGCTGATGCTGATTTTTTAAAATCTGAAACGTTACTAATACAGCAAGAAAGTTGCTGAGTTGGCAATAGTAGGGTGACTATTGTTAACTGCAAATGTGCAGACATGACCTGGGGGGCCAGTCTGTCAGTCAAACGTTTCTCACAGCAGAGCAGAAGAGGACAGTGACTGATATTTAGACCTTTGGCGAGGCAGATAAGAGCTGTGGATAAGTTGGGCTTCAGAGGAAAGTATCTCAGTCAGTTAGCTTAAGGACATGCTTTGTCTAGAAACAGTGTTATGCTTTTTAAGGGACATGAACAAACCCTCCAATCTAACTTTGCCCAAAGATCGAGGATCTAGATGGTGAAGAACAACCCTGACCTACAGAGTATCTGTGTTCAGGTGACAAAAAGTGAGAAGAGAAGAGAAACAAAGCCAAAAATTGTAGCAAAGTCGAGCACTGATAAGCAGAATGGATCGTTATGAATCAATATTTAACCCCCAAACTCATCTGCCATATCCCATGGTGTAAATGTGGAATTTTTTCAGAATAAAAGCCTTTTCTTAGATGAGAAGTCTGTGTCAAACTTCTGTAGGCAGCAGAGTTTTAAAAAAACAAGATGGATGTTCATTTCAAACCGTTAGCCGCATTCATACAGTACAATTGTTTTCTACAAACAAAAGGACTCTGTTTCCAACAAGCCACCACCACAGTTTGGGCTCCCAAGCAGCAGAACAAAGGAGAAACATAACACAGACCGACTCATGTCATGTTTACATGTTTGATTTTCTGCAGGTGTTAATATACGACAGATTTGGTCAAGATATCATTTCTCCACTGCTGTCGGTTAAAGAGCTGCGAGACATGGGCATCACTCTTCATCTGTAAGAAACATACTGTTGTATTTTTATTATTTGGACTTGTACCTTCTACAGTACTGACTTGCCTCTCTATGGAAGCTAACAACTCCAGTTTTATAAAATGATCCACTTTTTGTCTGATTCTTCTTCATCACTGCTAGGATTCAGGGAGAGGGCTTTAGAGATGATTAATTTGCATGAGGCAACATGGCTGCTAATAAAGCTGCAGTGATGAGGGTTTTAAAGCCAGGTTCCACCTGCTCAAGGTATTTCAGTCAGTCTTATTGGTTTATACAGCCCGGCACAAAACAGTGAGCCAAGCTTTAGCAATATTGCTAAAAAAAACGAACAAAAAAACAAAGAAAAAAACCCGTAAAAGTTTGAAATTTGTAATAAAACGTTATAAAGCTACAGAGTATTAAAGTCCTTTCTGAATAAATGATTTGTGTTTCATTGCTGCTCTCAATGTGTTCTTTCAGCATTTGACTTTTTTTGAGTCTCCATGCTATGTTAATGATTAATAGATTATTAAATTAGATTATTTCAATATTTGATTTATTCTATTTATATGGTTAATCCTTTTAGCAGTAATTTAGTTTATTCAAATTTCCAACTATCCATTGTATTTTTGCTAATAATTAGTCAAAGACTTAGATCAACTGCAGCTGTCGCCCTCTTATTTTAAATTAGAAACGGTTAACTTCATTTTTCACACACAGCTTTTCAATTTGTTTCAGGAAAAATAATGTCCTAGCAACTATTATGTCTTGAAATTGTAAATAGAAAAACATTTTTAATGCTTTTAGGTTTGTTAAAAAGCAAAAATGAAAATTGGTGTTTGGAGTTTGAAGGGACAAAAGGAACCAACCTGCTGGTTAAATTATATGAGCAGTAATACAAAGTTATGTTTTTTGTTGTATTTATATAAACAGTGTTCTGCTACTCCTTATTTTTGTATGTGTAGGCTTCTTCACTCGGACAGAGATCCTATTCCCGACGTTCCTGCCATCTATTTCCTAATGCCCACAGAGGAGAACATCGACAGGATCTGTCAGGTGCTCCTACATTTTAGCAGCTTGATGATTAACTCTTAGTGAAGATGATGTTTCAGCCTTCATCAGGCAAGATACTGACTGGTTCTGGGACATATTTGGGAACTATATTTGAGAGAAAGAGAACTTTTGTGTACATAGACCTTTGAGTTCACTTAATGCTCACAGGGAGAAAACAGCTGAAAAATAGTTTTACGTTTAGAATTTTGCTGTGTGTATATTTCATCATTTTCTGAACCACATTGGATTTAATGTGTGTGTGTGACATAGTGGCATTTTGTGTATAACTTTGTGTGTGTAGGATCTGAGGAGCCAGCTGTATGAGTCGTACTTTCTGAACTTCATCTCTGCCATCAGTCGGAGTAAACTGGAGGACATTGCCAGTGCTGCCCTGGCTGCTAATGCAGTCAGCCAAGTCACCAAGGTAACTGTGCTTAGATCAGCTGTTTTTAGGCTTTTTTTAGAGTTCAGTTTGTTTCTGTTAAAAATGTTGTAGACACAATGAACACCTTAATAGTAGTGAACTGATTTCTGAACTAAACTTAGAAGAACTCTTCTGAGTTTAGAAGAACTCACTGTGAGTTCTTCTAAAAACTTTGAGTTATTTAATATAATCCCAGTGTCAGGCCTACATTTGGTACCTGGGGGTTTATTGACAACGTCCACCACCCAGACATTGCAATATCAGAGAGGTTGATGGGCTAACAGTGACGATGTTCCCAATCCATAAGGGCAGATCTACTCAGTCTAATTTTACGCTTTGTGTTCTTTCCAAAGTCATGCTTCATTATTATTTTTTTATATTCAATTTAGATTTTCTAATTGCATGTTCTGAATTATTTGAAAGGTTTATTGCAGTTTTTTAAACATGCTTGCCCAAGGAAGCCAACCATTTGTTTTTCTCAGTTTCTTTATTATTTATTTTACATTGGCTATTCTACTTCTAATTGCACTAACTGAACAAATGCAAGTTCTAAGTCAATTCAACTCATATTTTTTTCTATCAGATTGACATCGACCGATACTCAGCATCAGATGTTGGTATCGTTATCTGAAGTGAAGAAAGTGAATTGGTGCACTTCTGTTTCCAAACATATGATCTACCAATCATCACTATGAGGATGTGATGAGACCTGGTATTACAGCGGTCCAGTTCAGCCCTGGCATTGAGGGATCACATGGATCCAGATCTCACTGACTGCTGTATGCAAATAAACACAGAGAAGACAGCTCGAAAACATTCTTACAGAGGTTTCCTTCTGATTTTTAGTTTTTAACTTCCAGGCTGTGTGTGCATCTGACTACACCCACTAGCGTTAAAAAGAAAATACAAAGTGAACATATCTAGACTACAGTTTTCTATAAGGTGCAGATGACATGAGAATTAAGCCATGTTAAAGGTTTTCATATATTTTCAGTGGTTTGATATTAATAGTGTTTATTTTGCAGGTTTTTGATCAGTACCTGAACTTCATCACCCTGGAAGATGATATGTTCATCCTCTGCCACCAAAACAAAGAGCTCATCTCTTACCATGGTAATATATATTAATATACATCTTTTCTTGTCATTTCTCTTTGTGACCTCAGCAATGACTCCACTTTCCTCACTTGTAACCTGCTTCCAGTCATAGCTCTGAAATAGTTTTTTTCCTCTGGGATAGCATGGATTTTTCAGCACTATAACTGGAACAATGTCTGGAAGCTGTGTGTAGGAGTTGGGGTTTCTAAGTTGTACTGGATTAACCAGTCTTTGATCATTCACCCCCTACAATTTCCACTTTCCTTAGAGCTGACTTGCAAATTCTTATTTTTACCACTTCTGTTTTTTTCCTTAAAGAATGTGACACTTAATAGAGAAAAACATGCGCTGCAGTTTCTTTCATTGACTTAGATACTTTCTGTCCAAAAGAAAAGGAAGGAATTTCAAGAGTTTTCCCATACATCAAAGCATCTGTCCCTAACCACTGTCTGATTTTTATTTAAGCTAAAAAGTAAAAGTACTTTACTTGTAAGTGTTGGTGTTTTCAAGAAAAAACCCCAAAACAAACAAAAAACATTGTGGGTTTCTTATTTTGATGCATTTATTTAATGAGAAAAACAGTCTTAATCAAAACAGTCAGGAGAAAATTGGTAAACTTTGATATTTGATCAATTGCTGTTGCATCAATGCTGAACTAAATGTTCTTCTTGGTGATGTCTAGAGCGTCAATGTACATTCAAGGGATAACGACGTTGCATTCTTCTTGATGGAGGGACTGATAAAAACCTGAACAGATGTGATGAGTCTGAAATGTTTTCCAACACTCAGGTCCAGTGATGTGACTGTAGTCAGCAACCATCACTCAGTCATATGAGTGTTTTATTTTGTATAATCATTTAACCTCAACTTTATGCAGAAGGGCACTGTTGGAATGAAAAGCAAGGTGTCATTTAAACACCATTTAGCTGAGGTCATAAACAACCTTTAAATGAAATGTTGATCTTTCAGATTTCTCATAGCTGCTCCATTTTTTCTGAATAATGTTCTAAAAAAACATACACAACTGAGTTACAGTTCTGGCGTAGTTAATGTAAACCGTCTCTGCATTTCTTACCTGTGCAGCCATCAACAGAGCAGACATCCAAGACACAGACATGGAGGCCATAATGGACACCATCGTAGACAGCCTCTTTTGTTTCTTTGTTACTCTGGGTGAGTACCATTAGCTACTGTTAAAGAAGAAGAATGGCTCACACAATGCACACCGATCACCTGCGACTGCACATAGATGCGGTTTATTTTGAAAAGGAGATGTAAAAATCGAAAGCATTGAAATCAATTTGCATAGACATTTAATTTTGCAAATTGAAAGAAGATGTAAGGAATGCACTGATTGCAGGTTTTTTGGCTGCTCTAAATCTGATTTTGGCTGATACTGACTTTTTTCAAAGTTGCTAAGTTGGTAGTAGACAGGTGACTATTATCCTTCATAGAGACATGACCTGGTGGGTCTGTCAGTCAGTTTCTCTCACAGCATTTTGTATGGATAGTGGCTGATTTTCAGACCTGTGTGACGGTAGATCTGATCACTGGATAAGCTCTCACCCTCACTTTTGTACGACTGGACCAAAGTGCCCTGTTGTTTCATTTAAATTGGAACATGTAAATGTTTGCTGTTTTTCAAAGATTTGTGTATTTATTCTTAAGTACTACTAATAAAAGTAATTATATATTGTTAAATTGTTTGAGCTGTAGTTATCTGCACATAACTACAGCTGATCTCTCATATCAGTTTCCCATTTTGCTGTAAATGTTCTTTTCCCTTTGAGATCTAACATGGAAGCTGAGGTTCCTCCGTGTTGCATAATGGTTAGATTTTCTTGTTTAGATGCAGGGTAAAAATAAGTAACTTTATAAAATTTCTGAAACTTAATCAGTGTGACATTGTGATTCAGGTGCAGTGCCAATCATCCGATGCCCCAGGGGAAATGCTGCAGAGATGGTGGCTGTGGTAAGTTGTCAGATAGAAGCTGGAAACCTCTGACACTTTTGGAGGACGTTTTTTAAGTATTGTGAAGGGAGAAAGTTAAGCATTTCCAATTACATCCCTGATACGTTCCAATATGCCTAATTTATTGTTTTTTGAATCATATAAATTTATCAGTTAAACCAAAAGTATTCTCAACTCTTTGAATATGAATAGATGGGTTAAAGAGAGATTGTTTGGTCTTTTATTCTCTCTGTAAAAGTGTTTCAACAGATCAGGAAGCTCAGGATATTCTGGAATGAAGCATTTGCAGTGAATCTCTTCCGCTTTTAGTTTTCATTTTTATTTTATGTTCTTATCTTTGTCTGCAGTTAAGTTTTCCATTTTCAAAGGATATTATACTCTATTCAGCAGGATACTTTTGATTTTGTTTTGTAAGAATTTCCAACAGGTTGATGTTTTTTGTATATATTGTGTTGTGTGTACAGAAGCTGGATAAAAAGCTCCGTGAGAACCTGCGGGACGCCAGAAATAGTCTGTTTACCGGAGACAGCATGAGTGCTGGACAGTTCAGGTTGGTGAACAGTAGAATGTTTTTTATGTTAAGCTAGATTATAATCAATCATTACAATCTTTGAGTTGCTCAAATTATTGACAATGCAGCTAATGTGACTTTTTAACTTATTAAAGTTTAGCATTTTACATTGTATTGTCACTGTTGTTGTAGCTGTTTTGTGCCAAAGTAGAAATGTCAACAGAACCAGCTTTCATCTGTCACTCAGTCTGTGTAACAGAATTACTGGCTTTATCAGCAACCATTACCACATTTCGCTTGGGAAGCGTAACTTAATATGTGGATATTTAGGGCTAAATGTGACAGAAGGTCATAACCCATGATCGATTTTATCCTTGCCAGTTTCCAGAGACCCCTTCTGGTTCTAGCAGACCGCAACATGGACATGGCCACGCCCCTTCACCACACCTGGACCTATCAGGCCCTGATCCATGATGTCCTGGTGAGTTAGCCTGTCTGAGTAAAATGTTTCATGTTGCAGTGCACCTGTAATGCAGAAGAAACTGCATTAAAAGAAATAACTGATCAGGTAATCATTTCTTTAAAAAAACATTTTAATGCAGGATTATTTTATACTAAAACCTTTTAGAGGGTCTCAGCTCTTGGTAGACATGCAGACAAAACATGAGCTGTTTTCTGTGTCCATCAGGACTTCCATCTGAATAGGGTGATGATGGAGGAGGGAGGGGGGACCGATCCATCACACGCTGGCGCCAGACCAAAGAAAAAGACCAAGAAGACGTATGACCTCACTGCTGCTGATAAGTTCTGGCAGAAACACAAGGGCAGGTCAGTTCCTGAGCAACATGTTTCACAAATATCACCAGGAGCTTTAAGCACTATTTTCTAAATCCAGTTTAGAATCATTTGACTTTAAACGTCACTTAGCTTGTAGCTTAATGTCTAGATGAAACTAGATGATTCTGTTCTGTCCTGAAGTTCATCAGTGATTTTGTTTTTCTATATATCTGAGGCCATTAAAGGGACAGTATCATGTAAAACTGAGTATTAGGAAATATTATAATGTTACTCCCTCATCAAAAACACACCTGGAGTGTTGCCTTGATTTTTTTTGTACATGTTTGATAAATCCTTTATGCTCCATTCAGCTGTGCAAAACACCTGGGTGGACCTAGCTCCGCCTGCGAGACACAGCTCCTCCTCAGAGCTGCAGTTTCTGAGCTTCAGCTTCTGCCTCACAGAGCAGCCCTACTCCTTCAGACTAGCCAGCAGCAATTAGCAAACATGTGGTGGAATTGTTCATCTGCTGAGTTATAGGAGCTACCTCTCAGTACAATACTGATTGTACTGCTGTTACAGGGCCACAGCGTAACAGTGTACAATATACATATCAAAAATAACATATCTAATTTTCGAAATATATAAAAGTTTTTTGTACCAACTGAAGTTAACATAGTTGCTTGATTGTGCTGAAAAATACCACCGCCTGCCTAGAAAGCACATAATACTGCCCCTTTAACTAGTGAGGTTTCTGACTCTGTTTGGTTTCTATACCTTATTTAAATAAATAAAACGCCTGTTGTCTGTCTGTTGCCATGTTGCTGTTTTTCTAACAGTCCATTCCCAGAGGTGGCAGAGTCGGTCCAGGAAGAGCTTGATGCCTACAGAGCCCAAGAAGACGAGGTCAAACGGCTGAAAAGCATCATGGTTAGCTTCACACAAACACACACGCAACACCTAAAAACTACTCTTTATTGAGTAGTGTCGTTAGTGAACCACTCATTGAGGTTTACTAAGGACAGATGTGTTGCTTCTTCAGGGTTTGGATGGCGAGGATGAAGGAGCCATCAGCATGCTGTCAGACAACACAGCCAAGCTCACCTCAGCCGTCAGGTGAGGAGAAACAGAGGACAGGACAGCAATGCTTTAAGCAATCCTTGGATCTCCGTCTATATTCATGTTTTAATAGAAGCATCATAGAATGAGTAGAAACAGGAAGTTAAATTTAGCACATTTATAAAAATGTTTTGTTGTTATCTTAGCCTAGTCCTGGATTTCTTGATTGTTTTTTGTGATTTATTTTTAGCATTAATGTTTTGTTCCTTTGTCTCCAGCTCTCTGCCTGAGCTGCTGGAGAAGAAAAGACTGATTGATCTTCACACAAATGTTGCCACTGCCGTCCTCGACCACATTAAGGTACCGCAGGCTGTCCGTCTGGCTGGCCGTCCGGCCGCCTGGCTGAAACCTGAACATACCAACACATGCCCTGGTTTTGGGATCTTTCATTTCTAAAGTTTTTTGCAGAAACTTCAAAATCTTACCAAGTATTTTTTTTATCTAGTTTTTAGGTCAAATATTTTAATCCATTTGAAATGAGATAAAACTAACATACAAAGATCTTTTCTGTAAGCTTGTTTTAAGTGAATAATTCTTGACAATAGATAAAAAGTACTTGATCCACTGCCTGATTATTTAGCTTATAAAAAGAGATTTTTTTCCTTGTGAAAGGTGAAAAATCTGCTAGCATTTTACAATCCAGATTAAGGAATTATTGACTTAAAACAATCTCCTCCGTCTTTCTTTAAATGTACTTGTCAATTAGTTTTGTCTAATTTCAGGTAGACTAAGATATTTTCACCATAATCCAGACATAAGGTGTGAGATCTGTTCCTTCACACTGACTTCATTGTGTTTGTGTCATCAGAGTCGTAAATTGGATGTTTACTTTGAGTATGAAGAGAAGCTGATGAGCAAATCAACCATAGACAAGTCACTGCTGGACGTCATCGGTGACCCAGATGGTACACACACACGCACGCACACACGCACGCACACACACACACACACACACACACATACTCTCTCTCTCCTTATAAATGTTTCTATATGTTGTATGTTAATGATGTACTGAGACTGTGTGTGGGTGTTTCTGGTGGACAGCGGGGACTCCAGAGGATAAAATGAGACTCTTCCTCATCTACTACATCACAGCTCAGCAGGCTCCTTCAGAGGTAACACAACACACTGGCCTTTGGTCACACACTTAGCATCAAAGCTGCACTATGTAACTTTTATAAATTACATCTTTTTTTGTTGTTGTTTTTTTAACATATTTGTTAAAACTGTGACTGTGTTGTGTTAGTATAACATGACACAGAGAATCGGTGAACAGACGGAGATCCTCTGTCTTTTCCCTGTGGTCCTGCTGCCATTTGCAGAAATACAGTCAGAAATAACCAATCACAGCCAGGAGGCGGATCTTGGCGCTGTCAGTCATCCTCAATGCTCTCTGTTATGCTACAGCTAGTTAACCATAACAGAACCTGTCCTGAATGCTCAAGCTAGTTACCATGGCTACCAGTGGTGGCGGAAGGAGGAACGGTTTTCCTGGAACAGGAAGATGTTCTCCTTCATGAGGGTGACTGACGGTGCTAAGACCTTTAAATTGTGTCGTAAGGTTCTAAAGCTGTGAAATCCTAATGTTCATGTGTGTTAGTAACTCTGTGTGTTTTTGTAGACTGATTTGGAGCAGTATAGGAAGGCTTTGTTGGACGCAGGCTGTGACCTTTCACCTCTAAACTACATCAAACAGTGGAAGTAAGTGCTTAGCTTCTCTCTATCTGTTACTTTAAGGTTTAACTTTTGAATATTGTTTGAGGTGACATGAAGTCACTATACAAATGGGAAAATAAATTTGTTTAATAAAGCTAAATTCTCCAAACAGTTTGAACACAGATTGGCTGTTTGTGGTGGTTATGGTTTAAATATTGGTTTATGAATTACAAATGGTTCTCAGATGCGTTGAGTCGGCGCCAACAAAGTTATTCACACTGCACAAAACCCAGACCGGTTTATCTGTCCCACTGCTGCACACAACCTTCATGTTTGGCTGAAACCAGGACTGCTGTAACTTGAACCCTGCAGCTCTGGCAGACAGAAGACATTTTCCTCTTCTTGTGGAGTATGAAGGGATCTTCAGTCGGTGTCTCCTGAATTTTGTGACAAATGTATAAACGGCAATAAAAATGTTCTTTGTGTTTCTTTGTTCCACTGGTGGAACATTAAAAGTAAAGTCGGTTGTGTTGGTTGCTTACTTTGTGTTTTTGGGTTTCTCCTCAGGGCGTTTACCAAAATGGCTTCCGGCCCAGCTAACTACGGCAACAGTGGAGTTAAACCGATGGGGTAACCCACCTTCACTCATTCTTCCAGTGTTTTGTTAAGCCAGCCTGTTTCATGTTCTGATCAGGAGTTTACTTTGGACAGTATATCATTCCAATGGTTCTTATTCTTATTGGTATATAGTTTTTGATTAAAATAGGATTAATTACGGATCCTGCAATTACTCTATGAAAAGTTTTACAGTCACAGCATGACCTTTCACCTTTATTTGACTCTATTTCACAAAAGAAGGCTTATGAAATAATACCGTAATACCCGGACTATTGAGCTCACATGAATGTAAGCCATAACCACTGGCTTTAAGAAGGAAAACTTTCTGAACAGTGTCTGTAACACGGCTGCTGTTTTTCTTGAGGAAAGCTGAAGTCTTCATGTATTTGATGTTCTTGCTGCCTGATTGAAGCTCATCAGAGGAAGTACGTTAGCATAACGCTGTCCTCCTCTGCTGCTCCAGCCTGTTCTCCAGAGTCATGAATACTGGCTCTCAGTTTGTCATGGAGGGAGTGAAGAACCTGGTGCTCAAACAGCATGTGAGTCAAATGTGTTTAGTTACTGAAAGACCAGCAAAAGAAAACCGTCATCAGACGGCAGGAAGTCATTAAGACTTGTTCACATCAGTCTTCATTTCTTTATTTCGAAACAAAATTCAGTCTGGTGTTTCTCATGTTTTGGGATTTACTGAAATTTAGCTTTTGTTTTTTTTAACTTGCTTTATTTGTAAGATGAAAACTTTGAATTTGTCAAATCCAACAGAGCTATTTGTGTATGTGTAGAAAAACTGAAACAACTTGTGTCATTTTCAGAACCTTCCAGTCACTCGCATTGTGGACAACCTGATGGAGATGAAATCCCATCCTGTGAGTTTTAGTTGCTTTGCTGAAGATGAAAAATAAATATTGGTTGTTCATTTTGGCCCAATTTTATTTTTTGGACTGATACCAATATGTTAAGAGGTAACTGATCCTGGCCGACACATTGTTCGTCCCGAGTTCAAAGTGTAGGTTGTGTGCAGCTACAGCGTTTTCATAATTGTCATCTCTCTGTCTATGATGTTTTTTTTTTCTTTTAGGAAACTGATGATTATCGCTACTTTGACCCAAAGATGCTGCGGGGTAGCGAGAGGTAGGACCAGAATCAGCAACTGCCTTAACAGACGAACAGAAACAGACGAGCGCTGAGCAGACTGTCTCATCATCTCACTCACTTGTTTTTCAGCTCCATTCCCAGGAACAAAAATCCATTTCAGGAGGTACGTTTAGTGTCTGGAACAATGATTTAGTCCTTTCATTTCCAGAACTCAGAAAGTCAGATTTAGAGAAAAGGGTCAGTTAGATGGTAAATCATCTCCATCAATGTTATTTTAAAGTTAGTAGCATATTACAGAAAATCAGTACAGATCAGAATTATTGATTGTCTATAGTTTGATCCTGTTTTAGTGTAAACTTTGGACACAACTGATTACAACCCTCTGATGCTGACTGTTTTATCCTTTTTGCTGTACTTAAACATGAGCTGTTTGGTGTTGTGCTGTATGTGTTGGATGTTCTCATGTGTTGGATGTGTTGGATGTGCTCATGTGTTGGATGTGTTGGATGTGTTGGATGTGCTGGATGTGTTGGATGTGCTCATGTGTTGGATGTTCTCATGTGTTGGATGTGCTCATGTGTTGGATGTGTTGGATGTGTTGGATGTGCTGGATGTGTTGGATGTGCTCATGTGTTGGATGTTCTCATGTGTTGGATGTGTTGGATGTGCTCATGTGTTGGATGTTCTCATGTGTTGGATGTGTTGGATGTGCTCATGTGTTGGATGTGTTGGATGTGTTGGATGTGCTCATGTGTTGGATGTGCTCATGTGTTGGATGTGTTGGATGTGTTGGATGTGTTGGATGTGCTGGATGTGTTGGATGTGCTCATGTGTTGGATGTTCTCATGTGTTGGATGTGTTGGATGTGCTCATGTGTTGGATGTTCTCATGTGTTGGATGTGTTGGATGTGCTCATGTGTTGGATGTTCTCATGTGTTGGATGTGTTGGATGTGCTCATGTGTTGGATGTGTTGGATGTGTTGATGTGTTGGATGTGCTCATGTGTTGGATGTGTTGGATGTGTTGGATGTGCTGGATGTGTTGGATGTGCTCATGTGTTGGATGTTCTCATGTGTTGGATGTGTTGGATGTGCTCATGTGTTGGATGTTCTCATGTGTTGGATGTGTTGGATGTGCTCATGTGTTGGATGTTCTCATGTGTTGGATGTGCTCATGTGTTGGATGTGCTCATGTGTTGGATGTGTTGGATGTGTTGGATGTGCTCATGTGTTGGATGTTCTCATGTGTTGGATGTGTTGGATGTGTTGGATGTGCTCATGTGTTGGATGTGCTCATGTGTTGGATGTGTTGGATGTGTTGGATGTGCTGGATGTGTTGGATGTTCTCATGTGTTGGATGTGTTGGATGTGCTCATGTGTTGGATGTGCTCATGTGTTGGATGTGCTCATGTGTTGGATGTGCTCATGTGTTGGATGTGTTGGATGTGCTGGATGTGTTGGATGTGCTCATGTGTTGGATGTTCTCATGTGTTGGATGTGTTGGATGTGCTCATGTGTTGGATGTTCTCATGTGTTGGATGTGTTGGATGTGCTCATGTGTTGGATGTTCTCATGTGTTGGATGTGTTGGATGTGTTGGATGTGCTCATGTGTTGGATGTGCTCATGTGTTGGATGTGTTGGATGTGCTCATGTGTTGGATGTTCTCATGTGTTGGATGTGTTGGATGTTCTCATGTGTTGGATGTGTTGGATGTGCTCATGTGTTGGATGTTCTCATGTGTTGGATGTGTTGGATGTGCTCATGTGTTGGATGTGTTGGATGTGTTGGATGTGCTCATGTGTTGGATGTGCTCATGTGTTGGATGTGCTCATGTGTTGGATGTGTTGGATGTGTTCATGTGTTGGATGTGCTCATGTGTTGGATGTGCTCATGTGTTGGATGTGCTCATGTGTTGGATGTGTTGGATGTGCTGATGTGTTGGATGTGCTCATGTGTTGGATGTTCTCATGTGTTGGATGTGTTGGATGTGCTCATGTTTGGATGTTCTCATGTGTTGGATGTGTTGGATGTGCTCATGTGTTGGATGTTCTCATGTGTTGGATGTGTTGGATGTGTTGGATGTGCTCATGTGTTGGATGTGCTCATGTGTTGGATGTGTTGGATGTGCTCATGTGTTGGATGTGTTGGATGTGCTCATGTGTTGGATGTTCTCATGTGTTGGATGTGTTGGATGTTCTCATGTGTTGGATGTGTTGGATGTTCTCATGTGTTGGATGTTCTCATGTGTTGGATGTGTTGGATGTTCTCATGTGTTGGATGTTCTCATGTGTTGGATGTGTTGGATGTTCTCATGTGTTGGATGTGTTGGATGTTCTCATGTGTTGGATGTTCTCATGTGTTGGATGTGTTGGATGTGCTCATGTGTTGGATGTTCTCATGTGTTGGATGTGTTGGATGTTCTCATGTGTTGGATGTGTTGGATGTTCTCATGTGTTGGATGTGTTGGATGTGCTCATGTGTTGGATGTTCTCATGTGTTGGATGTGTTGGATGTTCTCATGTGTTGGATGTGTTGGATGTGCTCATGTGTTGGATGTGCTCATGTGTTGGATGTTCTCATGTGTTGGATGTTCTCATGTGTTGGATGTTCTCATGTGTTGGATGTTCTCATGTGTTGGATGTGTTGGATGTTCTCATGTGTTGGATGTTCTCATGTGTTGGATGTTCTCATGTGTTGGATGTTCTCATGTGTTGGATGTTCTCATGTGTTGGATGTGCTCATGTGTTGGATGTTCTCATGTGTTGGATGTGTTGGATGTTCTCATGTGTTGGATGTTCTCATGTGTTGGATGTGTTGGATGTTCTCATGTGTTGGATGTGCTCATGTGTTGGATGTTCTCATGTGTTGGATGTGTTGGATGTTCTCATGTGTTGGATGTGTTGGATGTTCTCATGTGTTGGATGTTCTCATGTGTTGGATGTGTTGGATGTGCTCATGTGTTGGATGTGCTCATGTGTTGGATGTGTTGGATGTGCTCATGTGTTGGATGTGTTGGATGTGCTCATGTGTTGGATGTTCTCATGTGTTGGATGTGTTGGATGTGCTCATGTGTTGGATGTGTTGGATGTGCTCATGTGTTGGATGTGCTCATGTGTTGGATGTTCTCATGTGTTGGATGTGCTCATGTGTTGGATGTTCTCATGTGTTGGATGTGTTGGATGTGCTCATGTGTTGGATGTGTTGGATGTTCTCATGTGTTGGATGTTCTCATGTGTTGGATGTTCTCATGTGTTGGATGTTCTCATGTGTTGGATGTTCTCATGTGTTGGATGTTCTCATGTGTTGGATGTTCTCATGTGTTGGATGTGTTGGATGTGCTCATGTGTTGGATGTTCTCATGTGTTGGATGTGCTCATGTGTTGGATGTGCTCATGTGTTGGATGTGTTGGATGTGCTCATGTGTTGGATGTTCTCATGTGTTGGATGTGTTGGATGTGCTCATGTGTTGGATGTTCTCATGTGTTGGATGTGTTGGATGTGCTCATGTGTTGGATGTGTTGGATGTTCTCATGTGTTGGATGTTCTCATGTGTTGGATGTGCTCATGTGTTGTTTTCCTCTGTGCCTCAGTGAGATCTTGTGTGTTTCAGGCCATCGTCTTTGTGGTTGGAGGAGGAAACTACATCGAGTACCAGAACCTGGTGGACTATGCTAAGGTTAGCCATGTTAGCCGCATTAGCAGAGCTAAGATTCTTGTTTAACAAAATTAGTGTTTCGTGAAGCTAACGTTACAATCAACTATTTGTAGCTATTGACAATTAAAGTAGTTATTGTAGCTATCTACAATTAGCTGATTTGTCGTTTAAACATTCTCCATTAAAGCCATGTTGAAAACTTTCCACCAGCACAAGGAAACACATAATTAAAAATATAAATATGATTTCTATGATTTGACACAGAATGTCTAAATGGCCATTTCAGTGCAGAAACATATTTTCCATGACAACCATCTGGAAAAATCAAAACGTGGTTTCTGTGTATGTTTCTGTGGCTCCAGTTATGTATGATTCAACACCACCTTGGAAAATGGCCGCCATCTTTCAGTGGCTAATGTTTTGATTTATTTATTTTTGTAAAATAATTCCCTAGGAATATCTGTGCCAAGTTACATTCTTGTCCATAGTTACCTGCTGCGCTGGGAGCAAATCCTTATCACAGCTCTGTATGTCAGGTTATCAGTAGTTTCTGTAAGGGAAAGAAAAATAGTCGTCTCAGCAAAACCATACATGATGACTGGGCCAGAATTCCCAGAGAGTCAGAACCTGAAGATGATGAGGCTCCATTCCTGTCCAGGCTGGTTCCTCTTCTGCTACATTTTATCAGCTGTGATAAAAATGTTCAGGAAACTCTGTGGATTCGTTTCCAGTGTCAATGTTTTGCTTTCTAACCACTTAAAAATCCTCTGGGTCTTTTCTTATTTTTCAGTCGAAACCCGGGAGGAAGGTGGTTTATGGATGCAGTGAGCTCTTCAACGCAGCTCAGTTCATGAAGCAGGTCAGAACTAACACCTCTACCGTTCACCTACTGCATGACTGTGGTGTGTGTGTTGTTGCCCCCTGCTGACTGCCTCTTTCTTTTTTTTTCTCAGCTCTCTCAACTTGGACAGAAGTGACCAAAGCACCAATAAAACCGATCCTCCTGTTTCCTAGCTAACCTGTTTTATATCAGCTCTCTTCTGTAAATGGACTAAATATTTCTGTCTTTGTAAATCTGCTCCATCCACTCATGCCTAATAAACCTGAACAGTCTAAAGTCACTGCTGCTTCCGAGCCGTCAGAGTAAACCAGCAGTTTTTCTCCCAGCAGCAAACTGGACTCTGGCTTTTAGGGTGGAAAAGGTAAAAACCAGAAACTTATTGAATCATTTCACAGAAATGAGTAAATACACAATCAGCAAGGAAAACAAAAACTTCTGGAACTTTAGAGTTCTGCCTTTAGTGCAGTAATAGTCTCCACACAAGAAGTGAAGCAGCAAACTGTACAGGTACAACATTTATTACTCATAATAGACATTTGATATACTTTAACAACTGCTGTATTCTGCTCTGTGGTACAGTTCTGAAAAACGGTTCAGTTTATAAAAAAAACAACCTCTAAACTGCATTTTTCTTGTTTTCATGGAAAGACTACAAAAAATAGTTTATTGGATTAACCATGCTTCAGACACACAGAGTTAAAAAGTTGATCTTAGTCTTATTTAAAACAAAAGCATTTATTTGGACTTGTGATCAACCAGAAGCCACTCAGGTTAGGAACTCTTCAAACAAACAAAAAGTCAAACTAAAACTGTGCATCAGAACAAAGCACAACAATGAAGTCACATCCTAAAAGATGGCTACTCAAAGACCACTTTTCCTAGGAGCTCCAATGGGCTGCTTTCTGCTAAAACACACTCTAGATGTGTGTGTGTGTGTGAGGTCAGTAACATCTGCAGAAACACACACAGGAGCCAAACACTGACGGAGGTGATGTGAGGACGAGGAGTCCGTCGGCCCTGAAGAACCACAGCTGAGCGGGTCACTAAACGTCTCATCACTGGAAAACGACTTCAGTCGGATCAGCGACACCAGAAATAAAGACTCAGTGGAACAGAGCAGGAGGTCCAAACCTCTAAATGTAATCATAGGCCAAGAAACAAAATAAACACTACAATCCAACAAATAAAGTGGTCAGATCCCTCCAGGATTTTACACGTTTGCTATATTATGACATCAGCTTTCCAATTCTTTGGGTTTTGGACAAATTTATCAAACAAGGATTTGTGTCCCTTTCAAAACGCTTGTCAATATTTAACCAAGTTTCATAAATAAAGATAATTTGGATTCAGCGTGAAGTAAAAGTCTCTGGATAGATGCGGTTCTGCTTATTATACAAGCTTGGTTGTAAAAATGAATATTTTATATTGCACTTTACATTTTCCATTGTAAGAAAATTATGTTTATTTTAACTTGATTAAAAAAAAAAAAAGAAGCTCAATCCACAGAAAAATCAATCCAAGGGCCACAAATGGCCCCCGGGCCACTCTTTGGACACCCCTGATGTCGACATTGGCTTTACAGTTTGGATCCATACTTCAGACATTTTTGATGTAAAAAGTCAGAAGCAATGTCATTCTATTATGAGATCAGATCAGACGTATTTATTTTTCCAGCTTTCAGAGGGAGAATTTCGGGAGAGCAGAGGGATTTAGTTTCTAAAGCTTTGACTCGACACTCATTTTATCCGATTTCTCTTTCTGAACTATGAGAACAACAGATTATTTCTGGCTCTGCTGCTGTAATCAGCCAGTGACACCAGTGTGAGAGCAGCTGCTGTCTAACAGCATAACATGGTGCTGACCTGTGTCTGTTCTTTACATACCTGATTTCAATAACATTTAGGTTCTTATTAAACCATCCATCCAGTGTGTTTCATCTGAACCGTTCTCATTTCCTCCGTGTGACTTCAGCTCTTTAATCTGTGGCAGTGAAGTTAGTCACCAGGCGACAGGACAGCTCCTCCGCTCCAGTAACAATATTTTTATAAAAAGGATTATAAAAACTAGACCTTTTTTTTTTCTTTCACACAAACAAAAATACTCCGCTTTAGAGGCGGGGCTGCGCTCTAAAGCGCTCTGACCCTCGTCAGATTTACGCGCCATCAGACATTTCACCAGCCATGATCGCTCGGCAGGTTTTTCCAACACATAAACTCACTCATGTTGGGTTTTTTTTTTTCCATTTCTTAATTTAAATTTCTTCAAAACTGTACAGCTGCTAAAACATTTTCCTGGCAACATCAGCACATTTAAATATTTTTCTTTTTTTTTTAAAAAAAGGAGAGAAATCAGAGATCAAACATCAGATGTTCACTTCAGTCCAGACTTTGTCTCTGTAGGTTTAAAGGAAAAATCCCCCGTTTGTCTGTCAGGCTCCGTGATTCTCAGGCTGAATGGAAAATAATTACCCAAACTGTTAGATATGAACATGAAACAAACCGGCTTTATTTGTCGATTAGTTCAGATCATGTAGAGCTTCTGCTTCTTTAGTGTCCTGATAGATGTTAGCACCCCCTGCTGGCTTCTCTACACACTGCTGATGCACTTTAACGTTTACCTTTGTGAAGGCAAATGTTCAGTCACAGATTACTGACAAAAGACAAAAAAGGATTTTTAGATTTTTTTTTCTCAGATAACTTCTATAAACTGAACCTCCACACCAGTAGGGGCAGCAGCAACTCAACCTGTCAGTTGCAGCCTGAGTTTTCCTAGTGTCCTCATACAAACAGGAAGCAGCACATGAACTTAAAATGTTTTATAAAGATGTCAATAACAGAAAACAAACATCTGCCTTTTGAAGTGGGGTTATGTTGAGAGTAGTCAATATCTTCCCTGCAGTGGAGAAATGTTCAGTATCTCGTTCTGCAGTTTATGTTGCTTCATAAACTGGTTAATAACCGATGCTCACTGCTGTCGAATTGCTGTTTGTGTTTCAGGAGAAACAGCAATGTGACAATTGGCCACATTCAGTCATGTGACAGTGAAGCAGTGCAGGACTGTGTGGAGTTTAGCTAGAGCAACATCACAGTGACTGTGTAGTTACTTTAACACTGGATTGAAACATTTAAAAAAAAGTCTCCTCACATGATCCCTGCTGTCAGAGACTTTTGCTCTACAGGCTGAATGAAAAATCAGCAGAAGGTTCTGTTAGAACCGTTTAGGACGAAACACTGATAAAACCAGAAGCAACAGTTTAATTCTTGCTCCATCACTAAACCAGATCTGTCCCTGGGTTGGTCTGATCAGACACGTTTCCTCGTCATTTCTCTATTCTCTCAGCAGACATCTTGATGACTATCTGAAGATGGGTCCTTCAGTAAACGTAGCTGCACTGTAAAGCCTCCTGAGGCTGAATGGGTCTGGAAAACAGTGAGAACTTCCTCCTTCACTCAGAAATAACATGAAAGCAGTGATACTTAATTTCAGACTTGATTCTTCCAAGAGAAACTTTGTCACTACAGAAAACGTCAAGGACCAAACATGTCATTTTGACTGCAGACGTCTAGCTTGTACTGTAACAGTGAAGAATCCATCCTTTGAACTTGATAACAATTAAGATGATGAAGACACACGTCACTGTTAAACATTCTCACTAACTTACCAACTGCCTTCCTGCGAGTGGATGTTTTAAAACCTAAAATCCCATGATGCAATGTTTGACCATGGCACAAATAAGGAGGTGACAGTGATGGAGACTGAGCCAAAGAGTTGATGGGATGGACACAATCCGTCAGCAGAGAGGAGCAGCTCCACCCATCAGCTGCATTTGGGGGGATTTTTCCTTTAATGTTCCTACATCTGCATGTGGAGATTGCACTAGAGTTCAACATGACGAGGAGGCCGGGCTGGGCCGGGTCAGGCCAGGCCGGCCACGGTCAGCCTGCTGGACACCGCCTTAGAGAGGAAACTGATTGGCCAGATCAGATGCGCTGCATTCAGTGGGCGAAGGCAGCGGCGCGGGGCGGCTGCATGTGTGTGGGCGTCTCAGTCTGCTGCTGCCGTCTGATGGATGTGAACAGACCTGAATCCTGGCTACGTCTGAGCGCGGCGCGGCGCGGCGCAGCGCAGCACCTCTCCTCTCATCTACACATAGACCCTGGCCAGGGCGTCGGCTCCGGCGGAGGCGATGTAGGCTTTGGATGGGTGAAAGGTCACGTCGTAGATGGCCTCTTCACTCTTCTTACGGTGAGCCGTGATCTCCTGCACACACGTTTTACTGTCCAGGTTCCAGAGCCGCAGGGAGCAGTCGTGACCTGAGGCGGAGAAGAGGAGACATGTTGGTCAACCGAACCGCCGCTTCACTCCGCATGGTTCCAGTTACTTCAGCTGAAGCTACGGATGCACCAATCCACTGACTTCACTACTGATATCTCTACAGTTAGTATCGGTCAATACCGATCCCATACAGAAAAACTGCTGAATCAACTTAAAATATTTCTTTTTTTAAACAGCAGTTAATTTATATAGTTATATGTTCATTTGTTAATGAACCCTGCTGGGCCCAATCATTTCAAAAGACACTGTTATGAACAGTTTGACACCTGGAATCACTCTGAGCTTTATGAGACGTTAGGAGACTTACTGCCAGAGATCAAGTAGATCCCGTTAGGATCCACAGCCAGACTGGTCACTGCGTCCAGATGGGCCACCATGGCGTGGATCATTTTACCTGCACAGAGGACAAACTCCCTCAGATGGGGCTGAAAAGTCATCTATGCAACATTATAGCAATTCACCTCAAGTTTTAGTAAAACCTATTTATTTTAGAGACATATCGATTTGAAAGTTCATTCCTTCCTCCTTCCAGCAGCTAGCCTGAAAGCTGGAGCAGATCACATCTCTTCAACATTTAATAATAATAATAAACCTATGAAAACCCGAGAGTGTCCTCTTTATGAGAGAATTATTAAACAACAGTGTCGTCTGTCAGAAGCCTCTTTACAAACAATGTGACACAGGCCGCTACAGGACATCCTTCCTGCACACAAGAAGGATCTATGCTAGACAATACTTCTTCTGTCTAGTTGGTATTAATAACTTAATTTTACATTTGAAGTCCTGTTGAGTTCATGAAATCTGTTATATTCGTTATATTAGGAGGAGGAATGTGAGATATATCTATATTAGTGACTGATATCACGGGTGATGATTCTTTAACATTCTCTATCAGTCAAACCATGATGTTTATTTCCATCTTGTTGTCATTTCTTTCTGATGGAGGAAGAGAAAGAGGCTGGTCATGTGACAGTGAGTCATGGTGCGTTTACAGACTGAAAATGTGTTTAAAAAATTTTCAGGTTTTTTTTTGACATTCTGTTCCTCTCTCCTGCAGCTGTTTCACTTTATAAATATACAAAAAAGACGAGAGCAATATTATTGTTAAAAGTCATAAGAATAGAACAATCAATATAATAAGACAAAATAATAAAAGTGATAAAAAATAAAAAGAAATCAATAATGTGTTGGTCCAGGTGGAACCCGGCGGTCAGCAGACTGACCTGACTTATTATCGAAGAACTTGATGTGGCGATCCTCGTGAGCCGTGATGGTGACGGGCAGCGTGGGGTGACTCACCACTTTATTGATGTGATTCAAACCCGGGACGGCTGAGCGGGGCAGGAGAGGAAAGGTCAGAGGTGACAGGTTATGGAGATGAGTGTCAGTGACCAGAGTGAACCTTACTGCTGTCTCCTTGACCCTTCAGCACCAGTGCAGTCTGGGACGTTTCCAGGTCGTATATCGCCACGTCTCCGTTGTTAAAGGATGCCACCATGTGGGCGGGGTCACAACCGTTAAAGTCTACCGCTGTGGGGATTCCATGCTCTGCAGAGAGGGAGGCAAGGCAGGAAGTTCTGCTCAGTTACTTCCTGCTCCGTTCTGCTGAACTCATAATTAATCTGGTATAACCTAAAGATGCACCGATCCAATATCAATATCTGTATCGTTCCTGATCTAGAAAAAATTCTAGATCGGGTATCGTGGCAATGTTTCCGATCCAAAAGGCAGATCTACTCACTCAAATTCTATGCTCTGTGCTCTGAGTGATGTTATGATTTATTACATATTTGACATTATATTTAGAATTCATAATTGCTCTTTCTGGTTTGTTTCACTTTATTTTCACATGTATGGCCAAAATAGTCAACCTATTGTTTTTATCAGTTTCTTAGTTTCTTATTTTCCATTGGCTGTTTCTCTCCTAACTGCAATGACTGAACAAATTAAAGTTGTTTTCCCATGTTTGACCAGCTGGGAAGCTGTTACTGTATTTAACTGTTCTGGTGCAGAGTTAGCAAATTCATTTGTATGTATTTAAAAAAAGAACCATTTTAAGTCAATTGCGCTGTTTCTCTGTACAGATCCGATTCAATACGTATTGGACCGAGATACTGAGATAAATCTCAGTATTGTTTCTTGGCCAACACTGAGATTTAGTATTGGCTGATACAAAATCTCAGATGCCGGTATCAGAAGTGGATCGGTGTGTCTTGAGTGTAATCTGCCGCTCACCATGGTTTGTGTTGAAAGTGATGATGCAGGGGTCTTTCTCCACGGGGTTCCACAGCTTGACGGTTCCGTCAGCGGAACAGGACAGGAGGCGGTTCTTGATGCCGCTGTAAGCCAATCCCCACACGGCGTCGGTGTGACCCAGCAGCGACCCCGCCAGGACGCTGCAATCTGCCAGCAGCACAACACGAAACTATAAGAGGGATTTTACTACAGCTTAACTTCTGATTTCACTGTAAGGCACCATCTGAACCGTTTCTTCATTGATTCCACTAAATAAAGAATAGAGTTCATCCAAGAACCAACGAATCAATGTAGAAAACAACGTAATAAAAAGGTGCAGATTTAAGCTGGGAGGCTTTTACACACAGTTGGTCCCAGGTTTTCTGATGACATCACACAGAGCAGTAGATTAGTCCTGCTGAACCTTCATCAACCATTCAAGATCCATTCAGGCTCAATGATTAAATGGATCAATTGTGATGAATTGATTATTGAAATAATTGTCAACTACTTTAGTAATTATTTTTAGCTTTACCTGATTCAAATCCTGTAAAAATAAATATCCTATTAAAGATCACCTTTTGCTGTCCAATTAGTAATCAATCATTAGCTGCTGAGTCTTCCTTCGATATAAGTGATCAAGAGTTCATTAAAGGATTGTCGTTATTACATTTTAGCCTATAAAATAATTCTTTTTTGAAATAAGAGTTTAATTATTTATCGCCACATTTGAAAGTAAAAGACGTAATTAAGAAAATCTCCAGAATGTAGCACCTTTTTAAATCCGATTTTATCAGAATAACTGATTACTTGAATCCAGAAGTAATCGTTAGCTGTTGTGTTTCATTCATCTAAAGACTCAGAAAGCAGCTTGAAGAAGATCAAAACAATCAGAAGTGTTTTCTAAGATGGCAGACTCTGCTGCTGAAAGTCAAACTTTTCACTCAACATTCTGCAGAAATCCAAAGTTTCTGATTTAAATGTGAAAGAGCAGAGAACAGGGAGCTGATCAGCAGTGATCCAGTGGATCATGTCAGTACCGTAGGTGTCATAGGGATCGACGTTAGAGCTGGGGATGTTCCACCACTGGATGGTGGAGTCGATGCCTCCACTGAAACACTGCTCACCGCTGGAAGTCATGGCCAAGGAGAGAACCGGGCCGCTGGAAGGAAAAGACGGAAATAAATTCAAATATTCTTTCAGGAAATAAACACTATCAGTAGCAAATGTTTCCAAGACAAAATATTTAACATAAATGTACACCATCACTGAAACAACACAGTTTTCCCAGTAAAAAAACGGAGATGGCAGCATCATGCTCTGGAACTTGATAAAGTTCCTGAAATAAGCAGAATTATTATTTGTTTATTTTAGGGTCAATATTGAAGGAGGAATAAAAAAAGTTCTCTGTGAACTTATTGCAGATATTCCTACTGAGATCTGGATGCTGATGACCAGACCTGGAATAAAGTCACAAACATGATGTTCTAGACTTCAGCTTTCTTTCTCCATCCTAACCCACACCTTGAAAACCAACTCCATATGCTTCTCCAGACTGTGGATCAACTTTATCTTATTCAGCGGGAGCTTTTGAGTGAAGTGGAAGAATTTAGAAAGGCTGGTTTGTCAAAACTTCAGCGCTACAGAAAATGAATAATTCTACCTTCAGACACTAATCCAACCGTTTATGAGGACCGGGGTTCATAAAGCAGTGATTCTTCATCTAAGCCTCTGAAAAGCCTTTCCAACAAAACATGTGTGTGTGTGTGTGTGCGTCTGTACAGGAGTGAGGATACTTACATGTGACCCCTGAATGTGTAGATGGGCTCCACATCAAAAGAGGCACTTCTGAAACAGAGAGAAGATCCAGGTTGGTGTTCAGCAGGTTGGTGTTCAGCTCATCATGGCTGCAGCTCTCCTTTTCTTAAATGAGCTCTTAAAGCTGCACTACTTTTATTTAAAAAATATGGTTTTTACGTATTTGCTCAAACTGAACCTGACTAGAGACACAGTTTGTTCACAAAGTGCTGGCTGCATCCAATATGAATGGAAAGTTAAAAGATGATCAAAACATTATCACTGTGCGCAATGCGTCTGTGAGTTTAGATTAAATGACTGAGATGTTATAGAAGGAGTGTATTTGACATAACTATGGACGACGGCAGAGCCGATGTGTTGTGCTGAGTCAGCGTACTTTTTGGCTGGGACGGTCTTGGTCAGGTTCCACAGCTTCAGGGTGTGGTCTTCAGACACGGTGACCAGGCAGGGCTCCACGGGGTGGAAAGCCAGCGCCCTGACGCCATCGAAGTGGCTCCGCAACGTGTACTTAGGGTTCCACGTCTTCCTGAACGTAGATTCTTTACTGGACGACAGCTGGTGGGGACACACAGGGACACAGAGGAACAGTGGGATTTTGTCCATTACATTTTTCGTCCCAGTACAACCTCAACAGGTTTTCTTACATCGTAGCCGAAGTCCGTCTCGTCGTTGGTGACGGTGAGGTCCGCCAGGTCCCCCAAACCCAACACACTCTCCAGCACGTCGTCCGGCCCTCCCAGCAGGAAGGACTTCCCTCCACCGGAGGGGAACGGTAGCGGTTCCGCTGCAAAGAGAAAACCGATTCAACAAGAGTTGAAACTAAAGTCGCTTCCTTCCAGGATGACAGGGAGCGTCTGAAACATTCAGCATCTTCAGACGGATACGGAGCAAATAAAACTTCTGCTGCAGACAAAATGAAGCCATTATATATTCATTACCAGGTTCAATGTGTTGTAATTAAGAGCATTGTTATGAAATGGAAGGAAAATGATAAACGTTCTTTTTTTTTAAATCTAATAAATAAAACATCCAGATATTGAGCATCAGCCAAACTATAAAAATAGTCTGAAGCTGTCTGAAGAGTCGGCAGTCTGCTGTGGATGCTTCTCTGAGCTCCAGTCAAACAGATGAAACCTAGCATTGCTAGGACTTCTGGAGGACTTCCTGATTAACAAATCTGAGAGAAACTACAGGACCAGCCTTCAAGACACTGAAGCCAATAATACATGAAGGTCTGAAGAACAGTGTCTCTAGATTCTTTACAAGATTAGTTGATATGGGCATCTAAACTGTTAATCAGAGTTTCCTATAGGTCTCACCCCACTCCGTCCCGTCTCCAGAGCTGCGAGCTTCTCCGGCTCCCTCTCCATCCTCTGCTGTCACCAAGAAGTCAAACTCCTTCAGGGCTTCCTCTGTGTCTGCGTCGTCCTCTGATGCCAGGCCCTCGTTCCCTATCTGCACCATGCCAGGCAGAGAAAGAAAGGAAGGAGGCAGGGTCAGGCAAATACAATGACCAGGAGAGATAGGAAAAAAAACCAGAAAAAAAACAGAGTACATTTCATTTCTGCTAAAAATTTTCTAGAAAAAACTTAGAAGGCTGACACACAAAACACGCCGCAAGCTCCAAAACACAAAATCAATGGAAAAATGCAGCTGAAAAAAATGTTTCAATCTCATAAAATAGAAGCAAAGAGACATACTTTACATAACAAATACACATGCTGCAAACACAGAAAAACTGAAGATAGAAAAAATCATGGAAGAATAAATGTGTGCCTTAAAACTGAGAAATTTTCTAGAACAAGAAAACTTCTGAGTTTGACGAGTCAGAAATTTGCTGGGAAAACTCAAATTTTGAGAGAAATCTCAGTTTCTAGAAAATGCAATCATGACGTCCCTTATTTACCTTAAACATGTGGAAGTCTATGGTCAAGTCTCAAAGGATTATTTGTTTGACTCCCTCTAGTGGTGTTGTGGAGCGAATTTGCAGCATTTCATACTAAAAATATTTTTTTCTTTGTGCAGCGTTTTCCTCCTTGCTCCTATTTCCTGCGATTGCAGCATTTTGTTTATTGTGGCAGCATTTTTCATTTGCATTTGTTTTGATGACTGTAGATTTTTGCTTTTATTTTCTGTGATTGCAGCGTTTTTCTTTGCATTCGTTTTGTCTGTCAGTGTGTTTAGCCGCTGGTGCGATGCAGCTGGTAACATCATGGGAACCACATCCAGGAGAAATGATTTGTCATAAAGTCTAACTGGAGGAAGTTTGGCTGCCTTACGTTAGGCTTGTGTTTTTTAGGTCTGTGTTGTTTGTCAGAGCTGATGTCATCCATCAGGTCTCCTTCCTCATCCTCCTCCTCATCGCTGTCCTCTGCGTTTTCCAGGAAGTTGAACGTCTCCAGATTGTCATTTGGAATCCTGCACAGAGCAAACACTTTAACCCCTCATGCTCTGTGTACCAGGTGAGGATGGATGGTTGGCGCAGGAGGGCCTGGTTGAGGTGTGTGTGTGTGTGTGTGTGTGTGTGTGTACCTCTTGGGGTCTTTGCAGCGCTCTGTTCCATTGATCAGGTGCTGCAGGTTCTTATTCTCCATCGATCCGTTCTGCTCAGAACCCGACAGGCCGAGCAGAGAGCGAACCCTCTGAGTGCGAACGTCCAAGATGGTGTCTGTGTATCCAACTTCTTGAAGGTACCTGAACACAACATGACATCACAGTGGATTATGAGCTGAACTAGGGCCGCAACTAATGATTAATTTAGTAATCAGTGATTCTGGTGATTAATCGGATAAAAAATTGGAACATTCTACACAGTTTTAATTTAGGACCTAAAACACTTCCTGGACAATATTGGAAATACAAAATGCAAATTCAATTTCAGTTCAATGACTCATTATGGGAGGGATGTTGTCATATAGTTTCTCTACAAATCCTCTCATGGTCACGCTGAAGGGCGGGTCTTACTGTCTGAGGAGCTGCCGGCCTTGTTTCCACATTAGCTGACTGTTGGCCGGGACAGCAGAGACCTCCGACTCTTTGGTGTCTTCAAGGAGAGAAGAGAGACAAGCTGAGCCTTCCAGTCAGGTTCACAGCAGGAACTGATCTTCCTGCAACACCTACCTGACTCAAAGATTGGCATCTTCATGTCTCCTTGGTTTAACTCTGTTCCATATTTTAACTTGTGGTATTTCGCTCTGAGGAGGAGAAACAAAGAATAACGTTAATTAATCTGTCATGTTACTGTCACGCACGATGATTACAGATAATATTTCCACATAGATATAGATATACTCCCATATTAGCAGCGATATGAGTAATAGTAAGACTGGCACCCGAGGAAAAGTAAACAGAAAATTAAGACCCGTTTCTTACCTTTCCTGCTTTAAAGCATATTCTAACATTTTGATTCTCCTGACCAGGTCATTCTTCAGGTTCTCCTGGCCCTTCCTCTCCCCCTGCAGGAACGCTATCCTGGCCTGGAGAGAAACACACACACAACAGAATTCTATTGAAGTATGACATTTAGCCACTTCAAACCTGCACTAGATTATATACAGAAAAAGCTAAATATTTGCAACCTAGTTTGTGATTTGTGAAACATTTATTTGATTTGTCAGTTCTACAAAATAGATTTAAAATAATCAGGCTAAACTAGGTGAGTTCAACAGATCAGTGTTAGCTCCGCCTTCAGCTCTGATGGATGAGATAAAAATATAGCATTGTGCAAAAATGTATTGCAGGAACAGGAAGCGTGAAATAATACGCATTCAATTAATTATCTGCATCGGCTTTTACAATTTTGCATTTTAATGATTCAATAATAGCTAATAAAATGTGTATCAAATAAATTACTTAAACATTTAATTTATTTCAGGGTACATATAATTAATGACTAACAATTTTTATATTTAATTTTCTCCCTTTTGGCCCTCCATAGCTGCAGGAGCCTTCAGCTGGTTCAAGGAGCTGCTGGAAGCTTGGAAAGAAGGATGCTAATGTAACATCGATTTCAGTTGATTTTTAATTTTCGACAGTGATGCAGTAAAGTATTGTGGAAAGTCTAACTGAAGCACAGGTGAAAGTCGTTCTTTAAAGGGTAATAAAATATGAATAATCTCAGTAAATATCGGTTTTCAACCTTAACGGCAAGATTAATATCAGATAACATCTGCTCAAATTTTCATATTGCAGAGACAGTTATGTTTCACACATATAAAAATGATAATGAAAAACAATAAGTAAACGTTTAACAGGACATTTTGCTTCTTTTTACTTGTCTACCTATCCTGAGTATGTTACTGGAATTAACATAATTTTAAAAAAAAGTCTGACATTTTATATTAAAATCAATGAATCAATGTGGACGAAGTGCAGTAAAGTAGTATATGTACGTCCTGCACGGATCTTTCAGCACAAGTTGGGACTTGCTTTGAAGGAAATCTGGTTCCGATGCGTTTACCCAGATTGCTTTTCAATGGAAATCTGCAACTGAACACACAAAATTCATCCACTCTAATTTACTCTGGACTTTCTCTTGTTGAGTCAAGAGAGAAACATTTCCACAGGAATACTGAAGAAAACAACTTGAGGCTCCAGCTTGTTGTCTTAATAAGAACACGGATCCTGAAACCGGATCCCTACACAGAATTCTGGGAGAACATGGCAGCTGTTTGCTTTTGAAGAAGAAAAAACTGATAAAGCACCGATACTGAAATGAATAATTTACAAAGGTGTCATTTGCAAAGGTCAGCTAGTATTACCACAGAAACGTTTGAAAGCAAGTTAATCTCTCTGTGTGTGTGTGTGTGTGTGTGTGTGTGTGTGTGTGCAGTGGTGGGGACCACTGTGTGATGACAGCACAATGTAATAATGACTTGGAGCCTCATATTTCTGCTCACACTATGCAGTCATGCCAGCTGCTCCAGTGCAGCACTCCGTAGAAGTTAGTTCAACATTTTCCACCACTGAATAAACACAGTACCTCAGTTTCCATTCTGGTCCATTTTTCAGCCCTGGGTCAGGTTTCACTTCTGGGTCTGGCTCAGCTTTAAGGGAATGACGCTGCACAGCTCTCTGGCACTCAACAAGATTAAAACCTGACCAGTGCCCTGCGTTTAGACGGGTGAAGCACCCTCACAGTACAGGTAGGATCCAGGCAACAACCATGACGAAGTCGTCTGTACATGTAGTGACCCATCTGTCCCAGATCCACCAGGCTGACAAATCAGAGCAGGCTATGTAAGGACATGAGTCATCGGGGACATTCCTCTGAACAACGCCATCATGAAAACACACTTCAGTCCTTTTACAAGTTTTCAAGACTGAGGCAACGTCTGCCGGGCTCGATGTGAAACCGCAGAGGTGGAACAGGACGAGAGGAGAATTACTGACCAGCGTCTGGTCTGAGTGAAGATGCCACACAGCTACGGTGGCCCACAGGGGCACAGCAGGGGCAAAAGAGGTTAGGTTCACACTAACCTGTGGGATGTCGTAGGTTTATCAAAAATAATATCACAATACAATCACTTTTTAAAAAAACAATTATTCATAGTTAATCATTTGCTCAAAGTTGATATAGGGATGGTTCCTTGTACAGCACATTTCAGCTGTCAAGTTAAATTGTAGCTCCTTTAAGTGAGTGTGCTACATTTTGTCAAATGTCATCAAAATTCATCATCATAAAATGTTAGATTAAAGATTACAATGAATCTAAGTTCTAGTTATATTGGCCAAAAAATAGTTCTAAATAAATGGATTTTAGTCTAGATTTAAAGAAACTGTATTTAGGCTGTTTTTCCATTTTCTAGAAGTTAATTCCAGATTTGTGGTGCATAGAAACTGAATGCTGCTTCTCCACGATTGGTTCTGGATGCAAAGCAGAACCAGAACCAAAAGACCAGAGAGGTTCTGGAAGGTTGATACAACAGCAGCAGATATTTAATATATTGTGCTGCTCAGCTATTCAGTGATTTATAAATCAAATCAGTATTTTAAAGTCTATTCTCTCAGTGAAGGACTGTAGAACTGGGTGATGTTTTCTATCTTCCAGGTTTCAGTCAGAACACCAGCAGCAGGCATGGTTCTGGATCAGCTGCATCTGGAGGAGAGATTTATTAGGTTAATGTGTGCAGACACTGTTGCAGTAATTGGTGACTAAAGATAAACATGTGGATGAGTTTCTCTAGATCTTGCTGAGACATTAGTCCTTTAATATTGGAAATGTTCCTCAGGTGGTAGAAGGCCGACTTTGTAACTGTCTTTATGTGACTCTGAAGATTCATCTTGTCTGTTGATTTGCAAAAAATGAATGCGACATTTACACATTCTATATTTTCTCAAAATAAGGGCTAAATTCCATCATACTTATTGATTTTGTCCTAGTTAAAGAAGTTAAACTATCATTATATTAATGTTTCAAAAACTATTGCTGCAGTATGAATGCTTTTCAACTTACTGAGTTTGAAATTTATGTGTGTATGTCACCAAATGCTGTTTTTGATAATAACCTGAACATAGGTTTGTCCACAGTTTAAGAATGGAATACAATCATATTCAATAAATTGGAATATGCATTATAATTAGGCTTACTTGTCTGCTTAAATATGCCTTTAGAAAATGACCTTTCAGAAGGATTCAAACATACTTTGGGCAAGGTGTGACAAAAACTGCTCAAAGTTTTACTTCAATGAAAAGTGGTTTGAATAACAATAAGTATATATTTTAATTAAACTTATCTTCCAATTTCCTTCTAATTTTATAGTAAACAAACACTCAGGAACTTTTACTCTATAAGCGACTTGGGTACACCATTTTATTAAACGATCCTCACCTCAAAACGCTAAATACAGCCAGCCTTCTAAAAGACAGAGTGTCCATATCGTGTTACTGCTGCTGGGAATAGACCACAGATACATTTATACACCTAGAAAATAACAATCTACACTCCAAAATATTTGAGACGCTGTATGTCTCTTGAAATAAGGGAAGGTGTGAGACCTGTGTTAGTTTTCAGATCCTACAATCATTTACAGATCCCTTTTCTAAAAACCCAGATTGCTTTGTTTGCTGGGAAAAAGAAAAGCAGGAGCTAAATTAAATCAGAATTTTTTTTTTAAGTAAAAAATATTTTTACAACCTGCAAGTTGGTAGAAAGTTTGGACACTGTTAATGAAGGTATTTCTATGTGAGAGCATCTACGCATAAAACATGGCAAACGCACAACTCTTTTTGAAATAGTTGGACCCGGCCTGGTGTCGAGAAGTGGGGGTGATGTCTCTCTGAGAACAAGATGATGCAATTTTCATCAAGCGTATATATCAATGAGAGCCGACAGGAGCACCATAGGGCACTGTATTCTCACCTTTGCTTTTCACTCTGTACACTTCAGACTTCCACCACAAGTCCGACTCCTGTCATCTACAGAAATACTCAAGACACGTCTGCAGTTGTTGGGTGAATCAGAGACGGACAAGAGTCTGAGTACTGAGAGCTGGTGGTCCACTTTGTACTATGGTTTGGATAAAATCATGTCACCTTGAATGTGAACAACAAAAAATTGATTGTAGATTCCCAAAAGTCAAACATTATTTCCATCATGGGAAAAGAAGTGAAGGTGGTTGAGCTGTAAAAATACCTCAGTGTTCATCTGGACAGACTGGACAGATATTTGCCAACTCAACAGTGAAGTGTCTATAAGAGGCAGCAGAGCAGACTGGACTTCTTGTGGAAACTAAGCTCCGTCTAAGCTCCGTCAAGGTTTGCAGCAAGATGCTGCAGATCTTCTAGAAGTCTGTTGTTGAGTGCCATCTCTTCAGACATCATCTGCTAGGGCAGCTCAGGGTTTCCTCTAGAAAATCTGCTGTTCTGAGTGGTAGAGGTACGAGGTCAGTCCATCAGCAGTCCGCCATGTTTAGTCTTAAAACGTTAAGTTACAAAAATTCAGACGTACATGATTAGGCAACATAATTTGGAAATAATAGCTTAAGACACCAACTGGCAGGTAAAGCGACCGCAAAACTGGAGCACACCCCCACAGCCAGCTATAAACATAGCTTAATTCATCTGTACTGTCACTATTATTGGTGCATCAATAACCATGTTTAAAATAAACAAGTGACTCTTAGTCTGGTGTGGGGCAAGTAAAGCCTGGCGGCCCGCCAGGCTTATAATACACAGGGGTAAACCCTGCAGCAGCCTGAGAGCCAGGGAAATAAAAACACTCAATAGTCTGATAAAGAAGGCTGGTTCTGGTCTGGTTCTGGTTTAGCTCTGATTCTGGACTGTGTAAACTGTGAAGATGATCATGGAAAGAAGGATTCTTCTTTTGAAATTATGGACAATCCTGAGCATGGTCTTCATGAGTCTGACAGTGCCTGTTAGAGGCTTCTTCAGACCTGCTTGAATTAACGTTACAGCAACATTTCATTTCCCATTTGGGATTAAGGAGTACCTTCAATTTGTGTTGAAATAGAAAAGGTGTATTAGAATGTTTTCAGATAAGATTTATACAAAATTATATATGGGAATTGAGTGTTTCTATAACAATTAGTTATTCCGATAATTCATATGAATACTTAACTACTATGAAAGAAACAGGTTTTAATGTGTTGTAAAATTGGATTATTAAAGGGGATGAAATTATTCTTCATTTTTGACTGAAAGTAAAATCTTTTAACTCTGTTAAATGAGTGACTCAATTAATTTATTGTCACTTTACTCATGTACAGTGAGATTAAAGTGTGACATGATGGAATCTGGTTTTGTCCTAGAGGTTATATTTAAATCATTTGAGAATGTTGTATAGCTGAGATTACTTATAAAGTAAAACCCTGGAGATGACAGAGGGATACCTTCTTTTCCCATGACTGAATGCATAAGTTAGTTTGTAAGTTGTGCGTATTGCGGTTATTTTGGGCCGGTCTACTTATAGCGTTCAGCTGGGATCAGGCTGTCAGCACAGGGCCCAGTAGGCCAAGCTGTTTAATTACAGCCTCCTTTCACACAGACCCTGCCCCTTCTCCCAAAACATGGAGTCACTGATGGCGCTTTTCCACGAGCAGCTCCACAACACGGCTCTACGCGGTTGTGAGGGTTTTCCACTAGTGACGGTTGGTGGTACAGTGGATCCTGTTCACAGTTAAATATTTGCAGATTTTTCTGTGGAACACAACTAAATTTATTCATTGATTTTTTTTTTCTTATGACTTTAACAGTCATAAGAAAATGCAGCTTGAGAAGCTGAAATACTCTTGGCACAAAAATATTTGACACGTTGACTGGAGCCTGCAAAGTAACCTGCTCACTGTAGGAGCACTGAGCGTTCCTCAGTCACATCCATGGACTTCCAGAATCGTGGAATCGACTCAGACCACGCTTATGAGGCAAGAGCACAAGACCAGAGACGCCACAGAATCATCTGTGGAATGAAGTAAACAAGGTTTTGAGTAACATACAAATGTCAGATGGATGTATGTCTGCAACAAAACATTTACGTTTGGGTATGACAAACTTTATTTAGGTCACTCCAATTTAATTAATCCTTAGAAATGACTGAAAATGCCATAAATCCTGATTAAAGTTCCCACTTTGAAAGATTTCTAAACTTCATCAACTTGATTTCCAAATGAGGGTTTCTGGCCCTTCGCAAGCCGACCCGATGCACACGTTTCCTGTTGAATGCTGTTTTTTGCTTTCTCCAGTGGCCATCTTCATTAACGATGTATAGCAGGATGTGAGCTCCTGCTATGAAGCATTAGATGCTGCTTTAAAAACACTCTCAATTTGCCAGAAGTCTCCCAGCCATTAAATCCAGCTGTTCTAATCATATCTAAGGCCAGATTTGCTTGCAGCAGTTCAGCACACAACCCGGGAGCTGCCGTGAAAGGAAACCACATGTGCAACAAGTCCAGCCATTACATTTCCTCACATCTACAATTCTCCACAGTCAGCTGTTAGTGGTATTAAAACACAGAAGGAGTGAGTGGGAACAACATCTCAGCCATCAGGTGGTGGGCCATGGATGAGGCACACAATCCTCTGGAACCAGCGTCCAAAATCTTAGTGTTCCAAAACAGCTGAAACACTGAGTTCTTTTAAATCAAGGCTAGAAGCCCATCTGCGTAGAGCTGCCTTTGATCAGAAGTAAACGGAACATTAATCAACATTTTTGACAAAGTGTCATGTTTAATTCTCATTTCATAAGTAGTGACTGTATGGTGTTTTAGGATGTAAAGAACTTTGCACTGCCTCGTCGCTGAAATGTTCTGTACAAATAAACTGGAAACTTTCTGTACAGGCAGACGCTGGAACTCTACACTTGATGTGGCCTTCAGATTAGCTCCAGAAGAGTGCATAGAGAGATTCATGACCCAACAGCTCAATCCAAGGACTACATCACCAAGTGCAATGCAGAACATCTGATGCAGCGGTCCAGCTCGTATCACCATGTCAGTGACAAATCACGCTTCTCTGTCTGCCAATCCAAGGAGCTGGTGTGGGTTTGGCAGGAGAAGAGAACTTGCCTGACTGCAAGTAAAGTTTGGTTCAGAGTGGATGTTAAAGCGGCGGTATGGAACTTGTTTATTTTGATATTTGAAACTGTAACTATGTTGAGAGAGTATGGTATGAGACACAATCTGTGAATTTTTTTGTAATCACAATCCATCACCTTCTCTCAGTGCTAACTAGAAACAACCAATCAGAGGCAGGAGGAGGGCCATAGCGCTGTCAAACACTCTCCATGTGGCGCTGCTCATTCTCCTGTCCCCACCTCCCTCCTTGCAGTGGTGCAGCTTCCTCCTGATAGCAAAGTAGTTAGCATGGCCACCAATGACGGCAGATAAACAGTTTTTCGTTACAGTAAGTTCTTTCTCCACCATTAGCACATTTAGCAGTGAGTACATGAAATTGATTGACAGTGCTAAGACCCTCCTCCTGGGTCTGATTGGTTGCTTTTGATTGAAATGGTGCTTTTCTTCACGCGGCAATAGCAGCTCAGAGAGGAGGTGGAGATCAATCTTTTGTCAGATTATCTATCTCATAACAAACCATCATAACATGATGACAGTTTCAACAAATGACTGAGGAGTACATCTGATGTGGAGAAGCCTGGTTGTTCTTCACAGAGACCTGAACTCCACCCAACTTAACAGCATTGGGAATAAAGGAGATTATGAGCCAGGCATTTTCACCTTACATCAGGGTCTGATCTCAAAAAAGGGATATGAATGAATAGGAAAAAAATTAATAAATAAATAAAAAAACACTCATGCAATGTCTTCCATGAAGAATGTGAAAGAAATGTTCCCTTCAGAAGAATTGATAGTGTCAGTGGCGAGACAGATGTTCTCTACTGTCAGGCAATTTAATCTCAAAACTATCACAGCGTGGAAGAGTGTGATTTTCAACTGCTTCCATTCACCACCGCTTTATTTTCACCACAAAGTAGCCTTGCTGTGATAGGAATCATCACAGAGATCTAATACTCTGGGAAAAAAACTGAGCACTGACATCAAAATGATAAAGGAGATCCCTGAAATGTGAGACACAAAAAACAGACTTCTAATATCCCTCTGATGTTAATGTTAACATTATAAAATGCTGCAAGGTGAAACCGTAAACTACTGAGTTTCAGAGTTAGGTTGCGTCTGTCACCACTCAGCTGGAATGAAACATAAACAAGATGGAGTATAATTTGACTGAAATCTTTCTAACATGCTACTGAATGATAACTGACGCTTTGTTATGTGGAGACATAACATTCTGACCTACACTGATTTATGTAGAAAAAGACCTAAACTCTTATTACAATAATTTGGGGGATTGTTACGATGATAAAAGCGAGTCGTAATTTTGTTGGCTACAAATGTATTCCTGCACACGGCCTCATAAAAAACAAACAAACACAGCTCCAACAAAAAAAAATCCTTTTCAAAGCAGCTACTTCACTACAACAACAACATGAAGAAGCGTGGCTGCGAAAACTGCATCCAATCATGTTCTGAATCATAAATGTTGCAGTTATTGATGCTCTCATGGAGTCAACAGAAGAAAAAACATATCCAAACAATAAAGGGAACGACGAATTAACCCTCTCATAAGACTGCATTTAGAGGTTTAAGACGTCCTCTATCATTGTTGTCACAGAATTAATGTCTCTCTTATGACCATCTTCCCCTGCAGCAGTAAGATGACTGCCTCTCCTTACCTGGCAGCAGGTCCTTGATCTGATTACTCTAATAATCCCTGTAGCTATGAACTGAAAACTTCCTGAGATGTTTCAACATGACCACCACTGCCAGCTGTTCTGACCGGCCCAGATGGGCTGGTACCGATATCAGGCCTCGTTCACCAGATCCAACCTTCAGCTTGTTTCAGTTCAACTAAAGAACAGACCGGCAGCTTTACCCGGACAATAACACTTCACTGAGGCAAAGCTACAGTTAGCTAGACTGATCCATGGTGGGGATGTGATGCTAATGCTTAGCTCCGGTCAAGCAGCTGGTGTTATTTCTAGTTTGCCAGCCCTCCGACTGGCTTTCACACCTCCGTGTCGGGCTGAGCGCTTCTTAAACCTCCCCTCCTATCACCACCTCACCACAGGGTGACCCGGAGCTGAGCGGATAGCCCGAGTTTAGCCTGGAAGGAGCTACGACGCTAACCTGGAGTTCGGCCCTCTCCACTTCCCAGTGTGCCCTCTCGATCTCGAACCGGGCCCACTCGTGTTGGATGTAGTGCAGGATCCCGGGAATAGTGTATTGCTGATGTGGCCGGGGCAAGTCTTCGTTCTGCTGCGGGACCATGACTGCTCCGATAGGGGGACCGCCGCTGCTGCTGCCCTGCTGGTGCTGCTGCGGTGAAGGCGGCTGTCGCGGGGCGGCCGCTCCTCCTCCTGCACCTCCTCCCGGGTGTTCGTCCATGTTTTAATGTTTTTGTTTGGAAGTAGGGTTTGTAAATTTTCTCGGTTTGAACGAAAAGTCCGCCGGGAACCTCCCGTGTGACTGCTGCGGTGTCACCGCGGCGGTGCGTGAGGCTGGCTGCCCCTCAGCGTTTCGGGGAGTCCGGCTTAATGGAAATGCTGTGTTTACGTATAGCTCTAACCGGCCGCCATCTCTGCTCTCTGGAAGAACCCAGCGCGCTGCATGACGGTACATCCACCGGGATTCTCGTCTTCGTCTTTGACATTTTCCCTGGCTTTGGGCAACCAGAGAATAGGTTCCCCACTGCCCCCTGCTGGTATGGAATGCACACCTGAAAGTTCCTTAACAAGAAACATCTGAATTTATGTGAGCATATTATTTTAGTTTTTACTCGAATGAATACTAAAGACTGGCAATTGATGTAATTTAATACTTACAAATATAAATTTCACCACCTTCATCTTTTTTCCAATTTTGATTATGGAAATATTTAGTACAGAAGTATTTAACCACTATTTCACACAACAGCGAATAAGTCACCCAGAAATGCTGAAAATACATACGAACGCTGTAATAAAAATATTTATTTCATGTAAAGTCAGCTTGTCTGTATTAAATGTATTCATTGCATGAATCTCAATAGGAAATTAAATCCTGTTACTCATATTTTCCAAATTTCTTCAGCGTTTTTGTAGAGGCAGGAAGGATCTTCTGTAGTTGTCTGTACTACAGTGACGCTGAAAAAGCCTCTGACTGAAGACACTGTTGTTGTCTGATGAAGAGGATTCTCAAGGTGTTTCTTAATATTCCTTGTTTAATGAAGATTCCTTCTTTGCATCATCATCTGCAGAGGTCCCACAGAACAGAACCAGAACACAACATACCTTCTTTATCAAGTTACCTGGTTTTTTCAAGTTCCTAGATCTGATAGCAACAGATGACAGCAGAAGATTACACTTCAAAAACATAACACACAACCTGTGCCTTCAGGCCAATGCTTCTTCACTTTGAACTGCCTTATTGCTGAAAGGTGCTATATAAATAAACTTGACTGACAACACATGAATAGTCCTCAAAAACATGACTAACGTTTAAGAAAAAAATGAACTAGCTTTATTATCATTGTAAAAAAAGAAGAAGCTAGAAATATACCAAATATACACGTCTTACCTTTTTGTGCTAATTCTCCAGCAGGAGCTTGCTCTCTCTAAAACGTTTCCATCTACAGTATTTACTGATTTTTTTTTTTAACTCCCATCCACTAGGTGGCAGTACTGTACCTCTCAGCTGCTTTGTCATTGTTGATGTTTGAGGAAGGAAAACTGGTGAACTGTGTTAGGATGAGGCTGGTCTGTGGAAGGTGACAGGATGATTAAGTTTGTGCTAATGGTGAACCAGCAGGGTCAGACCAGACTGTCCAAATACTATGAGCCAGTGGAGCTGAGCAAGAGAGCGGCGCTGGAAGCGGTGGCTGTCCGCTGCTGCCTGAGCCGCGGGAAGCATCAGGTAAACTGGCTGCCTGCTCGGCTGCCTGCCTGCTCAGGTCCGGACAGTTTCTGACCCGAATGGTAAAACGATCGACAGAAATATGTGGCGGTTAAACAGTTGGAAATGGAGCACAGCTCGCAGCTAGCTTTGTACGGCAACAATGCCGCCATGTTTGTGGGGGCAGATTTCTCAAAGCAAATTCTGTTAATAGAATATAACTGTTTACATTTAAATTCAGTCTACGGCGTATACTGTGAATTTAAATGTAAACATGTTTACATTTTTAAATGTTTACATTTTTAAATGTAAACATTTGGCGTAGACCCATTTGGAAGGGCGTAGACTCTACGCCCTTCCAAGCATTTACATTAATTATTTATACTGCATGGAATGAAGCTTACATATTTCCAGAAGTCGTAATTGCCGGGATTAGTGTTTTTAAACTTAATATATCCATTATCATCTATGATGAAATATTTCTGCAGACTTTAGGAAAGATCAATCCAAACTAGAAACCAAAGAAACTTTTGCTTCAAATTTGATGTTTTCAAGTACCAGAATGAAAGTAGATTTTTCCTCCAAAAATGCACCATTAAATACTGAAATGTTTGCCTTGTATATTTTAATCATCTATATATGCAGAATCCTGTCAAGAGATGGAAATATTAGGAAATAAGATCTGATCAGAAATGCTGGAATAGCATCAGCTGTATTTTAATTTAAAACCAGGATTAAATTAAAGCTGTGTAGTTTTAATTTAAAAACTAGACATTACATTACTACTACTTAGAACAATGGGACAAGCCGGCATAAGACACAACATTCCGGTGGAGTTGAGGAGGAGACCGAGGGGCTGCAAGGCTGGGGCTAAGCTAAAGGCTAAGCTAGCGGACAACAGGAGGCGCTACAAGCCATCGATTCCCACTGTAATCATGGGAAATGTGAACTCGCTGCCGAACAAGATGGATGAGCTGTCTGCACTGAACAACCAGCGGATCTACAGAGAGAGCAGCTTGTTCATCTTTACAGAGACATGGCTGAACCACCTCGTGCCGGACGCTAACGTGGACCTGCCAGGATTCACCGCTGTGAGGGCTGATAGGGACACGAAAGCGAGTGGTAAAAGAAAAGGTGGGGGACTCATCATGTATGTGAACAATAAATGGTGTAACCCAGGACATATCACTGTAAAGACTGTTTGGTGTTGTCGGGACCTCGAGCTACTAGTCGTTAGCTTGCGGCCATACTACCTGCCGAGGGAGTTCAGTCACGTGATCTCCATCTGCGTTTACGTCCCACCGAGAGCGGACGCTACCACTGCCTGTGAAAAAATCCACTCTGTCACAGCAAGGCTACAGACAAAACATCCTGACGCTTTTATTATAATCTCTGGGGACTTCAACCATGTGACCTTGGACTCTACTTTGGCCACTTTCCACCAAGCTGTTGACTGCCCCACCAGGAATAACAGGACAATCGACCTCCTGTATGCCAATGTGAGGGATGCGTACAGAGCAACACCCCTCCCCCCACTAGGAAGTCAGATCACAACATCGTTCACCTACAGCCACTGTACACCCCCCTGGTCCAAAAGCAGCCTACAACAGCTCGCTCCATCAGGAGTGGTCCCCTGAGATGGAGAGTGCTCTGAGAGACTGTTATAACACCACGGACTGGGATGCACTGTTCAGCCCGCATGGCCAGGACATAGAGGGGCTGACACACTGCCTGACGGACTATCTGAACTTCTGCGCAGATGTGGTATCCCCTGCTAAGACTGTCCGCTGTTACCCTAATAACAAGCCTTGGGTAACGCGGGAAGTCAAAACTGTCCTCAACAAGAAGAAGGTTGCCTTCAGGGAGGCCATGAAGGCAGCACAGCAGGAGGTGAAGCAGTGTGTGAGGGAAGCAAAAGACAGCTACAGGAGAAAGGTGGAGCAGAAGCTGAGAGAGAACAACATGAGGGAGGTCTGGGAAGGTGTGAGGACCATCACTGGCCTCAACACAAAGACCAGAGTCGTTGAGGAACAATGGAGAGGGCAAACCAACTGAACAACTTCTTCAACAGGTTCAACCAGTCTGTGCCCCCCCAACCCCCTCTCTCACTGCAGCCACCTCTGCTCCTTACCACACACCTCCCCACAGACAAGAAAACACTGACAACCCCCCACACACCTCAGCACAACCTCCACCCCACATCACCACAGACCAGGTCAGAGAACAGCTGAGGAAGCTCAAGCCCAGGAAAGCAGCAGGGCCGGACCAGGTGTGTCCAAGGCTGCTGAAGACCTGCGCTGCTGAACTGGGAGAGCCACTACAGCGGATCTTCAACCTCAGCCTGCAGCTAAGGGAAGTGCCCACCCTCTGGAAGACATCCTGCATCGTCCCAGTGCCCAAGAAGAACAGGCCCAGCGAGCTGAATGACTTTCGGCCCGTGGCACTCACTTCACACCTGATGAAGACGTTGGAGCGGCTCTTCCTCGGCCTCCTCAGACCTCAGGTGGAACATGCTCAGGACCTCCTGCAATTCGCCTACCAGGCAGATGTTGGTGTGGAGGATGCCATCCTCTACCTGCTGCACCGGGCCCACTCCCACCTGGATAAGGGCAGTGGCACAGTGAGGATCCTTTTCTTGGACTTCTCCAGTGCCTTTAATACAATCCAGCCCCTTCTGCTCCAGGACAAACTAAATAGCATGGGAGTGGACCAGCACCTGGTCACCTGGATCCATAGTTACCTCACCAACAGGCCAGTATGTCAGGCTAAAGGACACCGTGTCTGACACTGTGGTCAGCAGCACAGGAGCCCCTCAGGGCACAGTGCTGGCCCCTCTTCTCTTCACCCTGTACTCCTCTGACTTCCACTACAACTCGGAGCTGTGTCACATACAGAAGTATGCTGATGACACAGCCATAGTCGGATGTATCAGGGACGACGGAGAGGAGGAATATCGCTGTCTGGTGAGGGACTTTGCTCTCTGGTGCCACACAAACCACCTGGAACTCAACACCTCTAAGACGAAGGAGCTGGTTATAGACTTTGGGAGGTCCAGACCAATGCCGAGACCAGTCGTACTAGAGGGAACGGAGGTTGAGGTCGTGGGCTCCTACAAGTACCTCGGGCTGTGGCTGGACAGTAAACTGGATTGGTCAAAACACACCACCCACCTGTACGGGAAGGTGCAGAGCAGGATGTACTTCCTGAGGAGACTGCGGTCCTTTAACATCTGCAGCAAACTGCTGTGGATGTTCTACCAGTCAGTGATCGCCAGTGTCCTCTTCTACACCGTGGTGTGCTGGGGAGGCAGCACATCCAAGAAGGACACGTCCAGACTGGACAAACTGATCAGGCGTGCCGGCTCTGTGGTCGGCATGAAGTTGGACTCTCTGGTGACGGTGGCAGAGGCGAGGACACTGAACAAACTGCTGGACATCATGGACGATAGCAGCCACCCTCTACACGCCGTCATCAGCAGCAAGAGGAGCCTGTTCAGTGACAGACTGCTGCTTCCCAAGTGCCGGACCAATAGATTCAAGAACTCCTTTGTCCCCCACGCCTTCAGACTGTACAACTCCTCACTGGGGGGTCGGAGGTGACACAGGACAGAGGGAAGAAGGAGTAGTTTTTCTACAAATGTGAACTCCATATTTATCAGGCCAAACCATACAGTGCAATACCATATCACTCACTGGTCAATCTATCGACCAAATTGCTATAATTTCCTTTTGTGTTTTATTTATATTCTTTGTTTTGTATTTAATTTGTATTTTTTTGTATTTTGTGTATGCTTACTGTGTGCCACATTTTTGCCTGTGAGCTGCTGGTAACTATAATTTCCTGAGGGAGTCTTCCCAAGGGATCAATAAAGTCAAGTCTAAGTCTAAGTCTAATCTAATCTGAGAAACAATTGTGCTGAGATTTAAGGAGGAATAGTAAAAGCAAATGAGATGGATTAGCAGAGCTTGCTGGCATGAGACAGCAACAGTCTCTTTAGTCAGAGCCGTTGGAAGACTGACTGCTATAGGAGATCCTTTCTGACCACAGCATCACCAACCACAGTGACTCTTTGAACATACTTGGATGAAATTAGTTACAGCAAAATTAAATTTCTCTTTGGGATAAAGAAAGTATTTTTGAACTGAATGAAAGTTTGAGAATGAAAATGAGACGTTATCAGAGTGGTGGATTGTTTTTCAAGAAATTGATTCAGCTGAATGAATCTGAAATGTTTTGGCTGCATTCAGTACATATTAACCAAGGTCCCTTTTTAAAGGCACATCATAATTAAGCTAAGTTTGAGGAGTACAGTTTTCAAATGTGTTCAAATTTTTCTGTGAAATAATCAAACATCTTGTATATTTTCATCATTTGCAGTTGTGCTCACTCTAAATAAAATCTCCATTTTTAACCAATCAAGGTTGAGCTGACTGGACAATACTTTACTTAAATGTTCCATTGGAGATTTACCAAAAACAAACAAACAAACAAAAAGATCTAAATGTTACTGAGGATGCATTTATATACTTGAACCTGCATGTTTAGTTTTAACCCTGTTGATTCACACTGAATGATTGTTTTTAGAAGCTGATTGATGCAGAATCTTTCCACCCTGTGTGGAAGGATTCAATAAAATCACAGAGCGAACATGATGGATGGATGTAAACATCTTGTATCTACTGTGCGCAGGATTTGCTTACAGTATGTCTACCTCTTTCCAGTGTTCGTTTGTGGAGTACAAAGACTTTAAGCTGGTGTATCGGCAGTATGCAGCGCTGTATGTTGTGGTGGGGGTGACAGACAGCGAGGTAAAGCTGCAGAATCTGAAAACGCTCAGATTGTTGTCCTGCTTGTCTAATTTGTGCTTCTTGGAATCCTCCCGCAGAATGAGTTATCCATCTATGAGCTGATCCAGAACTTTGTGGAGGTTTTAGATAAATACTTCAGCCGTGTGGTGAGTTCATCAGTGCTGAAAATCTTCAGATGGCTGCAGGATGTCTCTAACTATCTGTATTTATCTGTCCGCAGAGCGAACTGGATGTATCCTTTATGATGGCAGGTTCCCAGGTCTGAGCTCATTAGGTTCTATTTGTAGCGTCACAATAGTTTTGAAGTTAAATATTGACAGAAAAAAAAACTGCCAGGAATTTATAAGCTGTGCTGGAAAAAGTATTTTCCACATTAGTCTTCCTCTGCTTTTGCTTTTTTATTGCATCAAAATGTTTCCTATCATCCAACCAATTTTACCATCAGGCAAAGACAAAAATCTAGTTTTCAAAGATGATTTTATTCATTAAAACTGCAGCATAAGACTTTTGCAAAACATTTTTTTTTACATATTTGTTGAAGCTTTCGTTTGTCATGACATTATGAGAGCTTTGTTATGTTTCAGTTCCGCCATCTTGTCTGTTGCCTGCTGGTTTCTCCTTGACCTGGAGATGTCATCAGATCATGTTTAATCTGGACTCCGTTCACATCATCCTGGACGAGATGATCCAGAACGGCCACATCGTGGAAACGAACAAGAGCCGCATCCTCGCTCCACTCACCGCCATCGACAAAATGGCAGATGGGTGAAGCAAGCAGGAATTGATGTCACAGACTATTAGAGCATTCTGGGAAATATTGGACTGGTGTTTGTTAGGGGTGTGCCAGTAAATTGATCCTGGTTTCCTTATTGTTGGGTGATCAACCACAACTCACATGAAAAACTGATTTTATCTTCCTCTGCAAAGGTCTGAAACCACGCCTGACACACCACGATTTGCCATAAAACTGTGATGGGTGCACCCCTCGTGTTTGTAGAGCAAACTGCTGCCAAGGATCCATGAGGCGCTAATGTACCAGTGTGTGCAGCTCCCAGCAACACTTAACAGTACAGAATACTGCTGACAGGTTACAACTGTGAGTGATGTGAAGTCATAATGTTTGTGGCTCGGTCAGCTGATAATACATGGTGAAAGCTTGTTTTGTTATTTCAGTGTTTGAGCGTTCTCTTTTTGTGCACAATCACTCTAGATCAGGGCATCCTAGTCCAATCCCTGGGGGCTTGTTGAGCGTTTCTGCCCCAACACATCTGCTTACGTCCCGATCTCTGCAGAACTTCTAATTGTTCATTTGATCCCACTCAGCTCCTTCAGACAAGCCAGCATCAATTAGCAAAGACCTGGTGGAACTGCTGAGCTCATCAACTTTATTTATAAACGTTTTAACATCAGCTACAGCTGAAACAAAGTGCCGAACATTCATAGTGGATAAATATGATAAAGCATTAAAAAGTAGTTACCTCTCAGTGCAACACTGGTAAACTCATAGCAGGGGTGTTAAACTCGAGTCCTGCAGTTTTTAGATGCGTCACAGACACAAAACACTGGAATCACATGCCTTAATTTCCTCCTTATTGTGTAGATCAGTTCTCCAGAGCCTTGCTAATGACCTAATTATTCTATTCAGGTATGATGCAGTAGAGGCACAGTTAGAAGTTGCAGGGCAGTGGACCTCCAGGACTGGAGTTCGACACCTCTGCGTTAAAGGGTCAATAGAGGAGCCATGCTGTGACAACTTGGGAGTTTCAGAAAGAGCAGTTTTTAAAGAGACAAAGGCCCATTTTTAAGGAGTTAATTATAAAGTCAAATTTCATTAAAAGTGATTTTATTTACATTTGAAGTTACTTGATTGTGCTTTAAAAAGGAACCATGTGCCTTGAAAATAAATACTGCCCCTTTAAATCATTTTTGTGCCACTCAGCTCTTCAGATCTAGAGCATCTAAATTTTATCAGACTCTGAAATTAATCTTTGGAATCTGGGAGATGTAGTCCTCACAGCTGTTTGAACAGTTTCCTATTTGATGCTCTTCCATAAACATGTCACATCTGTGGAGAGCACTTGTGGATCTCTGCAGCTCCTCCAGAGTTACCATGAACCTCTTGGCTGCTTCTCTAATTAGTCTTTTTACTGCTTGATGGGCGAAGCTTGATCTCACCTGTTAAATTCAACAGTTACTAAATCAAAAAGCAATTTATCAAATTTTGTGTTTCTAAGATGCTGAAAAAAAAAACTACAAACCACACAACTAAATTTTTACTTCATACTTTGCAAACAATTTATTGATTATCTTTTGGAGCATACACATTTGAAAATATTTGTTTACCTGAAACTGCAACTTCAGTACTTCAGTTAAATAAATGTTTACAATATACAAAGAAAATACAGGGAGCAGAGTTTTTTAGATGTGCATCAAACACAATCAGTGTTTTTTTTCTCTTTAGCTTAATCAGAGAGGAAACAACAAAAACTGAACTTTGACCTTTTCATCAGGTCTAAAACAAACCAAACTGATGCTCACACACACGCACACACACACACAAGCTGAATGGAAAGGAAGAAAAACTAAAAAGATGAAATTGAGAAATGAGCCTGAACCTCTAATGAAGAAAATGAAAACTAAGTGGAACCAGGCACTGAACTGAACGGACGAGAGGAGGGGACCTGTGTGCGAACGCGAACACACACACTCTCACACACACCAGCTTGCAGCCTTGGCCCTGGAAGCTGACGTGGTTGTCAGGAGGGAAGCGTGAAACATGTGGGTTGGAGATGTTCAGTCAGAATCCTGCGCTGCGAGCCTCTGTGTGTCTGTCAGTCACGCGGCTGGATGTTCTGGCAACATGGACTGATGGTTTGGGCGCATGCTCAGTGTAACCGTGGTGACGCTCTGAGGTCAGTTCAGGTGAAAGCCCTTTTCCATAGTGGCAGCTAACAAACGCTCCCTCATGATGTCCTCAGATGAATACTCTGGGAGCTTCAGGTAGTGGACACAAGTGTTTACTGATGGATAGCTGGAGTCTGTTGCATCCACCTAGAGGGGGTGGGGCAACAGGGGAACAGCAGCCAATCAGCTCACAGTCAGACTTTTAAAGCTGCCTGAAGAAGATCTGAACCTACCTTTCTGACTACGGTGAGGCGTGGGTGAAGGTTGGCCAGGCCACCAGGGGGCAGCGTGGAGCAGCCAGTGGTGAACTGCAGGAAGGCTTTCCTCTCATCAGACGACATTCCACATAAAACCCTGACAAAGCGCTGAAAGCCAGGACTGCAGAGGAGCAGACACAATGTAACAGGATCAGTTTTAGCCTCAAACATCAACCTGTGTGTGTGTGTGTCTGCTCCCATACCTGTCTCTAGTGTAACCAAGCTTTGGTTCGGTGTAGTTGATGATGTCATCAGCATTCCAGGAAGGAGACTGGTTACCACAGAGAACCATCTGTACTTCCTTATGGCTAAAGGAGCTCAGCTTCTCCATGGGGAACACCTGATTAAATCCCTCTGAGGAGAGCAGACAGGATGAGCCCACACCGGTCAGTCACATCCATCCATTATTCAAATGATCAACTCATTTAGTAACACAGACTAAAAATACTACAAAAATATCTATACATTTTGCTCGTAAGAGTCGAAACAACAAAACCCTTTTAAAATCTGTTCTAACAAGAACTCCTTAGTTTTAGCTTCACTGCAAGAAAACTGAAGCACCTTTTACTCTCCCATTATTAATTGTATTTGTTAGCTGCAGATGCATCCTGTACTACAAATGCTCAAGCATTCACTACAGGCGTGCTGTTATTGACTTTCAGGTAACAAAATGTTTATTTTCTTTCTTAAATTTATTAATATTTTTAATTAATTGTACATTTGCACCTCAATGTACACGTGTTCCAAATCATTGTGCAAATTGGATTTAAGTGTCAAAGATTACATTTTTTGTTGCGCCATCAGGGTTGTAGATGGTATTGTGTGTCAGGGCTCTTTGAATCACTATAATGAATTTCAGAGCTGGTTGATTAGTTTGTCTGGTGAACTCAAAGGAGATCTACTTAAGAAGGATGATCATTTAAGAAAATCAGAGAAAATATCACTTGCATAATAATTTGGAACACTGCATATTTCTAATATTGTATAAAAAAGTATCAGTGGTTAAAAAATGTGCAGAATGAGCCTTTTTTGGTTTTTTTAAATCAGATTTTTCTTGTCTAGTTCTGTCTTACTAACTGCTCTGTGTTGTTCTTTTGGCAAATGGCCTTTTAAGTAGAAATGCTCCAGTTAAGAATTAATCAATGACTAAATTAGTTAATCAATTCATCACTATTAATCCAATTTATTGTTTCAGCTCTACTTATAATAATAAACATCTCAACAGCTTGGTGTCTCAGAGAAACTGTTCATCTGTGATTTTGGGTACTATAATAATAACTCCATTCATCTGATTGGTGCCTGAGCTGTGAGTGAGCGCCAGCTTTGTCTAATTGTGATGCGTGTGTTCACCTTTGAAGGCCTCCATCTGTTTCTGGATGCCAGTGTGCATACAGAAATCAAACATCAGCTCCACATACTCCTCTGCATTCTCCACAGTCACCATCTGTCCTCACACAATCACACACAGAGAGAAAAGCAGGTTTAGTGGGACACACACACGCAGTCCATCCTGTGACCGGAGCAGCAGCTGGGTGGATGTGTGCCGTTACCTCGTCATCTCCGTTTGTTTTCAGGTCTACTGCAGAGAAGCCATGAACCTTTGATGATGGACAGAATTGAAAGTTTAACCTGAAAACAGAAATGTCACTTCATCAGGTCACATTTAGAACAGCAGCAGGTAAGGAAACACTGTACTTATTATTTCTATACAGTATATTCATTTTAATACAGTTTTATGAAACTGTTACAGACTGCTGAGGCCGTGTCCCTTTTTTTCTTTTTAATACTCCAGCATTTATACAAACAATGTGTGAGATCATGTTTCTTGGGATTGTCCTGCACTGAAGCAGGCATCACATTTAAAAACCAAATGTTTGCTCTGCTTGAAAATATGATTTAATATATAGTTGTGTTTTTAAAGGTTCCTGCTGAGCGCAGTGAGAACAGAGCGGAAGGTGTGGCGTGTGGGTTTAAGTCTCACACACTCCCTCCACACGTTTTCTGTCAGCGCCTGGCTGGCTTTTGCAACTTGATGAAGTTTATAAAAATGTCTTCTTCATTCACAGTATTCCTGGAAAATGCTGCTTTCATATAAATAAATAACCAGCAAATCAAAATACTGCAGCAAGCTGCAGATTTAACCAAACAACAAAAACTTAATCCCAGGAATGCTTCAATTTTGCACCTTGAGAATATTTAGTTAAGCATACAGATAATTATTAAATGTTTTGGGTGATTTTCTCTCTATTTATTTTGAAATGTGACCAGGGCTGGCTCAAAATTTTGTGGAGACTTAAGCAGTATATGATGGCCCCCCAGTCCTAACTGGACTGAAGTGAATTTGTGAACAAACCGAGCTCCAACACAATTAAACTCTGTGTTAAAATGTTAGCATTTATTGGGCCCCTGAACGCCTGGGGGACCTTAAGCAGCTGTTTAGTTCCTTTATGCCTTGGGCGGCATTACCTTGTTTGAAGATCCATTGTGATTACTTCATTAGGATTTAACTAAAGTGCAAAAATGTAATATTTGTTTAATTTGTGTTTGTCTTTTTTCTCTTGTGGTGTTCAGGTATTGACTCAGCAGGTATTCTGGGTAAAACCCTGACTATGTTATGGCCCCAAACAGAAGAGCTGACTCAGCTCTTCTCGCAGCAGGTCAACCTGAGGCTGAGATTTTACCCAAGGTCCTCGATGCTGAGTGGGGGCCCGGAGCCCAGGGGGTTCCTCAGCATCAGGTCCTGCAGTCTGGTGTTCTTCTCGTCCTCAGACAGACTCTTGCTGCCCAGGATCTGTCTCCTCTTCACAGCCAGCTCTTTCACCTCTTTCAGGAAGGTTGCTCTAAAAAGGGTTGGTGGAGATCATTTTCTAAATGAGTCAATGTTTTAACAAGCAAACTCAAAAAGGAAACTCTGAACCCAATGACCTGCTGACCTGTGTGGGTTAACCAGCTGGAAATCATCCCAGGTCAGGATGCCGTGGTACCAGGCGGGGGGCTTCCGTTTGGGCGGGTCCATGATGAACTCGGACTTGGAGTCCTCGTCAAAGCTGCCCACCGAGTACGTCTCTTGGCTCTCCTCGGTGGACGCCTCTGACTGCACCTCGGACAGCAGCGCCTGCAGGTGGGCGCGATCGGAGCCGTGGCCCGGAGGCGAGCCGCGCGACTGGTACAGCAGCTTGCTCATGTTGGACTTTATGTCGCCCATGCAGAGCAGTTTGAAGAAGGGCTGGGACACAGGCAGGTCCACCAGCCGGTTGTCCTGGATGCACTTGGCCAGAAAAATCCCCAGGAAGTGGAAGAGCTTGGTGATGCGCTCCAGCTCCTCGCTGTCCTGCGGGAACGGAGCAGGGAACAGGCCACAGGAGCGCTGCACGTAGAAACCGGGTGGCTTCAGACCGCCGCCCAAGTCCACCTGCAGAGGACAGGGGAACACACACAGTCAGCAGTGTTGCCATGGAGATGGCGGTCAAACTGGTGCAAATCAACCACAACAAAGCAATGTCCTGGTTCCTGTTCACTGGGTGAATACTCACCATAAATCTGGTGCAATCTTCTCACACCTGCAGGTCTACTGGTTAATATGTTACATGCATCCATTGAATATGGAGGTGCTCAAAAACACAACAGATTTCCTGGTTGTGTGTGATTCTGGGAATTTATGCATCAACTTAAACCAAGGAAATATACAGGACTGGTATCACTGATTGTTTATCTAAAAATTATTGATTAATTTGGTGAGTCATAAGATTATGAGAATAAAGTCGTAATATACTGACTGTTCTCATAATATGACCTTATTCTCATAATATTATGACTTTATTATCATCTTATTATGGTCATGGCTCTTATACTTTGTTGTAAAATCAGCTGAAGTCAGATTCCAATGAATTTGTCATTGAAAACCTCCATGATGAATTTTTTTTCTGAAATTTATTGAACATCATTTGATGTTCAATAAATTTACCTATATTGTCTATAAATAAAATGTATCATCTGTTATTATTTGTCAGACTATAAGCAGCTACATTTTTCCCACGCTTTGAATCATGTTGCTCACAACCTGGTGCGGCTTTTCTGTGGATTTTTCTTCTCCTGCCACGGGGCTGTTTAGCAAGAAGTGATGATGCCGCTTTTAAGTTGAGGGCTATCGATGGGAAATAGAGCCGCTGCATGTGAGCTGAGCGTGAACGAATCCATGGTTCAGTGTTAGAGACGGAGGGCTGCGTCCTCAATAAATCCAACAGATTTATGAAAAACCGAGAGCAGCGGAGATATCAGTGGCTTATAGCCTGCTGCAACTTATATATGTACATTTTCAGTTTTTTAAAAGAAACTTTATACATGGGGCTTATAGTGAGGTGCGCTCTATAGTCCGGAAAATATGGTATATAACCATATTTTGTGTTTACATAGCAGTTTAGTCTGTCAGTTTCACACATCATGACACAGAATGCTGAAATGGGCCTCAGACTGTGAGAGAGCTCTACTTCACATCCTCTTAGCAGTTTCTCATGAGTTCATGGGTCGGCGGTTGCTAGGTGACTGACCTGTCGGGACTCGTCGTCAGGGAAATCGTCGTCACACAGCCAGATACCCAGGGACGTTCTCTGGAACTCTGCAGCCACCAGAGCGTAGAACTCCAAGGTGGGACCCAGACCAGTTCCCTCTTCACCCTGGAACTCCACCTGAACACACACACACACACACACACACACACACACACACACGCACCCGCGCGCGCACACACACACACAATTCAGTTTCAGAAGGCAGATGAGACAGAGCTTCCAACACGTGTTCACTTCCTCTCCCACCTCCAGCACGGACTTCCTGTCGGCATGGATCTGCATGACTGACTCCGCCCACTCCATCATGGCATCTCCTCTGGGAACTTTGACCCTCTCGTGTTTGAGCCGGCCCACCCTGAACTCTCCAGGGTCGTCCCGTCGCACTGTGGTGGACGGCCGCGATCGCTCCATGGTAGCCTCGCGCCGGTTCTGGAGCCACACAATGGCCCTGTGTGAGAGTAGAGGGGACAAAGGTCAGGACATGGAGAGGACAGAACCGAGTCAAACTGGATGGGATTAGTTTCAGGGCGAGCAGATCTGGTCCTGTTGCCCCAGATCGCTGGTGGCCCTCTTGGTGGTTGCTATGGCGCCTGTCAGACTCACCTGGATGCTCCAAAGGCAGTGCAGGTGAAGTACAGCTGTCTGGTCTCAAAGGGGATGAGGAAGGGACATTTGGACGTGAGCTGTTCACACCAGTCAGGCAGCGCTCCGCTGGCCACAGCCAGAGGCTCCTGGCAACAAAACATCGATAGCATTCAGTTAGCTTAGCTTCAGAGGTCAGCATTATGACAGATACAACATATTTAATACCACATTAATGTTTTATAGAACTAGAAACATAAAAGGGGGATACATTAACATTAAATTCACAAGTTAATCTCACAAACATTTAGTACATTTCCATAAATAATCCTAGAACAGAAGCTGACCTCAATCTGCTGGAGGATCTTGGTAGTGATCTTCTTGCTGGTGAACTCCTCTGGTGATGCGTTGAACTGCAGCTCCTCAACATCTGGAAATTACAGGCAAAAACACAAAAAAAAAAAAAAAACATGAGGAAGAGGCGCAAATGCACATGCAGAATATTCCTGTTCCAACACTGAAACCTGTTCTAGCCTTTTTGCTGTATTTCTAAAAATCCTCCATAGTTTAGAATCAGGCAGCTCATGCCACATGATGGAAATGCAAAACTGTGATAAAGGATGAAATGACCCGTCCAGCAAGGAGGCGTGAATGTGTGGTCGTCGTACCTTCCTGCAGTGTGCGCACGTTGGAGACAGAGTCGCTCCCGATGATGTAGAGGATGCGCAGCAGCTGCAGGACGTCCTCCATGCCGCATGCGTTTTGGCTGCAACCGGCCTTGGCCTGCGCTGCCTCCCTGACCCAACCCAGGATCTCACTGCTCTGACTGACTGACAGCGAGCTCGGACTGAGCCCCCCGCAGCGACCCCCGACCCCTGTGCCCTGGTCCAAGAACTCCTGCAGACAAAAGCAGACCAGAGGGTCAGCATCACCTTCCTCATTTACGGTTCCAATTCTGTCTAAAGTGTAAAGGAAAGAGTTCGACTTGCCGTCTTTCTGCTGTCCTTCTCTTTATCAGAGTCTTTCAGTTCCCGGTACATTATCCTGCAGGGGGACACAGCAAAGACTGAAACATGTACAGTGTGAACACGTGAAGTGAGCTGTGGTCAGGTTCTGGGGGTCTCCTCTCTTACGTGTAGGTGGGCTCCCAGATGCGCCGCAACTTATCCGTCTTCACAGAGCCGTTGCAGGAGAGCTGCAGAAGCCGTTGCACATAGTAGAAGATGGTCAACTTGTAGCTGGACAGAGGAAGCTCAACCTCTCTAGTTGTACCAAGGCCGGGAACCTGGACACACACATATATATTTAAGAATCCCAATTCACATTTACTACAATTGATTTAAGATGTCCCAAAAATAGGTGTCAATTAAAAATGTATTAGATTGTCTATACATGATTTTCAAATAAAACTGGAGTAATTGATTACAGATCCAATAATTAATTATATTAACATTTTTAATGGAGTCCCACCACAACTATGGGAAGTTAACAGACGCTCTGGAGAGGTGGGAAGAGAATTTTACTCAAGAGTAATGATACTTCATAACTGCAAAAGTAAAAAGTACAGCACAATAAAAATACTCCTAAAGTAAATGTTTTCCAAAAAGTTCCTCCAGTAAATGTGAGTAAATGTAGCTGGTTACTCGTCTTCATGACTAACCTTTAGAGTCAGAGCGAGGTGAGGAGAAGGAGCACACTCCACCTCCTCCCGGGCCTCGGATCGAGGCGTTCCTGCACCAAAACAGAACCAGCTCCAGTCAAATATTCTGTTCTCTGAATTCAACAAAGTCTGACATGATCTTACAGGCAGATACAGGACCCAAAAGAATAAATAAACAGCTTGTATATAGTTGATGGAACCAGTACTGCTTTTGAAGTTCTTCATCTTACTTTGACTCATTTCAATACGATTATCAAACAGTTATGACAATTTTACTTATTTGCAGTTACTTTTAAAATATTTACTAAAGTTAAAGTTAGTTAGATGAAAAATTTCAGCTAGCTTTAGATTTGCTACATCAGCAGCGTACCAGGGGAGGGGATCTCCAGGTCGGTGGTCTGTTGAACATTAGTTCTTCCAGGTCGGGGGTCAAACGCAGGGACCAAAGCAGAAAACTGCCTTTTGAGTACAAAATCATCGTCCCACGTTCTCCTGCGTCCTCCTTTCGTCTCATACTCTTCCTCTTCCTACAACAGAATATACATTCGTTCCACAGTCTGACATCAACACAGCAGCAGCAAAAACAAAACTACTACAGGAAGGAGTCAGACCTGACGACACCACAAACAAAACTTTGACATACCAGGACCTCCTCATACTCCTGGTCCTCCTGATTGTCATCTTCATTTTCATCATCATCATCGTCGGGCTCGGGGAGGTCCTCCTCATCATCCAGCTCTGCCAGCAGTGTGTTGGCACGGCAACTGTCCAGGAAGTCTGCAGGTTGACAGAAACACAACTGACATGATTCCAGCTGGAGGACGGAGTGAAGACCCTCCCTGATCCTGATGACGGCTCCGCCTGGGCCGAAGGCCAGCCGGCTGCTGAACATCAAGCAGCGCTAAAATCTCCAACTTGATATGAGAATGTAGCTTGGGTTTGGCTCTTTGCGTGGTTTGAAGTTCTGTGCACCTGGAGTCATCCATGTTCTGCAGAGCACCGTCTGCTCCAGCACATTGGATCCATTCTTGTTGCATGTGTAACATAGCACAGGCATGGCTTCATTCACATGTGACCTTCACCTCTACATCTAAACCCCACACTACAACACAAGTTCCTTGCAGGGAATAATGAACATGCAGCATCACATTCCCTCTGATGGTGCTTCCTGCTGCTCTGCAGCTTTTAGCTTGTACTTAGTTTGGAGATTTGAGCAAATCTTGTTAGAATTTAACTCCATGGGATGAACAAACATCCACTGTCTTATTATTTAAGTTATTTAAGTGCCCAAAGGTCTGTATTATCATTATTATTATTATTGTTTTCATTGTCATTGTCAATTGCATCCTCTCTATCAGTTTGTCTAAAAATGCATCATCAATACCAAGTGTTTTTCCTCGATGTTAACCCAGGAATTCAGATTTAAAGACCAAAACAACTGAAACTAGAAATGCACCGATCCACTTCTTTTCACTTCCGATATCAATATCAGTGGTTTAGCATAGGGTGACACCAATACAGAAAAATAGCTGACTTAAAACTTTTTTTAACAGACCTAAATGTACTGAATTACTCATTTATTTGCCAACTCTGCACCAGTAGAGCACACTGAAATACACTAATGGCTTCACTCGCTTGGTTAACATGGAAAAACAACTTGAATTTGTTCAGTCAGAGTAATTAGAAGTAGAACAACTAATGGATTATAAATAATAAATAAACTGAAACTGATAAAAACAATAGGTTGACTATTTTGGTCAAACATTCTTTCAAATGGTTCAAGAGCAATCATATAAGAATTTGAATATAATGTAAAATAAATAATGATGTCACTAAGAGCAAAAAGCATAGAATCAGACTGAATAGATCTGCCCTTATGAATCAGGCACATAAAACCGAAACCACATCTAGATTTTTCTAATATCAGAATCGATACAGATATTGATATCGGATCAGTGGATCTCTCGTTGGAACGTTGCTGAGTTAAGTTAGGTAGCCAAGCAGCTATGACAGGTCAAACATGCTGTCACATGATATGTGTGTGTGTGTGTGGGGGGGGGGGGGGGGGGGGGGGAGGAACTGACCATAAAGAGAGAACTCAGCTTCCTGTCCTGTGTCACTCTCACTGGATGTGGACGTCAGGCTTGTTGTCAAAGTGTTACTTAGCAACTGGCCAACTGAAAGCCCCGTTGTGGCTGTGGCTACGTTATTGCCGCTGGTTACTATGGAAGTTGACATGGTAACTGTGGAGTTGGTGCCAGTGGTGGTGAGGTTAGGAAAGCTCTGAGCGCCCATGAGAGGAGAAGCTGCAAACAAAAACAAGTAGCAGTTAGTCTGAAACCAAAGACACAGCAGTATACAGGTTGGTTATGCTGCAGTCAGCTGTCAGCACACACACACACACACACACACACACACACACACACACACACACACACACACACACACACACACACACAGACACACACACACACAGACACACACACAGACACACACACACACACACACACAGACACACACACAGACACGCACACGCACACACACACACACACACACAGACACGCACACGCACGCACACACACACACACACACACACTTGATGCCTGAAGGAAGGGAACTCGTGCTCTTCTCTAAATAACTCAACCATTATGGTTCATTTTTTGTCTAGAATGTCCCCTTGGACACGTCAAACAGTCTAATATGGAGCACAAGTGTCCAGAGCTCAGTGTAGTGCCTGGAGACTGCAGGTTTTAACTACAGCAACACTTTGCTTTCCTCACTCCTTAACATTTCCACCACAAACAACCACAAGCTCCAGGTCTTATGGGAGTTTTGATTTAAAATAGTTTTGGTGTGGAAAAGCACAGACAGCCATGTTCAGGGTTTTCTGCTTCGTTACATCACACTGTCACACCAGATCAAAACTACCAGCATTCATTTGCTCAGTGGCAGCAGTTTTTTCCAGCTGGTGTTGAGTCTGAGCTGCAGGAGGTGGAGGAAGAAAAATGAATGGTGTGTGTATGGCTGCATAATGTTAGGAGAAACATGAGTTTCTCTGATGATGTCACATATGGCTGATAAACATGTCATGATATAGGCATTAAATATTAGTAAATATCGACAATTACTGATTAGTTTTGTTTTAAAAACTTGAAATATTGCCACACGTGGGGTGACATTTCCTGTTTTATCCAGTTTTCACTCAATATGAGGCACTGCTAGGTACTCAACAAGTTGTTGCAAGGTAACACAAAAAACTGAAGAGATTGTTGCTAGACAGCCAAAAAGTGAGTTCGCTAATTGATGCCACCCACCTACCTTAGAGGTTGAGCAGCTAAAGGTCAACCTACAGAATGGAATTTGTAAAGTGCTTTGAGATGGCATTTATTGCGAAGTGGTGCTACAGAAATAAAATGAATTGAAATTAAATTGAGAAACAGTGAAAAGAAGAAGATAAGCACATATTATGCTTGATATCATCACAGAAATATTTACCAATCTTATTGACACTGAAAGGCTTCATAACATGGTGTAGCCCTAATGAGTACTAGGTTTGTCAGTGGAGCTTCATTCCTGTAGCATTAGCATGCTAGCAGTGCGGTACTCACTTGCGGCGCTCATGACGTTGCGGCCCAGGGTGTTTGTGTTGTTGTCGCTGCTGCTGCGGCTCAGATTCATGTTGTTGGTGGCATTGGTGCGGGACATGTTGGGTGCACGGCGGACAAAGGACTCCATGAGGCTGGCCTCCCGTGATGACAGATTGGGGACGCTGGCGCTGGAACTCATTGGGGCCCCAGCGGCCAGCAGGGAGCTGACCGACAGGCGCGTGTTGGTGGCGGAGCACAGCGGCCTCTGAGAGTGCGTGTCTTTGCTGGACGACTCTGACACAGAGCTGACGTCGGGAGAGCTCACGCTCACCAGACCCATGGAGATGGCCGTGGCCGGGTCGGTGCCGGCTGCCGCCGCGGTGGGTGAGTGGTGCTCGTCTCCGGTCACAGACGTGTCAGCGGTGAGCGTGCCTGAGCTGGACCCCGACCCACATCCAGCCTCTGCGGCGGAGGACAAAACCACGATGGGCTCCTGTTGGTGGCCATCACAGCCCAGGCCGCCGGTGACCCCCCCGGGTCCCGAGCCTTGGTCCAGCAGCAGGCCCTCTGCTCTCCTCTCCAGCTGCAGGGCCCCCCCGCCGGGCATTCCGGCAGAGGAGCTGAGGCTGATGTCAGAGGACGAGGCCACGCTGCAGACGGAGCTGCTGCTGCCCTTCCTGCTGGAGGAGCTGGCCCCGCTTTTGTCGGGACAGTTATTTTTCACCAGGCTGCTCCAGGAGGGCTGCTGGGAAGACGACGAGGTTGAGGACAACGACGCCAACGTGGTGGTGGTTCCGCCAACAGCTGTTGATGTCACAGAGGGTCCCACCGTGGATGAGGCGGGACCTGAAACAGTGGATGAGACAGGTTTGGGTGTTGGCGCTGTGGCAGCCGACTCAGGGTCATACCCTGGAGCAAGCTTGAGGTCAAACTTCCCTTCAGCGCCCATACGGTAAGAGTTAGAGCATCCGCTAGCATCCCAGGTTACATCAATCCAGCCTGGATGGACAGAGAGATAGGAGGGAGACGGACAGATGGATGTCAGAGAGGCGGCAGAGAGGGAAACAGGGCGAGAGCGGCAGAGGAAGGCAGACAGCGGACAAGCAGCTTACAGTCCTAACAGCTCCACACAGTGACAGAATATTACTTCCAACTTAGATGCACATGTCAAATAACAACATCCTGCAGGAACAGTCAGGGCTATGTTTATTTATTAGAGGAGTGATTTGGTCAAACTTCCCAGCTAGTTAATGACTTGATACATGACTGGCTGCCTCAACCGCTCTACCTGCACCTTCCTGGACACAGGTAGAGTTAAAAGAAAACCTGCTACCAGGCCTGTCACAATAAGCAATCCATAATTAATCGTACAATCCATTAAAATGACATCCATAAATGCCATTTCCATGATGCATTGTTTTTCTCTCTTCCTACCAAAACTGGACGACAAAAGTCTTCAGTCTGGTGCTTCGGTCTCAACTTGCCCTTTTTTTTGAAGGACAACATTATTTACATTATTTGTTGTATGTTTGTTTATTTATTTTGGATATTTAAAATATCATTATGGTTCATCGCAATAACTTCTGGGACAATTTATCATCCAGCAATTAATTGAGTGATTAATTTTATTGCTCATTAAAATTAATTTATTTAACTTAATTCATTACTTATCCCGACAGGCCTTCCTGTGACATTTTAAAGGCAGGTTTTGTTTAATAAGTTCAAACAGAAATGAGCTAGAGTCAGAACCTGCTGCAAAAGACACAGCTGGTTAAATTGATATTTGTGGGTCACATTTATCTAATTTAATAGATGAATGCCAACAGAAACATCCAAACAGTGTTTAGGACCAGGGAATAGATTATTAGTTGGAATGCATTTATTACTGCATCTTTTTCCTTTATAAATATAACAAATGTTATAGCTTCATGTGGTTCGAATTCTGTGAAAAAATATTTTAAAAGTCTCAGAGTATGCACCAAATTATTATACAGTATCAGGGTTTTTTTTTGGCTCTATATGAATCCTTTGCTAAAATAATCAAGTGCTCACAAAAGGAATACATTTTAGGCAATTACATGTTTATTTACTTATTTAAAAATAAATTTTGTTTGTTTGCATCTTTTGATATATTTGTAACACTGTAAAATAAGCCTTTAGTGCTGCAATAAAAAATCTGCACAACGTGCCAATTGTAAAAAAAATTAATTTCTAAAATAATAGTTAGCTGCTGCTCTACTACAATCTACTTCAATATATTTTGAAGTACATTGACACAAAACGTATCTAACGCAGTTTTGCTTTTATTCTGAAAGTGTTTCATTTCTGTTTTATGGGCTTTATTTAGAATCTACCACCTAACAGAAATGGTTTGCCCTGATAAAACATTTTGTTGCTCCAATTAAGTTATAGATTATAAAAGAAGGTTTCTATCACTAGTGGAGTGACTAAAGAACAATGTGACAGGTACAAAAACAGAAAATAAAAGCAGGGGAAAATATACAATAAATCATTACAGTAAAAAGAGAGAAATTACAATCAAACAGTAATGATCCCATTTATGGTGCTAAAAATATGAGATGTGGAACAAATGGAAGAGCACACAGAGGCAGGTGAAGTTCTCATCGTCCCAGTATATGTTGAGATCAGAGATTCTGCAGTAACAACAGCAATAATAGCAGTTTCATGAGCTGTTCTAGGTCCTAGTTGACTTTAAAATCAATCTGTCTGTCCCTAAATACAGACAGTCTCAGAAGTCACAAATTCTCTATGCATGATTGGAAAATGATTGCAGACTACTGCCGTTTCTGCTCTGACCTGAGAAAACAAAGGATCTTGCTCCACCCTAACTTCTAATATCTGTTAAAAAAAGAAAAAAATAAATAAAGAAAGAGAGACTAGTGAATGTCTGTCAACATTAGGCAGTAGCAGAGAAAAAAAAGACAAGCCAATCTCTGACATCAGACTTGTTGAAGGTAATGCAGGTAGGGAATGAGGAGAAAAATTTTCAGAATGATTTCTCTCCAGCTGGTTGATTAAAGAGGAATAAACCAGACACTGGCTGGAGGTAGACTGGAAACAGGATGTTTGAGGAGAAAGCTGGAAGGAAACCAGTGCAGGAAAGGAAACGAGTTCACGTGTTTACTGGGATAAACATCTGCCCACATTCACTCTTCAGGACAGATATGACGATGGCAGGCACATCGCCACCTTCAGACAAAAAATGTCCAATCCTGCAGTCTCGACAGAGGGTTTGGAAATGAGAGCTTTCGGTCAAACAGACACCAACTCACCATTGTGAGCCTCTCCCGTGACAGTGCCCTCTCCTGGCGGATTTCCGTCCTGCTCCCGCCATTTCCAGTCAATACCACGAACGACCCGCGCTCCTGGGACGATGTACTTCATTACCTGAGAGCGAAAAATTCTGCGCTGGCGACGGAGGTTTGCTTCTGCCTCCTTCACAGCTTTACCTGCATTGGGACAGGGACAGAGGGACACGCCACTTAGTGGAAACTCTTAGGTAAAAAAAATTTGTTCTAAATGTAAACTTCTTGCGTTTCCTCTAACAGATACCCAGTCTCTCCCCAAGGAACTATTAAACTAACAAGGTGAGTACAGGGCTGGAAAGATCAATCAGATTTATCGTAATAAATTATAAACTGATTATTGAAATAATCATCCACTACTTTAGAATTGATTAATTGTTAACTGGAGTATACGAACTCAAAAATAAACTGCTGCTACTCTGAGCTTCAGCAGAGGGGCTCACCTAGCTGGTCCTCACAGACCGCTGTGACTGTGCCGTACAGCTCCAGCCCAGACAGAGACAAGTAGTGTGTCTGACCACTGGCATTCTTTCCCATTTGTTTGATCCTTATGTGCCTCCAACCCTGCTTCTCGTCTTTGGACGGGTCTAGAGGCCAGGTGGCCGTTGACCTGTGGAGACGCAGACTAGCGTTAGTATTCACCAAGAGGCGTGGCTCCCTTCTGACTGCAAACGGAGGAGTTCAAGGGAAGGTCATACCCTGGTTCATTGAGGCTCCCATCGTCTATGTGTGTGTATAAAGTGGACCAGTTCTGACCATCTTTTGAGACCTGAAAGACCCAGTTTCGCAGCGCAGAGCGCCCATAACCCCTAAAGGAAGAAGGAAAACACAAACTTGTATTTACAAATGACTGTTTTTCAGAAAACAATTCACCTTTCACACAGAAATTCTGTATTTCTAGCATTTGTCTCAAAGTGTTTGACTGCAGAGCCTGGCTGCAGGCTGCAGGGGGTTCCTTACCTGGCGTGCCTCAGAGTGTACGCTGATGGAATGACCCACAGGCCCAGGTCAATAGCAAACCAGGCGTTCTTGTCGTCATTAGTGTGGCAGTTGAGAGCAGAGCTGTCACGACTCAGAATGTCCTCCAGCCGGCCGTAAGGAAGGTTACGACCCTCTGAGGACGTCACTACTACCAGGCCATAAGCTGCAGGGTTCACCCATTCATACGCCGTCCTGACGGGAAAAGATTAGCGATCATAAGCTTAATGTCCCGACTAACATCTGAAATGCTTATCAAGGTTAGTAACAGAAGAATTACATTAAGAAAATACTGAACAACTTTCACCTCACACCAATGAGACGTCCTGACTAAATGAAGGTATTTAAGGTGTCTGAAATATTACAGCCAGCAAAATATTACATCTAAATATTTCTTTGCTGGTTTGATATGGCATACCATATCAAATCTGCATTGATCACACCCTAACCATAGGACCCTGAAGTACTGCAGCCTAAAAAGACAGAAGACTACACAGTAACTGATAGCTGCAAGAAAATGTTGAATGTTTTTATGGATACATTCAAATTCAATGTCTATCCTAGGAAGATGGGAGGCAGTTTTTTTTTTACACAAAAACCAAAACAAACCACTAAGGTTGAACCAACCTTAGAAAAGGCAACATTTCTTTTCTTTCTTTTATAGAAAGAAAGAAAATAAAGAAATGAGAATAAAGACTTTACCTTTCTTTTCAAAAGTAGAAATGCTGACATTTCTCATATAAATGAGGAAAAAAGTCTGAACACAGAAGTATTTCTCCAGACCCAAAAACACAGGGTCAGTTTTGTTGACTTTTTAAGCCTGTATAGGAACCAGTTGGAGTTTTAGCACTCTCTGCAGCCACTGCTCTTACTTTGCGTTGGTTCCGACCCAGTAGATGATGCCATTCTCATCAAAGTCATGCTGATGTCTGAAAGTGAAGGTCTGGCCTTCCCTCAGCTTCCTGACGAAGACGAACGACGAGCGCTCAAAGTCGTACCACTGCTTCGCCACCTGGACCATGAAGGCACAAGAACAAAAGGCCGGTGGGAGGTTAGCCATCAACAGGTGCTCTGATTGGCTTGGTGATGAAGCATGCTGTGTGAGGCATCACCATCTTTAGGAGGTATTGCTCCAGAGACTCCACGGTGGCGAGCGGCTCCATCTTCAGCATGCGACCTGTGCGGTCAATCAGAGCCGTCTCACCTGGCGCGCGTTCCAGACGGAACCTCAACCGCCTCGTCAAGATCTGACACATAAATCACATTCTGAGCAGCTGTGGAAAAGACTGGAGGGCATCATGACAACAACAAGCACCAACTCACCTGCAGGTTGTAAGAGGACCCTGGAGAGTCATACAGGTACAGAGGTAGACGCTCAATGGACTCCAGCACAGCTATCAGCTTTCTGATTAAGGCAACAGCTGGTCGGCTGCACACACACACACACACACACACACACACACACACACACACACACACACACACACACACACACACACACACACACACACACACACACACACACACACACACACAAACACACACACAAAGCTGGGATTTATTACCAGATAATATGAGAAGTACATGCCATTTATATTATATTGCCATTTATCTAATATGGCTAACTAATATATTAGCCACAATAGAAATATATTTTCTGACCTAATATCAATCAAGATCATTGTTCTTCATATTTACACAATTCCCTGTGTATGTTGCAAAGTCCACTACATTTAAGCACTATACCATATTTTCTGCACTGTAGAGTGCACCATACTATAAGCTGCATCAACAAAGTTTTTTTTTTTGGAAAAACTGGAAAAGTACATATATGTACATATATCGCCGCCGGTCGGTTTTTCACAAGGATGCAGCAGATTTATTAAGGACGGAGTCCTGCATCTCCCTGCATGGATTGTTCGTTCACACCAAGCTTATGTGCAGCGGTTCTATTTTCCTCCTGTACGGCCAGATTGATAGCACTCAACTTAAAAGCGGCATCATACAAACTTCTTTGTGTGGTTTCCATGATATGAGTTTGGGTATGAGTTTTCAAAAAGTGTCTCCGTCGTGCCTGCTGCTAGCATATGTTTGTTCTAAATGAAAATTAGTGCTTTCTTCTTTCATTTTGACTTCCTGCTAAAGAGCAGGAAGCGAATCCACAGAAAAGCAACACTGAGCTATAAGTCGCATGGTTCAAAATGTGAGGAAAAAAGTAGTGACTTATAGACCGAAAAATACAGTAATTCATCAGAAGCCTTTCTAAAACACAAACCAACAAGCAGCTCTCCAAACAAATTAGAAATTAAAAATAATCAAAAGTTTTAATCCGCTTACCTTTCGTTATCCTCGTTCTCGCTGAAAGCCGCCTTGAACACATTGATTCTCTCCATTAAAGGCTTACAATCATGTTTCATGTCCGGCTCTGCACTCTACAGGAATCCAAACAGAAAACAGCTTCAGGTCACGGTGCTTCCTGAAGAATACACAGCTACTGAACTTTAAGAAGAAAACTACCCACCCATGTGTTAACATTTATATCGGCCATCATTAATCATTTTTAGTATAACCTGGCCGATATTAATCACTGATATTTACAATCTGTTGCCCTTGTTGTTTCAGGAGGGGGAGGGTTTGGTCATGTGACAGTGAAGCGAGGGAGGAAGGGTGGTTAAAATTTTTAATGGAGTTAAATGCAGGGTCTGAAATTAATCAAAATTGATCATTTAACAGAAGCCTCATACAAAAATAAACATTTCTGATTCAAACCCCCTTTTTGCTGCTAAAGTATTGAGTAAAAAGACATATGAGCTCAACAACAAATACATTTATTGTTCTTAATCTGTTATTTGGGTTCTTCAACCATCAGTGCAAAATGTTATTCAACCAATTTAGCTTTGAAGAATTTCACAAAATCTAATGATTCATGACTTTGAAAAATATCAACTGTGGATATCATTTGCTACAAATGATCAAGCATATAGTAAAAGAAATGCTATGCAATTACATTTTAGGTGAGAAAATATTTTCTTATTAAAAAAAATTATTGAATTATTTGTTTATTTGGATTTTCTCAAGCATTTCTAATATTGTATAGAAGGGACTTAAGTTGTTAAATGAAAAATCTGCAGCACATGCTATTTTTTTTTTTTTGTCAGAATAATCGATTACTAAAAAAATCAGTAGCTCCAGCCCCACGGTATATTGATTATGTTTAATGAGGAGCCAATTCAATAAAATAATCTGATTTAAAGTTTACTCCCCATACCCTCCAGGTGTAAAATGTAGCTTCTATCTCTTTAGAATTTGTAGCATTCAGCTAACCAGAAGCAGTCCTGTTAGCATGTGTCAGTTTTTAGAGTGAAAGTCGCTTCTTTCCTTAGATACTCACATTACTGAGGACAGTGAACAGAGCCTGGACGAGGCCACTGCTACACATTTCATATGGAGAAATGGTGTTTTCATCCTTCAGGACCACAATCAGGTTCTCTAAAGCAGTTTTCATCAAGTCCCTCCACGTGTTCTCCCCTTCAAGACACTACAACAGCAAATATCACACACACATACACACACACAGATCACTCTTTATGTCTGGGATGTGCTCTGTGGGCAACAGGTGTGTTGCAGAGTTCGTCTACCTGTCTGTTAATGTGCAGCTCCCACGCCGACTCCAGCTGCGTGGCGATGTTCCTCAGAGTGACCACCACCCCTCTGGGCATGCTCTCCACAGCTTTGAAGTGGTCATCGTACAGCTCCCTGGCCATGCTCTTCACCTTCTGCTTCGTCTTCTCCAGTTTGGACTTGAGCTTCCTGCCCCGCTTCCCCGTCCAGCCAGTGACAAACTCGGAGCCTGCATACATGCAACAATATAACTAAACATTCAGCTTTAGCAGGGCTTCTCACAGTGTGGGGCGTGCACCAGACCTCTTTAAAGGGGGCGCCACATGAGAAAAACAACTGCTAACATGTAGCTGACTTCACCAACCCATTCATTCATCCAGCCACCTGGGGGCACTGACAGCAAAGTGATGGCTGTGCAGGGCTGGAGCGAACTCGAAGCTAACTTGATGTGGAGTTACCAGATTTGGTGGTGAGCTGCTTGACATTCAAATTGTGTGAATCGGTTTGTTGAGAGCTCGGGGCAGGGTTGGGAGATTTTGTCATCAATAAAGCTGCTACTTCTGAACATTGAGATTTGTTGACATTTTTAATCATAGATGAAGACCCACCCAGTGACGTCTCTGCAGTGAATGAGTGTTTGGTTCCTCTGTTTGACTCAAACACAAAGCCCGGTAGGTCCTCCTTCAGGATGGTGGCCTGCTGTCCATCAGAGTTATGAATGGCGATCTCTCCGTCTTTGAGGCAGGTCAGGGACCAGTTCCCAACCGTCAGCTTGGTAGGGCCGACAATTGACAGGATGGGCTGGCTGGCTGTTACGGGTTTCACCTGGCTCCTAGCCCGCTGCAGCTTCTCCAGGAACTCACTACGAGACTCTGCAGGATGAGGAAGGTGAGTGATTGAATAAAGCACAAATTGAGCAACTGAGTGGCATAAAAGCAGATCCAACCTACCTGAGCTGTCTGAACCCCCCTCAGGACTCCCACTAGAGTACATGGTAGCAAGTTTCCCGTCCAAGATGAATCGAAACCAGCCATTGGAACCATTAGAGAGCTCCAGAGCAGCAGCATCTGACCATATGTAGAGACAGTCTCTGCCTCGAATGATTGACCAGTCCCTCCAGTGGTAGGGCTTCCCCTGCTGGACTTCCTTAGCGTCTTCCTGAACCTCGTCCTCCTGCAGGGAGAACTCATACAGTTCACCAATTCAAATAGTGTACATGGCTTCCCCCAGTATTTTATAAGCCTGGCAGGCCACCAGGCTTTGCTTGGCCCCCACCAGGCTAAAGGTTGTTTGTTTATTTTAAGGTCTTTGACAGCTGTGTTTCTACTGACCATATAATTGTGCAATTTGCTGCTTCAAAAATAAATTTGCTTGGAAACACACCAATTTAAGAAAAAAATTAAAAAGTTTTAATGCAAAAACAACATACTAGTGCTCCTGCAGGTTAGCAGGTTTTCTGCAGGAAACCCACCAGCTGAGATATTATAAACCAGATCTCAAGACACTGACATTAGCAAAGCATTCAAGGATCAATTATTTTATTGATGTTTCAATTGGATGGCAACATTGGTTTCTGGCTACCTTCTCAGGCTTTGCTTCGTCTTCATTCTCATCATCAGATGCAGGTCCAGCCAGAGTTGACACCTTGTTGATGACCCCCAGTCGAGCAAGTTGGTCGAGAAAAACATCTCCACCTTTATCCACAAGATCCCTGATGATCTGCAGAGCCAGGAGGTGGCCGTCGTCGTCGTCCTGACAAACATCAAGCAGGTCAGTTCAGAAACATTACATTAAGCATTAGATGGCATTAGAATATTTGGAGTTTAATTCCCAAAGACAACTAGTAAAAGCCACTTTAACAGTTTCCAGCTTAGGGTTCCTTCTCAGAAAAATACATTAACATTAATTTCCAGTCTAGTTGGTTAAAGGACACTACATTGCTTATGATTGATATAGTGCACCATGCTTGTGGGACACATGCATTACTGTTCCATAACAAATGAATGATATATTTATATGTAATTGAGCAACTCTACAGCTTAGATTAATTTGTCTGTGCATCATTCAGAGAAACAATCAGCTTCATCAGACAGAAAGTTGATATTTTATTCATTTGCTTCTCTGTTTTCTGCAGCCTGAGTTCAGCAGCTTAAAGTGAGTGTCTGCTGTTTAAGAGGGCTGAGCCCCTGTAATCCCTGCTCTCCTGTAGCTTACCTCCTGGTCAAGGACAGTGGCAGTGATCTCCACCAGGACTGTGGGCAGGTTGTGTCCCGTCTCGCTCTCACACACCTCCCTCAGCAGAACTTCACTGCTGTAGTGAACCATCTTTCGGATCAGAGCCAGACTTGCTTTCCTAAAACCACAAAAAAATAAATAAAAATCATTTTGATCAGTTGGAAGCTCTTTCACATGAGTTTGATTGTGAAAATAAAGATACAAGCCACTGGAATTCTGATCCAAGTCGAGGTTTTCTTTAATTTTGCATGGTCAGCAACAACTACCAGAATTCTGTTTAGTTTTTAACTTAAGTTTACAAAAAACAGTGGATGGACAGTGGAAGTGTGGATGAGTTTACCTAATAGAAGGCAGCATGGTTTGCTGAAAGGTTTGTGCAAAAACAGGCAGAAGTCTCTTAAGGTAGTAGGGAGCCATTTCTGGATCTCCTTTGGGTTCAGTGCTCTCCTCTTCTTCCTTACTTGCATCCTTCTTCCTCTTGTCATCAGCTTTGTTCATCGGACACATCCAGTCCCCTGGAAAAGAAACATCTTAGAGTCAGCTAACATGACCCAATCTGGATAATATTTCTCAGAAAATTATCTACTTCAATCATACACATATTAAAGGTTTTCAAGGGGCGGTATTTTGTAGTTTCCAAGCACATTGCGTCATTTCACTGCACAATGATGTAAATGTGTTACATTACCACCAGTTGTTCTAAAAATGCCGTATATATATCAATTATGACTTAAAGTAATTTTTAAAAATACAGACGTGAGCGAAAAGATGCACATTATCAGTTGAACAATTTTCGTGAAGATGGGAACTGTGTACATGGATCGACAAAAACAATGTGTCTGCCGTAACGCAGTTTGCTGTTGTGTAATAGACAGAATGTCTGTCCTGCGGTTCCTCTCCTAATCCAGAGAAACAAGGAAGGAGGCGACTCGATACCAGGACCGACGGAGGAACAGAGCAGCGGAGGCACAAGGGGGCATCATGGAGGCAAGATTATCAGAAGTATGTCACCCTGATTTGGTGAAATATATTTTCAAGCCATTACAAGCACCAGAAAAAAGTTTTGTGAAAAAAACTGCCCCTCTTCTTCTGGTGCTTTTCTATTTGGCTTAAAAGACACAGCACAATTGTGTTATCAACAATCTTATGCTCCATGAATGCCAAAGCTCATCCAGCAGAACATCCAAGGGTTTTCTTTAGGTCCCTGAAAACCACTTTTTGTAAGGCAAGGGACCTACTTCAGTAGACACATGTTGTTTCATTAGTTTGTACACCTTTCCCAGCTGCACAGAAAAACACCTCGACTGTGATTCAAAAAACATTACATTTATATGATGTAATGTTTACATTATATAAATGATGTAAACATCATTTGTTCCATTCCAGGTATGTTTTTGATGAGGAAATTACATTGTAACATTATGAACATCTCAAAAGGTTCAATTTTACGCAATACTGTCCCTTTAAAGGTGAAGACGCAGATGCTCCTGCTGAGCACAACTATCGATATTTCATCTAGAAGCTGGTTTATGGGTTGAATTTACCAGGTGACTGAAGTATAGCCACCACTTCACTGTGTCCCCTCTCTCTGGCTTTGTCCAGGGGGGTCTTTCCATCCTCATCCCTCAGGTCGGGATTGGCTCCATGACGCAGCAAAGTCTGAGATGAAACAAACCCACAGGATCACACCGACGTACCTAAACGCTTCAGTCTCACTGACATGGTTTCTTTTCACTGTGCCTCCGTTTACCTTGGCTACCTGTGGCCGTCCGAAGCACGCAGCATAGTGTAACGAGGATGACCTTTGACCTCTGTTGACATCTGCACCCCTCTCACATAAAAACTCCACCTGGAACGACAAGCACAGAGCTGCTCAGCATGTTTACAAAAACAATGTCTGATGGGAACCCGTGGCTTGTATTTGTGTTTCTTTACCATTTCCTGTGTGCCGAAAGCTGAAGCCCAGTTGAGCAGCGTCTGTCCAACATCGTCCATGAAGTTGACCTCAAAAGCTTAGAGAGAGCACATTTTATTATAACTGGTCAAACCTGGCTGAAGAACCAAGTCCAAGTCTTCAATAAAATGGTAAAGCCATTTTTTAGGGCTTCACACTGCTATATTCTGACATCCTCTGACATGTCATAAATGTCAGATATAGAATTCTGACATTTCTATATCTATTCGATTGTTGAAATAACTGTCAACTCATCTAGTTCAATTATGTAAAGGAAAGCTCTAAAAAAGGCCATTTGCTGAAAGACAACAGACCACTAATTAAACCAAAACTGTGCATAAGAAACACATTTTGCACATAAGCAAAATAGAAAATATAAAAAAAATAAAGAAAACAAGCTATTCTATCTTCTTCCTGTGGTCTTACTGCCATCTGTAGCAATACACTCAGCCAGACACAACCAATCAGAGACAGGAGGAGGGTTTTAGTGCTGTCAATCAATCTCATGTACCTGCTGCTCGTTCCCTCCCCCTTGTTCTGTGTTGTGCTGATTCACCACAACATAGCCTGCCACGAATGCTAAGGCTAGTTAGCATGACCACCAAAAATGAGGGATAAACTGTTTTCCTGTTACAGTTAAGTTTCTTCTCCACTATTTCCACAACTACAGGAAAATGGTAGCCCATCTACAAACTTGATTGACACCGCTGAGACTCTCCTCCTGGCTCTGATTGGTTATTTCTGACCAAGCGGTATATTTCTGCAGATGGCAGTAAAAGCATTAGCAGGACGTGGAGGAGCTCCGTCTTTTCATACATTAGCTGTCTCATGTTATAGTATAACAACATAATTACAGTTTTAACAAATACAAAAAAATTATAATGATATATATATATATTTTTACAACAGTTAAATAGTGCACCTTTGATGCCAGAATGTTAGTGGTTAGTTGCCTGGAAACCAACCTGGATAATGAACAGTTTATGCAACATGAATGCAGGCTCACCTCCCGTATCAATGGCATCGATCAGAGCATCTGTGTCCTTGCTGCGGATACAGTCAATGAGCTGTCGGTGGGATCGCTCTCCAGAGCTGTCCAGACGTCGCAGTCCAGGGATCCGCCCCGCTGATCCTGCTGTGGACTTTGGCAATGCCTTCCGTCCCTCAAACAGGAGCACCAGCAGGAGATCCACCAACCGCATGGTATCGAGCACACACCTCTCATCTCCTCCCAGCGCAGACTCCATTGAGTCAGGCAGAGCCGACCGCAGCAAGTCCTGAACACGGGTTGGAGATTAGCATGCTAATCTCCTCCTCTATACTAGCATGAGAGAAATGGCGTGGACCTACATGTGTGACCAGCGGAGAGCCTCTACACAGTGTGGACAACAGGCTGACGATGGTTGACACCTGGTTGCTCAGTTTGGAGTCGGCGGCGGAGGGGGTCGCGCCTGTGGAAGGCCGACCCGGTTTACAGGATGAGGAAGAGCCCGACACAGTGCCACCGGCAGCCGCCATACGGAACAGGAGCTCCTCTGTCAGGCCGTGTTTAGCTAAAGGAGCAGGGTCCACTCCTCTTCGAGTGAACCGATCAGCCAGCGAGGCGAAACAACGCAGAGCACCATCTGAAACCTGCAGGAAACACCAAGTTCAAGATTATACCACCCAAAACCTTACCTAGAGGCTTCATTAGCAACCGCCTGCCATGTAGTGACCTGGTGGTCCTCGTGTTTGAGGAGGCTGGACAAGGACTCAACGCAAGTCTCCAGAGAGGAGTCTTGAGGCTCCATCTTGCTGCACAGGCGGGACACCACGGCCATGGCGGAGTGGAGGGTGTCTTTGTGGACCAGGTGGCCGCTGTCTCTGATGAAGCTGAGAACACAGTTCAGACCGCCGGCCTCAAAGACAGCGCCAGACTCTCTGGTACAGATCAGCTCCAACACCTGCAGACACATGGGTTCAAAGACATGGACGTCAAACAGTTTGTCAAGAAACATCTCGAAGCTGACATATCACAATTGAAGAATGGAAACCCTCACTTAGGCATTTTTTAACTTAAACGTTCTCCATGATTCCACCCAGAGTGGGATGCAATCCACAGAGGAGGGCACCGCTTCCTCAGGCTTAAAACACCCATTAGCACTATACAGATCCTGTTGTAAAATTGAACTTGTATTAACCGACTAGTTTATGTAATCTTAGTGAAACACATCTAGGAGGCATTAAAGTCTTTGCTGCACAGAAATGTTTCAAGTGCATTTCTGTGGGTTAAACAAGGAGGTTGACACTCTGCTTGTGAAATGTACTGCAAGACATTTTAAGCCCTTAATTTTAAATATGTGAACTTAAGACTCTCTTTCCCAGATGAAATCTTACTGACTACCACTGGGTACACTTTGACAAGAAATGTTGAAGTGTAGTCTGACTATTGAACAGTCACTTCTAAAAAAATGTCCTCAAAATTCATCACTCCAGTACACTAGCTAATCGCTAATTTTAAAAACGGGCTGGAAAAACAAGTGTTTATATCAGATGATATTGATACATAATGATTCATTTGTCATTTCAAATATCTGAAATACTGCCACACAGGAGGCATATCAAGTTTTCTCTCCATGCCGTTGGTTTTTATTTTTAGGCAGTTGTGAGACTGCCTATAAATAAGGCAGCACAACAGGTTGTTGCTAAGTAACCAAAGAATGAGTGAGTTAGTTGATGCCACCAGCCTTGCTTAGCTAGCCTAAGAAGTTCAGCAGCTAAAACCTTTTCTCTGTCCAAGTCTCCCAGAATGCTGTTCAGTTTTGGGTCAGAGTTCAGTAAACATTCTATTTATTCTGATATTGATCACGTCTATTGCCGCCCAGTCCTACTTAAAAGCCGCATCTCTGTGGCATTCTACCTTCACACACTGTTCCGCCAAGTCTCTGCTGGTCCTGTTGTTGAGTTCGACCACCACCAGGCGGTTACATAGAGCCTTGATGGCTCCGTCTACGCCCACGATCCTTCGGGTACACTCTGCCGACACGTCCAGGTAGTAGGTGATGGCGCGGGCCGTCACCTCCAGCACGTTGTCTGGCGCACTCTCGTCCAGGAAGATTTTACAGAGTGCTGGTAGGAATGTCCGAGGAGGACATCTGATGAACGGAGAGGCAGAGGAGACACTCTGAGCCACCAGCTCACACACACCGGGTGGAATACAAATGTCTGGGTTTTAACGGCGAGGCCTTACGTCTCAAAGCAGCGGTCCACGTTGTCCGACATTAGCAGCAGCATGCACAGCTGTTCCAGGGCGATGAGCTGCATGTCCCGCTCATCGCCCTGACCCATCTGCAGCCACTCCAGCAAGGTGTCTGGGTCCACATCCGCCATGATGGCTAGCCTGAAGAAAGAGCAACACACAAGCTCCTCCATATGAAAAGGTAGGTGGGGTCATTTTTGGTGGTTTCTGTTTAAAACAGAAATCATCAAAATATCTTAATGCAGAAGTCTAAATGAATGGGGTTCTGTTTTTAGCCACAGAAGTGTCCTTAAACTAGAAATAAAAGTTTTAGAGAAATTAAATTTATTTTGATGTTAGTTTCTTCACCCATTATCTTCCAAATAAAATGAAAAATAAATATCTTAACAAAATCAGGTCTCACCTGACTCCCCTGTAGGCTGGCCTGTCCGGCTCAGTGCCCAATCACTGCTCTGAGGTGTGAGGCTGCTTGTAACTCATTCAATCAACTGAATGGAAGGAGACTGGAACATGTGTGTGTTTTATGGAAGGAGACTGGAACATGTGTGTGTAGGTGCTTCCTTCGTCAAAATGAGCTTTATGGAACAGGATCTCTGCAAACAGCAGCAAGAAGTTAAGAGGCATAATGAACATCATTTTGTAATCAGATTTAAAGCACATTTATGCCAACATATTTGTAATTTATTAATTTAAAGAAGAAATGCACCAATATGAAAATATGGGTAGAGAACCAATGTTTACATTTCCTTTCCCTTCGGACACATAAATAAAGATCTGTGCAGTTCTTTATTTATTAATCGGATTGATACCAATATACCATGCATCCCCAATTTAAAGAAAATCTTTTTACTTTAAACACTACAAGCTTATATAGGGGGTTGTGCTTCTTCACAACCCCAGCAAAAAAAGTCTGGAAATCGACTAAGTAGAATGCAACAGTTTGTTTCTCCAGTGATTAAACACATGCCAGGAAGAGAAGCCAGCTAGGAACCAGAAACTACAGAGTGTATAAACAATGGCTTTAGTGGTCAAATGTGCTGACTGGGCAATGTGAAGTGGTAGGAGAATTTTAAAAATGTTTATTTGTGTGACTGGCTAAAAAATACTCCCAGTCAGAATTTCCAAGCTCCAGGCTGGTCGACTCTATTGGAACTCCACCTTGCATGGGAAATCTGGAAAGTTCCAAGTCAGAGGGCCCTGGACAACCAGAGGTTCCACTTGCAACAGCTGCAGAGTGCTTCCCCTTCGCTTGTGACAATGAGTGTGTTTTTAACTTGCGACTAGAGCATGCTCAACTCAGCAGTATGACTATTCAGAGATCCGAGTTCAGCTTCAAGGCAAACTGAAAGCACCAAAACAACATCAGTAAATCCAAAATTACAGCAGGAGTCGTAAAAACAAACAAACCTGAGACCACATTTATCTGATTTTAGCTTCTCTTCATTAGCATCCACTCTAAACTTAACAGAAAATGAGAGCATTTTGTTCTATTAGCTTGTTGTGTGCCAGACACCCTGTTAAATTTTCAATTAAATTTAGTAATGGTTATTTATCCCAAATATCAATGAAATGTCATAACTTATATCATCTATTCATCTTAAAGTATGGTACAATGCAGCTAAGTTCTGGAAGTTTCACCAGTAGCAGTCAATTTTGCAAAAAATGTGAAGAGGCCTCTGACTGAAGACTGTTTGCTTTATGACAATTTTATGACTGCTATGATGCACAAACACATCTTAATGTCCATGCAGCAGATATAATATTCCACATGTCACCATGGGTTGCTGTCCAGCTCTGCTAATCCACCTCATTTGCTTTTGCCACTCCTCTTTAAACCTTATCCTGAGACTAAGATTAAAATTTTCCTTTTTGACAAAGGCAGTGGCGTTGCCTTTCCTGAGCCATCCCAGTAGTTCTGATTAATTCACAAATAGAGGACAAATTAATCTGACTTTTCACAGTCTCTTATGCCTTCTCCACCGACTCTTGCAGTGCTCACTGTAAATATTGCTATTAAATCTACACTTTCTCTCTATTGTTTATTGTCATAAAAAAGAATGGCAAACCCAGCACCTCACTCTGCTGGAGGCTTTGACCTGCTGCTCTCCACTGAGCTTGGCTCAGTATGATTGCATTAAGCCACGACTTGATGCGATCTGCTGGTTTCTTTACAGAGACAACCGTTTACTAGTTGGTATTATGTGATCTACTGCATTCCATCATTAAATATACCCAATTGTCGTGCAGTGATTGAACTTAACTGCAATGCACATGGGCACCTGGAGAGAAAACTGAACACATTCGTCTTGATATTAGCTTAGTTACCATATAAATAAGATCAATTATCTAACTGAATACAAAGATGAAAGTTGATTTTAGCAACCATGATTGTAAATTGAAAAAGATTACAGTCAGTAACCCGACAGCGTGATCGTCTTCCCAACTGTATTGTTTTTTCTGCTCAAATGAAGCGCTACACAGCTAGCACTATGGCACACAGCTACTAAGAGTAGTAAGTATCAAGCCAAATAAACGTACGTATTTGTCAACCAATTCACCGAAAAATACTTTTTGTGTACATTACGTAGCTACATCTATGTTTTCGAGAGTAACTTCGAACTTATCAGGTATTAAAAAGACGAACACAGTCACTTTATGCGCATTTAACAGGGAGGCGCAGCCATATTTGACAAAGCTAACGGAGCATAATTACCCTGATTATTTTTTAGGACATATCCAAAAGTTTGCGTTACACATAAATTAATTGTTAACAAAACCCTTTTGATACATCACTGAAATAAAAAGGCCTTCCAAAGACATTTCGTAAACTAACTCCAGAGCTTTCAGTACAGTTACATGTTAGCCAGTGTTATCCGGTTAGCATTCAGAGTAGCACAACGTTGCTAATTTGGATCACGGTATGTCAATTACGGGTTTCAATATCACACCTGTCCAAGATCAATCCCGATAATTATTGGTCACACAAAGAAGTAAGCATGTGTGAGTTTCTCGCCATTAAATTATGTCATTACTGTCCACTCAAATAAGCCAGCAACACCCCACGGCCTAACATTCCACTTACAAGCCGCGGGTCTCGAGTTCCAGGAGAGCTCTGAGGCCGCACCGCAGCAGCGGACACTCACCATAAGCGACACGGGCCCAAGCTCCTTATCAGCTTCGGGGCGAAGTTTTTCTTCGTCAAAAGAAGCGACACCCAGCTTTGTGAATATCAACCTATTCCACACAGATAATGACGTTCGGATCCGTTATAATCACCGATGTCAAGGGTGATATTAAGAAGCTCCCATCTCTATTCAGCGAGTCACAAAACAGAGTGACAGGGTGCGCTTAGCTGACCCGACTGAACGCAAGAGCTGAGTTAAGTCTGTGGCGTTCAGTGTCACGGTAGAGCTCGGAAATAGCTATTTTTAAATGTCGTCTATCAAATCAATTCTACTAAAGTTATTGCATTTGCAACTGTTTCTTAAGTTATATTGTTAATCCGGGCATAGATGTGGCATGTTTTGGCAAATGGAAAGCTTGCCGTGTTTTTCCGAGTGGCTTGATGCTTCGAGACTGCAGCGCACCCTGCAGTCTCGAAGCATCGCAGAAGGTAAAATGTTTGTTTCCTGCTGATTTAAAACATGAAACGACAAAATTTAAACCATATGATCACAAAAGAAAAAACAAAGTTGGATTTGCACGCTAAAACAATAATCTCTTTTCTGATGAGAATTTCCACTTTCTAAGCAGGCCCTGCGACATGGTTGGGCAGTGGGGGGCACTGCTCGCCCACAGAGTCTGCCATGACCCTGCTGGACTGGAAGCTATTTCTTTGATTTTTACCTCAGAGTGGCCAATTTTCTATTATTCCTATCTCGAGCTAATACAGTGGGGGCTCCCACACTTCCCGTATCGGAGCCCTCTGCCTCCCTCACTTTTTTCAGCCCTTCCTACTGCTTAATCCATTGTTAACATGCCGTAACGTGTTTTTCCGAGCCGCCTTTAAACTCAACCTGAGCGCTAAGATGCTCGCGCCGGTGTGTTTTACCTGTGCGGCAGGAACGTGCGGCACGCTGCTATGTGTCAGAATCATGGCAGAAAACCTGCAAAGGCAAAGACGTCCCCCCCCCTAAAGTTAACCAAGTCAGTTAAATAATGTTTTTAGATGCTGGTAATGTTAGCTTAATGATGACTAGCTAATGCCAAGAAGTCATTTTAAGCTTGATAACAAGAATAGATTGCTGATATTGTTATATATGTTCAAAAGTGGGTTGTACTGGTTACGTTTACTTGAGTAACTTTCTGGGAGGATTACTTATAAGACTAATTTCACTTAACTGTACTTTTTTTTTCTTTTGGATAATATTTCTTCTTTTACTTGAGTAGATTGACTTTGCATTCAAAGAAATACACTCGATACATTTGAAACCTTAGATTTCTGTAACATATAAGCTGTTAATGCAAATTTGAGCATAACTACTCAACATTAACATGTCACTGTTTGCATCTTTATTTTCTATGCATTAAAAATCAATCAATCAAATTTTATTTTTACAGCACATTTCACCAGCAAGGCATTTCAAAGCGCTTTGCATGATAAGAATACAAAGTCATGCAACATAGAATCAATTTTCAACTTGAGTAACTTTATGGGGGGTTAAATATTACATTTAACTAAGTGCTATCATTAAGTTCTTAATTGATTATGCTTCAAAAGCAACTCTAAAAAGGTGGGTTTTAGTCTAGATTTAAAGGACCTCAGTGTTTCAGCTGTTTTGCAGTTTTCTGGAAGTTTGTTCCAGATTTATGGTGCATAGAAGCTGAATGCTGTTTCTCCTCATTTTGTTCTGGTTCTGGAGATGCAAACCAGTCCAGAATCAGAAGACCTGAGAGGTCTGGAAGGTTGAAACAATAACTGCAGATCTATAAAGTATTGTGGTGATGAGCCGTTCAGTGATTTATAATCTCACATCAGTGTTTTAAAGTCTATTCTCTGAGTTGCAGGGAGCCAGTGTAGGGACTTTAGAACTGGTGTGATGTGCTCTATCTTCTTGTTTTTAGTGAGAATGTGAGCAGCAGCATTCTGGATCAGCAGCAGCTGTCTGATTGATTTGTTAGGCGGACCTATAAAGACACTGTTGCAGTAACCAAGGCGACAAAAGATAAACTCATGGATGAGTTTCTCTAGATCTCGCTGAGACATTAGTCCAACTTCTGCAGATGATAGAAGGCCGACTTTGTAACTGTCTTTATGTGGCTCTGAAGGTTCAGGTCAGAGTTCTTCAATACTCCCAGGTTTCACTTCCTGATTGCTGGTTTCAGTTGTAATAACTGAAGCTGTGCGCTGGCTCTAGATCATACATCTTTAGGTCTAAGTAAAGTAAATGTCCAAACTATCTCAGTCAATGAGAATATTGATTGGAAGGTAGAAGTGTGGTCAAAAGTGTAGATGGTGCATGTGGCTGACATGTACATGTCATGCATGCTTCCTATGCGTCATGTATAAACTGAAGAAGTTTACACATATGTCCAACCTATCTTCTTCATTTCGTCAACATAAATATTTCTGCAGGTATCTTTCTATTTATTACAGAGCCGCCTGGGCTCTGTAATAAATATTGCACACAAAGTTTCTCCATTGTGAGATAATAAAGAATAATTCTATTCTATTCTAAATAATTCTATTCTATTCTATAGATGAAGAATATTTATGGATGTCCCATATACAGTAGCTGCAGAATAAATATTGAAGCTATTTATTTTTTGCCTATGACAAATATGTTTATTTTTAGTTGAATTTTACAGCAGTGTATTAGGACTATTATAGATCTAAAAAAAAATAGTACATTTGTACAAGAAAAATCTGAAAATTTCTAGAAAAAGCTCAGATTTCTGAGTTTGACATGTCGGAAACTTACTAGAAAAAAAGACATTTTATACACAAAACTCAGATTAATCTCAGAGTTTTTTCTAGCAGTTTTTTTTCAAAGTCAGAAATCTCCTAGCTTTTCTAGAAAAAATCCTGAGTTTTTCTTGTAACAAAATTTCAACTTTTCAAAATTCCTTTTCTAAAATTTTCTTTAATTTCTTAGATTAATCTCCTCTTTCTTCTATCTACAACGGGCCTAATACGTCGTTGCAATTCTATGCGAAATATAGAAATTATTTTTGAAGAAATAGTTCACCACGCGCTCAGTTTTTGCATCCCAGAAAGCGTTTAAATATGGATTTATATATTTAGACAGAAGGGGGCAGCAATCTACACTCTTCTGTCCGATGAGCGTAGAAGAAGAAGTTTCTCGTGTTCTGTTTGTGTTCAGTAGCAACTGGCTAGGCTAAGCTAACCGGGTTGGCAGCTGCCCGCAGAGATGTTCGGCTGTTTGGTGGCCGGCAGGTTGGTCCAGACTGACGCGGTACAGGTCGCCTCTGATAAATTCGTCTTTACTTTGGCGGATTTTGAGAATGTGAACCACGTGGTAGTGTTCATGCTGGGAACCGTGCCTTTCCCCGCAGGAATGGGAGGAGCCGTGTACTTCTCCTTCCCGGACCCGGGCAGCGGCGCTCCTGTGTGGCAGTTGCTCGGCTTCATCACCAACGACAAGCCCAGCGCAATCTTCAAGATCTCCGGCCTGAAGGGTGGGGAGGGTGGAGCGCACCCTTTCGGCTTGATGGCCTCCGTGTCGCCATCCGTGGCCCAGGTCGGCGTGTCTGTTGAAGCTCTGGACCAGCTGGCTCAGCAGATCCCAGTGTCCAGCGCCGCGGTATCCACTGTGGACACGTTCATGCAGTTCACCCAGAAAATGCTGGACAGCCTCTACAACTTCGCCTCCTCGTTCGCTCTGTCCCAGGCGCAGATGACGCCGAACCCCACGGAGACCTTCATCCCCTCCAGCTGCATTCTCAAATGGTATGAGAACTTCCAGAGGAGGATGGCGCAGAACCCGAACTTCTGGAAAAGCTGAATAATCAAACCAGAACCTGGTGCAACCTAAGCCACAGTGCCTATCACAGTCTTCTGCCGTCAGACCGGACACTCTTGTGTCCCACAGTGGACATGTCAGGCTCTTTTGTGACTGTCTCAGTCTAGACTGAAGCCAGAGGAAACTTAGAGTTCCTGACTGTCTGAACACCTTTCATCCTGTCCTCACGAACTTGTTCACATTCAGTCCACTGATTGACCAACACAAGTGATTTCTAAATAAAACCTGATCTGCCCTAAAACTCACCATGTATTCAGTTCATCCTATGAGAGGGAAGTCTCCCGTTACTGACCTCCTCATAGCTAAAGTAATGTTATAGCTTTTTGAATTTGAAATTTACTGTCTAGTATACTGTCACAGCCACAAAAGGATATTGCTAAAGAAAACTGGATGTTCAGAGTGCTGTATCCAAGCAGCTTAACAGAAAGTAAAGTGGATGGATAATGTGTGCCAGAAGATGTGCACAAGCAACATGGATAACAGCCCACTCAAACATTAAAAAAATGCATTCAGACTCACAAGGGGTTTGAAGCTGGATTCAGTACATAAAGCCTGGGCAGCCTATGCTGATGTCTGTAATGGTGATTGATGTCTTGCAATAATTTCCAAATGTGTCTGTTGCCAGGCACCGGAGAACACCTTGACGACTCCAGTGAGCTCCACGACCTTAATAGGTCAGTTTTTTGTTTTTTTTGCAGCACAGCCATGGAGTGAGGCTCCAGGACCATGTAACCACAAAATACTTGTCATGAAGTGTCATTCGGTAACTGCATTGCTTTCAGAGCAATGCAAAGTTGCTCTAAAAGTTGCTTTGAAAGTCCATTAAAAGGGCCAACTTTGCATTAAAAAGTGTCATTATTTACTGAATGACACTTCCTGACAACAGTCATAAACATTCATAAAGACTATTTCATGTTCATGACAGATGTTATGTCATGTTCATGTCAGTGTAATGTCAGTCTTATGCACACTCTGTCAAATAAAGTGCTACCGAAAAAAATCATGTTTTGATTTTATTATTAGTAGTATTATAGTTACATAATAGCTACTTAAACACAGTTTACAATTTGAAGTGAAATTATGCATAAGCCTTTCGAGGGAACACACCCAGCCTGGCTGAGTTTCAGGATGAGTCAGAGTTTGGTTCTAATCCAGATGGATTCCTTACTGACAGGGTGTGTTTGTTTTCCCCATTTTGCAGCAACACAGTGAGAGAGTTTAACAAAGCTGTTCAGAGACTTCACAAACCCTCCAAATCAGTAAAAATAATAAAGTGCATCAATATGTTAGAGGTCGGTTTGTTTAAGAAATAAAAAGCAGCCTCAAAGGTGCATTAAGTAACTGAAAAACGAATTAAAATCAGAAATGTAAAAAAAGAAACAATACAAAACAAATGACACAGGACCAGATTTTACAAGGTATGAGATGGCAGATATCATGATATCATACCAGGCGGAAACATGTTGATGTAACTTAATTGGCTGAAAACTAATTTGGTCTCATTTCCAAACTTCACAAAACAAACCTCAACATTCACAACCAATACTAACTGTGACATCATTCTATCATTTTTACTGATTGTTTTTATTTTTTTATTTGCATATTTTACTTTTATGTATTTTTTGATAGGTTATTCACTTTCACTACTCTTTCATTTATTTACTTAATTAGTAGAGTGTTACTGGCTGAGTTAGTTTGTTGATTTAAATATTTTAACCGGAAAGTTGAATTATTTTTGCTAATAAGTGTTTACATTTTGGAGATATGCTTTGAGTTTATTCTATAAGTGGAGAGCTATGTTGTTTGAGAACACTAGTGTGGAAATTAATCTTTGATCTGTTGTTATTTAATATCTAAGCCTTATCAGGCAGGTATTCATAAACAATAGCTAAGAGTTAAAACTATGTGAATGTTATTTCCTGCTAATCAGGAAATAACTGGCTTACTAATATTGTTCTAAATGATTACTTTGTTAAAAATTGCCTTGGCTTTTTTTCAAGTTCACTGCCAAAGTAAACCTACCATTACCAAACACTGAACCGTAGGCAAATTTCTCTGACAAAACGTGGCAAACGTACACCTTCATCCATTCATAGATTGTTTGCCCCATGTCTCACATAGACCTTTTCAGCTCCACCCTCAAATTATACCTAAGACTCTGTTTTGGGTTAGTGATGGCTGGATCAGAACATGAACTCTGTTGTGTTGGAGGAGGGCTGCTCTGTGAAGCAGAAGCTTGGAACCTTCTGCTTCACAGAGAGGAGCTTCCTCTCGAAGGCGGAGCTAGGTCCAACTGGCCATTTTGTTGGTTGGACCTAGCTGAATGGTCCAACCAGATCAAAGGATCCCTCAAACATGCATGAAAGAATCATGGCAAGTTTTAATGATCTCATTAAAACTCCAAAATCCACTTGTTTAGTTTGATTTTTTTTTCACTCTGGACTAAAATTGCATCTTCATTTAAATACAGAGTTTAGCAGTCCAGACTCGCACATCTTTGCTTTGGACTCGACTTCTTACTTTCATGTACTTACTTCGACTTGACGTGAGACATAAAGGGGAAGACATGAAACGGCAGTTTTATAGAAATCCAACCAGAAACATCTGAGCTCTCAGTCTAAAACAGTTCAGTTACAGATGCCAAGGGTCCGCCTGAAAGTGGCTGCTAGCAAAGAGCTCTAGGATCACTTCTGAGAATTCCTGCAGAGGAAAAGATGTGAGTCATGAGAAGTGTGAAGGGTGGGTCGGGATCTTAGAATGCTTTTTGGTTCACATGGCAAATGATTTCCAGACAGAACAAAGCCTGACCCTTCAAACAAACATGCACAAAAGGACAAAAGTTTGCACAGCAGCACTGAGACAGCAACACACCCAAGAAAAGACTGACCAGGTTCCAACTTATTTTGTGAGGTCTGTCGTTCATTTATCCTAAAATTTGTATTTATTTGTATTTTTTTCCCCAAGAGGTTTTAAAAAACATCAGAACAAACAATCAGTAGGCCACAGAAAAACATGTGCATACATAACCAAGAACAAAATACTTTGTTTTATACTATTTTTCTGTTTGAAAAGAAGTTGGAAGACGTGAAGACTTATTTAATCCTACTCCTTATCTCAACTTAATGAAATATAAGTTACTACTAGTATATTACTAAAATTCATTTGAACCCCTTTTCTTTTTATGAATAAAAAACTAATATTGCAGAGATTAAATCAAACATTCTTTAGGTTTGCCTTAGCTGTCGTATAAACAAATTGCCGTTATGATTTAGTTACAGGAACAAGTTTAAGCCGGAAAACAGGGCGTGGCTCTGCACTTAAAAACACTCTCATGTTCTGCAGCCTGACACTGAGCTGCTCTCCAGCAAACAGGTACGTCTCTTTTCCGTTTCTTACACTTGTGACTGACTCTTCCCAGAAAAAGCAACCAGTTCTGGTAAAACTTTCCTGCACAGATTTGAACTGACTCAGAGATCGACATTATTAAACTTGTGAATCGTTTCATTGAGATGGCCTGAGGTCATTTCACTCTGTCAAGGAAAACACAGAAATAGGAAACACTTTCATTTGAGTTTGAAGGCGTTGATACTCTGGATTTGAAAGAAGTCTGGTATTGAATAAAACCCAGTGAGTACCAAAATAAGTCAGGTATACACAGTAACCATGTGTACACAGATAGACATGCAAATATACAGGGAAGTGGACTGCAACCGCACCCAGATGCACAGGGAACAGCCAGGAAAGGAATTTACTGAGAAAGCCAACCATTAGCTGCTGAATGAACATCTGACAGAAATGTGAGTTTTAGTGCTATGGTATATTGATTACTGGCATATTAGTTACATGAACAGGTCTAAGAAAGAAAATAGACCTGTTTCCAGAAAACAGCAGGAAAACAGCTTTCCTACTGTACATAAAGTACTTTATAAAGCACATCAAACAAACATGGCTGAAATTGAGTTTGCAGAATGTTTATTGCCTTATGTCTTTTTAGAAGTGAAAAAAACAACGACATTAGTTTGTTGGGGGGCAAAAAGAACTAAAGCAAGACTTCTGTGGATCTATGTGAAGATATTGGCTGATGAATTCAGAAGTTTAAGAAAACAACATTTGAAATTAAATTGCAAATGTGAAACTTCAAACATTAATAATGGATTATTGATCATAGACAAATCTTCTGCCCACTGTCACAACATTTCCCAGAAACACTTGGGGTGAGGGATTACATCAGAGAGAAGATGTGACACAATGTGTGGTTTTTTCTGCATGACACATGTTAGTGTTTAAGGATGTTAATGAACTGAAAAACACAATTTAAACTGATTTGAATTAACCCTCTTCAAATATCCCCACTTCTACATTTTGCATTTATATTAATTTGTAAAAACTATTTCCTAATTTATAGGAAAAAGAATTTTTTTTCTCACCTGTTGTTTATTTTCTGCTTCCAGTTGGACTTCAGCTCACAGTAGAGCACAATGGATGTAAGTCTGATTTACTTATTGGCATGGTTAACAGAATTTTTGTGTTTATTGTTTTCTTTCCACGTGTATTTTATTAAAACACAACAAATCCAACATGGAAGTAAACTGCAACTTTGCTTTTGTTGTTCAAGAAAGATTGTTACTTATGAAATCCTACAATGCCAGATTACTTGACTATTTGATTCAAAATGTATCTGACAGCTCATCTGTTTGCAATAAAGCATCTTGGAATCACCAACAATCAACCTGTTGAAATATTGTGTTACCTTTAAACATTACCAGATATCTCTCCAACTCTAAACTATTGCGCTTCATAAATCTGTGATAACCTTGAGTTCAGAGGTATCTTTACTTTCTCTCTCTTTACAGCTTTCAGATGCTCTTGGTGACTGGCCCCCTGGGGGCAACAACCAATCAGGAGGTCCTTGGCCTGCCAACCCCACCTGGCCAGGTAGAAGCATTCAACTGTTCTTTTGTTGCTTACTGTAGGCTCCTCTGTATTCAGTCAATTTCACCCACTGTACTGAGTGTCTGCTGGCTGTAACACTATGTCAACACTTGAATTGTCTTTTTGCTAATCTAGACATGGCAATAAGCTCTAAAACAAAAATACGCCATCTACCTCCTGCCCTCTGCTTCTGTGAGACAAAGCCATCTGTTAGTCTCAACAAGGTCCCAGTATGCCACTGGAGTCCTCCATTAAATTCCTGAAAGTTTGTGGTGGAAAACTCACAGATTCCCCTGGTGTTTCACCCATGAGGAGAGGGAGCCTCGGGTCTGTTATGGATTAGTTTCTCACCTACTTCAGTCTTTATTTCTGGCAATATTTTGTTTTTTGACAAGAAAACATTATTTTGAATGTATAATGAAAACATAAAAATCCAAGAATTTGTATTCATATTAAGAATGACATTGATTTTTCTTTTGTAATTTTCTTGAGATGTATTTTTCCATCAAATATAGCTTTATATAAAAAAGGTGAATTGATCATTAAAAATGAATGATGGAATTTTGACTCAGGTCAGCCAGCAAACAACCCCACCTGGCCTGGGAGTCAACCTGCTGCCAACCCCACCTGGCCTGGGGGTCAACCTGCTGCCAACCCCACCTGGCCTGGGGGTCAACCTGCTCCCAATCCCACATGGCCTGGGGGTCAACCTGCTCCCAACCCCACCTGGCCTGGGGGTCAACCTGCTCCCAACCCCACCTGGCCTGGAGGCCAATCCGGAGGCAATAGTATGTGGCCAGGAGGGAACCCAAGTCAACCCACTGCACCTGGTTCATATGGACCTGGACAACCTATGCCAGCCGCACCCCAAAAGAATCTTGTAAGAAAACCAAAGAAAATGAGAAATGCATCAAGAAATATGGACAGACAGAGAGATGTGTTAATTAATTTACTTTTTGACAGGCTATTCCCTATCAAGAGAAACTGCCAGGGGGAATGTATGAGAAACTACTGATCACCATCAGGGGAACCATAAAACCCAATGCTAACATGTCAGAAGCAACACTGGGGGTTTAATCAAACATATTTCTCTACTCACTGTCTAAAATATAGGATGCTAAAACTCTGCTTTTGTGTCCTTGTTGCCAATCAGGATCACGGTGAACTTGTCTGCAGGCAATGATATTGCCTTTCACTTCAATCCTCGCTTCAATGAATCTGGAAGAAAGGTTATTGTCAGGAACTCACTCTTCGGCGACAAGTGGGGGAAAGAGGAGAGGGATGGGAAGCAGTTTCCCTTTGTCCAGGGTCAGCCGTTTGAGGTCAGACATTTTATACCATGTTGGGGAATAAAGGTGTCTGTGAATCTACTGCATTTTCAGAGTCTATTTCCCTAACATGTTATTATTACTTTTTGCAGCTGAAGATATTGTGCACCAACACAGAGTTCAAGGTGGCTGTTAACAATTCCCATGTTCTTGAATTCAGACATCGGCTAACCAACCTGAGCTCCATCAACACACTGGGCATCTTCTATGACCTCACCCTTTCAGATGTTCGTGTTGAGAAATTGCAATGAGAAGTCTTTGACATGACCGGAGATGAAAACAAACAAACAAACAAACAAACAAACAAACAAACAAACAAACAAACAAACAAACAAACAAACAAACAAACAAACAAACAAACAAAAGACATTTGGAGGTCAACTGCAAATCTATTTGAGAAATACTGTGGATCTACAAAGATCGAACAAGAATCTTAAAAGAACAAAATTTCCCTTAACCTACAGAAAACAGTCACAAATTCATGAAAACCAAGTTTAGAACAGCTAAGAATCATAGATTTAAGATCTACCAGATCTTTTTAAAACACAGCAAAAATTGTTTTTGCTGGACCTCCAGACTATCAGCTGATCTACAGTGGAGATGATTGTTATTTCTCCAGAACATTTTTAAAAAGTCTCAGTCTCAGTGGTAATCACAGCAGATTATTCTGTTCTGTCGTTTTTCTAGATGATTTCTAAAAGTTCAATCTATTGTCAATCAACAGACATCGACAACAGATTTTAGTTTTGAAAAGTAAGTTGACTCATACCGAATAAAATAAATGGCTGTATTGTTCAGTATCTGACATTAGAAGCCCCGTTTTGACTCAATGTCACATATGCATAGTTTCACATGTAGTTATGAATGGTGTACATTTTGAAAGGTGCAACTGTGATTTTTACAATAAAATGTCATGGTTTACCTAATTCAATGTTCAATTTCTACTTCCTAGGTGAAAAATATAAATTTTAATTTCACACCACGAGATTGAAAAGAAAATATTATTTAGAAGGGTTATGGAAATTAAGTTGTAGGTCAAGTTGATTTGAAAAAGTGTCGTATGACAGTGCCACAGACTCCTTCAAGACAGTGTCTTGAATCAGAGGCTCCTTCAGAACTGATGTAATACAAACCACTACAGTAGATCCTTTATGCCAAGAGCCACTACCATCTACAGCAACTAGATGGTTGAATATGAATTACAGTGTTTAATTTCTCTTTTCAATTAGTAAAGTATTTTTGAACTGAATTGATTTATTCAAGGTGAGATTGTGGAAGCAGTAAACTGAGAATTGAGATGAAGAATCCCTCGATCCATGAACAACATTCAACTGTAGAAGTATATAAAAGTGTTGACTTACTACAAAGAACCTCTAGTTAAGATTTTGGATCCAGATTATTGTACAAACCTTTTTAAAATAAAAAATAAGATCATGTGGAAGAAGAAGAGAAAAAGAAGATAATTAAGACAAAAAGGGAGGCTAAATTAGTTGTCAAATTATTTTTGATTTCATTTATAATTGCTCCTAAATGAAAAAAAAATGACATAAAGCCATCAGATTTCAGAGAAGCCTGATTATTTTCTGAAATGCATCACAATCTACTAGATTCTGATGCATTTTAAGAGAGTTAGGGTCAGACTTTTATCCAATAATCTCTTTTTACACAACAAAATGGTTGTGACTGAATATCAAAGATAACAGACCAATATTTCATTTATTTTTACCTTACGCTTGCTTCCCTTTTAAGTTGTGACGTAATGACGCAGAGCTGCAATTTGACGTATTTTGGTCGTTTACGATAGAGCTGCTATAAAGCCACGAAGCGCGAGCTTTTTAGTAGCCAAGCGCTTTGGGAAGTAAAAAACTTAAACAAGCAGCTAAAATAACTGACCGCAGGTTCGTGTTGGTACAAAAACAGAAACAAACTGAAGAACAGGGGAGTTTAGCTGCTGTTCCAGCTACTAGCCTAGTTTTTTTGTTTTTATTTCCTGTAGCAAAGACGGGGAAACTGTCTTTAGGTAAGTGCGCCTCTTCGACTTGAAATCGTTTAAATTTATGTGAAAACATACGACGAGCTCTTGTATTATTAAATGCTCTGTTTTCCTGCTTCGCTGCTCTGCGCTAGCTAGCCTTACAGCTAACTAGTTTGCTGCGGTTGCAATGGTTACAACTAGTCGCAGCGAACTAACTTGACCAGTTTAAGCGGTTGTTTGCTAACCGTGCTTCTGACACCTCGTTGGCTGTGTATGGATCAGCTGTGGAACACAGCCGTTAACATTCTGAACCCCGAGGAAAGTGGCATAAGCGGGGTGGAGGTGATGAACAGGCCCAGCACTGTCTCGGTTGTTTTCTTCGTACTGCAGACACAGCAGTTGTTTATCAGACTGTTCAGTGCTGTCTCCACAATCAGTGACTTCTTAGCAGGGTTCGTACTCAAGCGTTTGATTTTAGAATTCACAAGGTTGGAGAAACGAGGGAGGGGATACTTCCAGGTTCCTTTCCCTTTACTACTCTCTGTAAAGTAGCAAGCTGTTTAGCTAAACAGCTGGTTATGAAGATGCAGCTGGTTATGAAGATGCAGTTAGAAAAGCAAGTTGTGTGATAAGGAAGTAAAGATTTGCCAATCTCTATCAGTTTCTGTAATAAATGTATTAATAGAATAAAGTGCACCACAATATTTCATAGAATGACACTGAGGAAGTTTACTATCGTCATACCTACACACAAAGTTCAAGCAGAAAATTATTTACATCGATTTTCTGTCATATTTAAAGCAAAAGAGCAATGATTCCTGCTGTTGTCAAAATCATCAATGACATTAATTATTACAGTTATTGTATTAATAACTGTAATGATATTTTTGCTGTTGTTAAACATTTATTTATCACTGTTTTTTTCTGGCGTCTGTGATTTTCAGATACAGACGCCAGAAAAAAATATTGACTAAATATATAAATAATGTCATGGTTGTCATGGTGCAGATTAATGCAGAGCTCTCTGTTGTGCTCAGAAATGATCAACAATCTGATTACAGCATTGCTTTATTAAAGAAAGTTGCATGGTTTTATGTGGAGTCGAATATGATTTGTTACAAGTTCAGGAATGAATCCTGCAGATTAAACCAACCTGTGGACTACAGCTGTGTGAATGCTGAAAACAACGCCTCATATCACAGGCACAACCAAGCCTGCTCCCTTCTAAATGTCTTCTGATGTTCATCTTTTTTATTAGCTGCTGTCACCCTCCAGAAGGTCTCTCACAATCGACACATGCCAGTGGTCCATTCTTTAATGAAATTAAGTTATTTGTGAAACTGTTTAAAACCCAGACTGAATATTTAATGGACCACTTTAAAGTTTCTTTAAAGCATTGAACTATTGATAGAAAACATGTAAATCAATACATTGCAGATGTTGCCTAAACCTGAGAATCTGAAATGTGAAGATGGATACCTGTTGGTGTGACTGTTTTTTTGGTTGGTATAAGGATTATGACCCATTGTTCTCTGTTGTCAAATAATATCTGAACTGTGTGTAGTAAGGCTTTCTGATCTCAAATGTGTGTATCCCGAATTGATGCGGGATACACACATCAAAGAAAAAAGTATTTCAGTTTGTTATATTTTTGTGTTAATGTGGAGTGTGTTTTCGTTTCTGTTTGCATTGGAATTGCAATGCATTTTTTTTTCTAAAGGGAGCAAGAGCAGTACAACATCTAATTCATGACACAAATGAAAGACAAAAAAAAAAAACATTTTAGTAAAGCCAAAATGGAAAAAAAATCACAGTTAAATGAGTCAGAGCCAAAAATTTAAAAACAAAAAAACAAAAACATGATCTCCATTTTTGCGCATGTCCAAGTGCTAAACTTGGTTTTATGAGCTAATTTTTTAAAGAAATGAACACACTTGCATATTTATTGTTGGTGTCCATCAAAAAACACAAAGTCTTAAATTTAGTTGCATTTTGGAAAAATAATGGCTCAAAATAGGCTTTTTTTTGTCTGAAACAATTTACTATTGAAAAAATTTAGGAATGAACTAACTGTTAAATGGAGTATACAAGGAAAAAAAAATCTTATTAAGCACTTGTTGGTATTCAAATACTAACTGGTTAATCCAATAAATAATCAAATCAGTCCCACCCTGTATTAATGCTAAGTTGAGCAGAAAGGGCTGAACTTCTGACACCTGAATATGTTGATAGCTCTAAATGATCAAGCCTTCACTGAAGAATTATTGCATTTTAGGCTACAACCATGTTTGCTTTCTTGTTTTTTTGTGTGCTTTTTGTTTTCTAAAGGAAATGAAGTATTTGTGTATTTAAAAGCAATTTTATATTGTATTAAAAAGGCTTAAAGCTGCTGTAGGTAACTTCAAAAAGAATATATATAAATAAATTTTTTTGCTTATTTGTTGAAACCGACTTGGTGAAGACAGTATGATATGAGATTATCTGTGGGGAGAAAAATAAAGCTCTTTTGCCTTCAACCAGTTCTCCCAACTAGAAACAACCAATCAATGCCAGGAGGAGGGTCTTATTGCTGTCAATCAAGCCTGTGTGTGCACCGCTCACCCTCCACACACATTTAGCAGCCTGTTTAAGACGTTTATTGACAGCGCTAAACCCCTCCTCCTGGCTCTGATTGGTTGTTTTTAGTCGGATCAGTGAGTTTCTTCAGACAGCTCAAAGAGGAGCTGGAGGAGATTGATCTTTTCACAGATCAGCTGTCTGATCACAAACTGTCACAACATGGTGATAGTTTCAACAAATATTTAAAACTTTTTAAAAATAAAACACTATAAAGGAAAAATCTGCAGAATGTGTCAATATTTTTATTTGAATAATCAATAGAATAGTTAATAATTTCAGCCCTACATACTGTTTTAGACCTTTTTTTTTATAGTATTTCGACCATGATGGCAGTATAAAATAACACACCAACAAGGAATGCTAGACTCGTCTAACAAATGGCAAATAATGGGAGTCAATATTTTTTTTTACATATGGTATAGTCACTGAAATATTCAAGTTACAGTATTTGGCATTATAGTTTTAATAAGTGTGTTTTTTTTTTAATAGCTCAGCTCTGTTGGAAAATTTTAACCAACTTCTGTGATGCTTTTCTAAACATGATTTTTATTTGGAGGTTCTGTTCTACTGATAATTTTACCTCTTCACCATTTTCAGTAGTTTTGGTCATTTTGTACAATTATTTAGTTTTTTTGTTTGTTTGTTTCTAACTACTTTAAAGCGTTTCATGCCTTCTAGATGGAGATTTCTGACCTTCTTTGACTGTGAGTGATATGAGTAGGGAATAGAAGCTTCTACTGTGGTGGATTAAGGAACCTTTGGTCTCTCTCCCTCCCCCATCTCTCCAACAGGAAAACTGCATCAAACCTGCTGGGTAAACATGTTCTGTGATCAACTTTCAGTCGTTGTCAGGTAACATGGGTCAGGACAGGTCAAAGGTGAACAGGCAATTAATTTGAGATTGTAGCCACAAACAACTGAACCTGTCGTAACCTTCTCTCTCTCCATCTCCTGATGTGTAAATGATCAGACATGTTAAGCAATGCAGTGAGCAACCTCCTGTATTTTGAGCTCCAGAAAATGCTTTCTGGATGATGTTGTATTGTTCCAAGCTGTTTGTCTTGTAATGTACTCTGAACTGTACACTGAGATGATTAGGGCGACTGTCAGATGCTACGCCACACGCTCCACTCACTCAAATGTGTTGAATGAGATGACATGTCCATCAGATGCACAACCTGTATTTACGTTTTTGTTAGATCTCTTCAGGAATTAAAGGCATAGAATGCAGAAATATATCTGCGTTTCTTTTCCATTGATGGATTTTAAACTTCCTGGCTAATAAATTGGGCTGATATTTGCCTTCTCTAGTGTATAGGCTATTAGCCTGGTTGCTGAGGCATGTTTGTGAAGAGCACAGAGTTGCTGCGGTTGCGTAGACAGTAGAGGTCTTCAATCAGTTGTAGCTTTGTGAATAAATGCCAACTACCAATGTATTTTACATTACAACCATTTCTGTAATGTAAAATACATGGTTGTAATGTATTTTACATTACAACCATCTCTTCTTTCAGGTTTCATTTTCATTGACATGTTTGTAAATGTGCCAGAATTAGCCAAATAGCTATTTTTCATCTGTTGTCCCTGGACACTAGCTGTGTTTCCATTGAACATATAACTGGGCAATGTGACATTAAGCAAATAAATTAGCTTAATTGCAATGGAAACACTTTTTTTTCACATCACACAAGTCACTTGATCAAAAACCTGATGTTACCATTGGGGCAAACCACAAAGAAGACGACAGGAAGTTCTTGAAGGATGACGGCATGTTTCTGAATGATTTATCGCGAGAACGAATTCGCATGCGATTTTAATCGCTTCTTGTTTAATGGAAACGCCACAATTCTGTTTTTTGACATGAGCAAAATATTATCAGTTGTGTGCACAACGTTCGTTATGGAAACACAGATGATGAGTAATTTGTCTAGCTAAAAACGAAAGTTGTAAAAACTACGTAAAAAATAACCTGGTTAAACAAAACTTGTCAATACTTACAAAACAAAGAAAACTACAACACAATTATTATAAGAAGTAAACTATTTTGCCAGACTAACCATGTCTTTGGACACGTTACATGTATGTTACATGTGCGATACCTGAAATGTCTTGACATGTTGTTCCTGCTATCAGAAGCCAGTGATGATCAGTGATTCCTGTATCACAGACTAACACTCTGTTCAGAGAGGAGCTTTTAGAACAGCACCATATCGCAGTGTTTTCTTACAGAAAGAAATACGTTTTAGGTTTAAAATAAATTCTGCGATGTGTAAAAGTTAACTTTGGTACATGATCTGTATTAAACCAACACAAAACATAAAATAAATGATTCATACAAATTCTTATTATCTTTATCCTTTTGTCAGTTTGTAAGCTGACGTGACATCTAGTAACTTTGAGCAATTTTGATGATGAAGCCCCCAAAATCTATCTGGCCTCACTTTGCACTAAAAGTCCTCTGCTTAGTGTTGCCTCAGCGTTAAACATTTTCCTTCATAATCAAGTGGTCGGTCCACTACTAGTCCAACATGGAAAAAGGTTTACATATTAAACTGTGTCTTGCCTCACCTGTAAACAGTCTGTACATTCTGGAAATGTCCACATGGGGGGAGAAGGTGCTGGGCGACACATTCAATAGCACGATGAAAAACTGAGCTTTGAGAGAAAATGCACATTGGCAGTGGTTGTTACGAAAATTTCACCAGGGGTTGTCACAATATTGACATTGTAGGCATCTCACATGGCACAAAGCATGATCCAGCAAATATATTTGTTGTATTCCTCAGAGTTGTGGGTATTTAGGACGCACTAGGGTGCACCGATTGCAGTTTTCTGGTTAATCACAGATCTTTAAGAAGCCTGACCTGCTGGTTCAGATTGAGAAATAATTTTAAGATGACTCAAAATTCTAGTTTTTGTAGTTTGTAGTCCTGTAGTTTAACCTGAAATATGTGAACTTTATGAAATGTTAATTAATCCCAAGGATGAGCTCATACATATTCATTATGAATATTTGTTTTAAATATAACCTCTGGCCTGCAGTACCCAAACAAAGTTGCATTGAACAGCAAGGAAAAATTCAACCCTTCCTGGAAGTTTCAATGACCTCATATTAAAGGGACATGAATGGTAGAATGCTTTAGTGGCTTTGACTGTGGAACGTTTTAAAACTTGAACGGTAACTGGACTCTGCTGCGTGTCGCTCTAATGTGACGGTTGGGGAAATGCCTGGGGACAGCAGACTCCAGTCCTGGAGTGGCTCTCAAACTGCAGTTTGACATCCATAGACAAGAGAGACATTCCAGTTGTCTTCTACTCAAGCACTTCTAGAACCTTCCTGTAACTGATATGACATTATTATTATTAAAGAGATTACATTATGAGTTAGTTTGTTGTTGCTGAATTACATCACGTTAGGATGACTCATCTATCCTCTTGTAACATTTGAACTCGTATTTACAGGTTTTGTTGTTGTACTTCTATGTTCTGTGCAGAGGTGGTCTCTCATGTTCAGTCTGCTTTCCTGAAGTTGGTGGAGTTGGAGAAGAAGCGACACACAAGATATGAAGCTTTAGAACCAGAGAAGCTTTCACATCAACCTGGATCTCACTTCTGATACCACTGGGGAATCGATATGTGCTGTCAAGGTAATCATAGTTACTATATTCTATAGGCATATTGAAGTTGTGTGGTATAATTATTTTGTGTACATTTATAATGACTTTAAAGTAGTGGTCACTTGGCATGGTAAGATGCATCTCCGAATGAGCGGAAAACAAAGCTAGCTCTGTAGTTCCCTCTAACACCTTAGTTCCCACTATGAGATCTTTAATTGCTTCAGCCCTCGTATCCGCTTGGAGTCCCAATGACCTCTTGAAGGTTGCCGTGTTTAACACTATAGCTGTCGGCTTGATTTAAAAAAACAAAAAACACCACACTACTGAACATGTTATTCCTGCTTGATGCATCCCTACACTCTTCCCAACATTTAATGTGAGAACCACAGAGAAGCAGATTGGTTCACATTATTTAAAAGTTATCCAAAAGCTTTTCTTTCATAAAGATAATTTTTGTAACTAAATAACTTTCTCCTCCTCCCCAAGGCCAGCCATGCATCTAAGGTCCTACCCAAAGTTCCTATGCTCAGATGTGCATTTGGATGCAGTCCGTGTTCAGACGTGATCTCAGAGGAGCGCTTATTTTGGTAGCCAGCAGGAGACGCTGATGATGATGAAGATGTCCAGTAACCAGAGCAACATCAGCACCAGCCGTATTCCATTAAGCTTCATCTCCACCAACACACTCTGCTACAGCACCGGAGGCCCATCGCTACATCTGAAGGCGGCACGCCGCACCACCGGGCAGCAGCTCTCCTGTAGGACCGACAGCAGATGCAGCGCCCCCCTCGGACCGTGCCGCAGCGCCACGGAGGACGCTGACGCGGCGCTGAACGTATGGACAGTCATCAAACCTGGACACGTGCGTGAAAAGATTGCAATATTTGCTTCGGAGGCAACACGGACCGATGGGGCAGACGGCGGCGATTGCAGCTCAGCTCACTGCTTGAGCCACGGTGATCCAGCAGCGAAGGCATGCGCTAACAGCAGCACTCTCTTGGGGCCGCCTCGCGCCGTGAAGGCCAAGGGAAGTTGGGAAGAAAATCGCTCTGCCAAGAGACGCCGCAGGTGTTTGAGCCACCAGCACCATCAGCCGGACCAGAGGAGCCACATCTTGAATGAACCAGAATCGAGGTGCTCAGAGGGTCCAGGCGGGCAGCGTGGGGAGGCACCGGAGCCAGCCAGGGGACCAACGCCAGCGGAGGAGGAGCAGAAGATCTCTGTGGTGGAGATGGTGGCGTTCCTTGAGCAGAGAGCGAGTGAGCTGCAGCCAAATCTAAAACCTCTGTTAAGCCTCCAGAGGAGCTCCACCACCATCACCCTTTCCAGAAACCCCCGGCCCGAGATCAAGGAGGGGGACGAGCCAGACATCGTCAAGGTGTCAGAGATGGTGGCCAAGCTGGAGTCCAAGTGTCTGAGGAGCAGCGAGACGAGTCTGTCCAGAAGCAACAGCCTGAAGAGGACGGTGGGGCGTGTCCTGCTGGCTGCTGGACAGAAGAGCTCCTGCTGGACACAACCCCAGCCACAACCCTCATCAAGACCTCCTGAAACTCTGACAGCAGTCCGGGTGGAGCCGCCTGTACAAGTGGAACCCACTGTCCTGGTGGAATCCCCTGCCTGGGTGCTGTCCCCCACCCCAGCTGCATCGCCTCGGGAGGTTTCTGGGGAGGCGGCGGGCCTTCAGAGTGCAGAGCAGGAGCCGCTGCCCGGCCTCCTGTTCCTGTCTCCTGATGTGACGGGGCCAGCGCTCTGCACTCCCCATTATAGAACCACCTTTTACTTGGAGCCTGCCCTCCCTCCAGTCAACGCCCCTCAGAGGTCAGAGAAGAACAAGGCCCACAAGACCATTGGTTGTCCTCCTTGCTCTGCTGCGGTGCCTCTCGGCCGGAGCGCTTCGGTGTCGCAGGACTTCCTGCGTGTGCGCCAGAGGCTGCAGCAGCTGTTGGCCCCCCAGTCGTACCTGCTGCTGCTGCCGCACCACCTGCTGGTTAACCTGCTGCTGCTGCTGCCCACCCAGAGCCTGGCTGCGCTGAAGTGCACCTGCAGCTACTTCAAGTTCGTCATCGAGAACTACAGCGTGCGGCCCGCCGACTCGCTCTGGGTATCTGACCCCCGTTACCGTGACGACCCCTGCAAACAGTGCAAAAAGCGCTACCGCCCTGGAGACGTGTCTCTGTGCCGCTGGCACCACAAGCCGTACTGCCAGGCTCTGCCGTACGGGCCGGGCTACTGGATGTGTTGCCACGGCGCCCAGAGGGATGCGCCCGGCTGCAACGTGGGTCTCCATGACAACCGCTGGGTGCCCGCATTTCACAGCATCAATGTGCCAATTTATAGGAGGAACTATCACTATGAAAGCTGAATTATTTTATGTGTATGTGTGTAGAGCTGTATGAAAAGCAGAGGGGCTACCTCAGTCCCACTTATTATCAGCTGATGCCTTGTCATGTGTACCCCTTTTACTAAAAATGGTTTCCAGCATCAAATTTATTTTGTCATGACTGAAGCATGTTCAACCCCCAGGCTGGACTCGTCCCGCTGCAGCAGTCTGCTGAGTGTGTTCAGGCTGGATCACTGACATCCAACAGTCCTCCACGTTTTCCTGGATATTACCATCTGTTTGTTCCAGCAAAGCACTGAATAAAGTAGGGATTGTGTTCAGCTTGAAGCAAACCAGCAGGTTTTAATTTGGGAGTAAAACTCAGTGCAGCAGGTTAAAGTGTTAGCGTTGTATTTCCACAGAGAAAAAAAAAAGTCTTAATAAGGAACATCAGGCTTTAAAGCAGCTAATGGTCAGATTTGTTTTGGAAAAAAATGTTTTGTCGCTGCATGCTGTGTGGCGCCCCTTAGTGTTCAATCTGACACCTTTCAGCATTTTCAGTTTTCAGTCTTGAGTTTTTGTGTGCGTTTTTGTTTTTTTTATTATTGAGCTCATTTTTTTGGAAGAGGATTCCTCTGGAACTCTTCCAAGTTCCAGAGTTAGAACAGAACATCACTCTGCTGCCAAAGTGGATCTTTGGTCATCGACCAGTCAGGCTGCTAACTCCAGTACGGTCTGGTGTTGTGGAGCCAGTCAGATGGCCCATTTTGTGGGAGAACGATCTGCTATCATCACAGAGACATTCAGGAGACTCAGAAAGCTGGGAATGTAGTAAGTTGTTACACACACAAACACATGTGGTCTGTTTTGCATGGGATTTGTGTGTGTTGGATTTGTGTGAGTGCTTCCACTAGCTGACAGATAATCATTGTATTCCTTTGTAGGATGTGGAGAAATGTGGCCTTGAGTCTCTGAGACGATGCAATATGGAAAACTTGACAATAAAGATTATTTTAAAAATTTATAAGGTGAACATGACCTTTGTTTTTGTTTGCTGAGTTATGCCTGCTGGCTCTAACATTTTTGCTGTAAAGATGTTTTGCTTAAATAAAATGCTTCCTGCTCTTTTTCTGTTAGATACTCTAACGTTATTTCACTTCCAGCTGGGGGTTTCTGCTCTCACAATGACTGTGGAACCATGTTAGGATTTAAAGTCATAGTTTAAAATGTGCTGTAACCTGGGGAAGACTGGTAGCTCTCTCCACAGTTGGATTAAGCTTCAGCAATGTTTGCGATTGAAAAAAGACGACAGCTTTATGGACTCATGCCTGTATTCTCCAGAGAAGAGAGTAAAAAACAGGTGGGGTCCAAATGACCCCCGTCTCTGAAGACCATAGGAGGGTTAAAGTGATAGAGGCCCAATTTTCAAGATCAAATTGTGAAATCAAATGTCTTTTGAGTCGTGTTTGATATAAGTAGCATTTTTATAGCTCATAAAATGGCACCATGGGCTTGAAGAATGTTACTTTCTCCCCCAACACTGAAAAAGTAAGGCACATTAAAAGTTGCAAACTGTGAGAGTTTGACGGTGGTATCCAACATCTTTGCAAATGCAAAAAAAATTGATGCAGCAAAATCTTAGCAATTTCCCTGCAGTTCCACACAGATCAGTGAATATAACCTGAACAGGATCAAATGGGGCAGCAGAGACAAAGAGGTTTATTGAAAAACACACCGAGAACATAAAACTTTCAAACAGCAGCAGCACTTACAGCTTTATGGACACATCAGAAAACAATGAGTTGGCAGTTATTTCATGTCCTAAGGTTCATTGAATAAATAAAATTTTTAATCTTCAGTTTGACATAAACTGCAAACTACACCAGGAGGCGCTGTTGCACTATGTTTTGCAATTCATAAGCTCCACTTTCCAAAGTTCCCAAACTGAACTGTTTTCTGTGGACTGAGTCTCCTCTGATGCTGTGACATCACTGAGCAGCCGCCGTGTCACGGGGAACCGTTCGCTGCTTCAGTCAGCGACTCCAGGAGCTGGAAGTAGTTGTACTTGATGTCGTACTCCATGTCATACCAAAAATTCACTGGAACCAGAAGGAAAATGGTGAGATTCCTATCAGGATAACATGTCTGTTGTCACAGAAAATCTTTTTTCAGCTGCTGTGAGAGGGAATATGGTGGATGTAGGTGGGCTGAAAATTCCATGCATAAATCTGTTATTTTCCTTCATTCCTTTTACCAGTTCCATACACTTTGTAATTCCCACTAAGTATAAGATTTAGTTGCAGGGAATAATAATTTAGTTGGAATTCCGGAGCAGGGAGAGGACAGAGCTCTTTTTTTCCCAAATGGAGTTAGAAAAATGTCTGGATTAGCCGTCCAGGCTGGAATCCACACCGTTTTACAAAACCTTCCGCTACAGCAGATGTATCACAACTAACATGATACCACCTGTCTGTCAGTCCAGTGGATTTGTCAGGAACTGACCAATCTGTGTTTTTTGTCCCAAAGTGAAAATCGGAAGCGCTGAATCTCCGACAAAGTTGTAACGATAAACCCCGGCTGGAGGCTGTGGTCAGAGATTTGGTGAAAAGTAATCAGAAAAAATAGTTGAATGTTGTCAGTGAGGAGTAACAGCTGGTTAATCATATTCAAGGTACCTACACAAGAATTATACTAATTTATTATAGTTTAGTAATTAAACAATATTGTTAAATAGTACAATTTGACAATTATTTCACTAGTCGATTAACCCAGATTAAACTGACAAATTATTTCAGCCCTGCTGTAATGTGTGACACACATTAATGTGAATGCATCACGAGTTAGACGTGATGCATTCAGGGTCTGTACCTGCGATGCAGCCGTGGGACTGCCGGACGTGGTGGAACCACAGAGATGGAAGGTACAGCATCTCTCCAGCTTTCACTGTGCAGCAAAGAGGCCGGGCTAACCGGTACTGCGGGAAGCGCTCCAGGTCCGGGTCCAGAGGGTCCAGAGGGATCCAGGGAACCTGAAGCAGAGACGGGTGGAGGGGGCGGGTGGACAAGGTGTAGCGGGTGAGTGGGGTCAGCAGAGGCACTGATGCCTTCAGTGCCTCTGCTGGACCTAAACGCACCTTGTGTGAGTCCACGTTATCGACGACCTTAAACTCACCGCCATCCTGCTCTTGGTAAACAGCTGACTGGTACAGACCTGACAGAGATGGTTACCGTGGTTACTGCAAAAGATCAGGACGGTGGTTACATCAGATGGACAGTTACCACGGCAACATTACATGACTATTTCCTGTGATCAGCCCTGAGCAAGGTCAGCCGCAAGGAGACCTAAAGATGATGTGAAGGTTTGGTGGCCAACCTTTAACTAGACCTGATGGTTCCAGCAGCTGCTTGCTGCTGGAGAGGATATGTTGTATTCACTGAGGGGAATATCTTTAGGGTTAATAGAAGGTCACTGGATAAATAGTAGTGACCACCTCTTACTGAAAACTGTGATCTTGGAGGACGGTTGTTGTAGTTACAACCAACAGGGACATTGAGAAACAGGTGGTTACTGTGGTTACCATAAGGGACGAAAGGTCGGTCAGTGGGTGGAAGCAAGATGAAGTGTTTTTCTCCAGAAATGACACAGTACAGATTCTCGTAGGGATCTTTGTGCACTGGAAAGCAAAACACAGAACAGATGAGAGCAAAAACGCAGAATCTGGACAATCGCTTCGATGGAGCAACAGGTTTTCTGCCCCGGTAAATTCTACTAAACACTCCAGAAAGTCTTAAAATGTGGCTGTTCTACATTGTCCTTCACAAATGAAGTATATTTTTCACATGAATATCAAAGACATTTGGGGCAGTCATGAAAATCAAACTGAAATCTTACTGGATGTGACAGCATTTGCCTCTCCGAGCCAAAAATTGACTGCATCTGGAGATTTCCCTGAGAGAGAGGAACAAAGACAACATCGTGACTCTTAAGCCAACAACAATAACGACACAGACGCCTGAAGTAAAACACAACTGCTGCTGAAAAGAACCCAGAAGGAGTGACTTGATTTGGATGTGATTTGCTCCTCATCCACACCAGAGGTGGCTCCTGCCTTAGCAAAACCAGGGGGCTGTCGGATCGTCCGACAAGATGAGTAAACGGAGGTCAGCAGATGCAGAGGATGTCTGGTAGTTTTGACTCATTAGACAGAATTACCAGGACTGGATGGACAGTGAGTGTACGTCCTTACAAAGGACCTGGACCCGATGTGATGGACATACAGCCCCGTTTTACTGAGGGATTCTTGTCATAGATCCCAAACGTTTTCATATCATGTCCCCAAAAGAGCACTGACCTCAGACCGGGGGCCCCTTTATACAAACCCACAGATAATGCAACAACATATGTAAAGAAACGTTAACTTTTAAAATGTTTCTATTCATTGTTAGCAGAAATGCTGCTGATTTTAGGCAGCTATTAGGGCTGTGGTGGAAAAAGTTATCAGACAACATTTTATGACTTTATTACCAGATAACATTTTCTTCTCGTCTTCCATCCAACTTTGTAGGATGCGCCTCCTGGAGGCCTGCACTTTGAAAAATAGTGCAATAGATTAAATTGCATTGGGTCTTTTTAGATTTAGAGAAATCGTATGATGGGGTGTTGAGACAGGAATTGTGATATTGCACTAGAATGCCTGAAGTGGTGTAGAAGGATCCATAGAGTGGAGCAGGTCGTGTAGGAGAGGTGTGAGACAGCAGTGAGGTGTGCTGCTGGAGGTGGACCTGCTCTGAGTCCCTTCTGGTTTGTGTCGGTGATGGAACTGACCGAGTGCTGTGCTCATCCAAGGTACGTGAGGCTCCAGGTCGTCCACTAGCTCAGGCAGCTCCTGCAGCAGGTTGGAGCACTGCTTCTGGACGTAGAACACTCCGGTTTTCTGCACCTGGAAACATTCAGTCCAGCCGAGAGTCAGAACAGTCAGAACGGGAGCAGGTTCCCGAGAGCGGGCCCTACGCTGCCTCACCGTTCCTTCTATTATGTCCAGCACAGAAGAAAAGCTCATCTGTCGTTCCTCGGGCATGACGAAGCGATCCCCCGCCACGGCATCAGCATAGCCGTTAGGAGTCACTGCCACGCTGATCACCTTTGACCCGATCTTCTCCCTGCGGACAGCAAGATCTGGGTTCAATGATCCAGTAAAGATCTGAGACTTCACACAGCAGAAGCAGATTTAACTTAGTCCTTTTCATCACAGGATCCTTCAGTGGTTTCTGAGCGAACGGAGGATCCTCGTCTCAACATGCGGAGAACTCAAGCAGAAATCCCCTGGTTTCATTGCGGACGCGTCCTTGTCACCTGAGGTATTTTGGTGTCCATCTGGACAGAGCTGGCCAATGGCTGAAGGCATTGCGGATGACGCAGGGCTTGTTGGGGCTGATCCAGTCCCGGTAGAACTGCAGCGGCTCAGGCGGTCCTTCCAAGTGTGGCACAGTTTTGTTCAGGTAAAGATCTGGTGGGTGATCAGCAGTCAGCAACCATCACAACACCTGCATAACTCATGATGACAATGAAATTGGCACATGGAGAAGAGGAGGAATGTGTCAAGAAATTAGCCTAAGATCAAAAACTAAAAAAAATACCAACAGGAATACTCTGGAGAGACAAGGATGAATGAATCCAGACAGCTGGATCAGTGATGCTGTGTTCCTCTGATCTGTCAGAGGAACCTTGTAGAATCTACTGAAGGAGGATCTGCAGCAGAAGATGCTTCAATCGATTATTGTGGCTTACTAATTCAATTAAAGTTCTACAGATCAAACTGTATTAGATATTTTTTGAACATTTATTCAGTATTGTAATAATTGAGTCCAGCTTTGTCACAGTCTTTAAGTTGCTGCTTTTTATTGACAATCAGTGCAGCCTTCAAAAATCCAACGTGGAGTTTGAAAGCAAATGTCTGAACGGTGTCAGTGAATGTTGGAGCTGTCGGTCTGTCAGCTGCAGATCCTTCTCACCGTGAGCCTCCAATGAAAACTCAACCAGCCGATCCTGAACAGACTCCATGAGGAACTCCTTCTCCCTCTCCAACCCTCACTGGTCAGACAGGAGACGTTCCGTCCAGACTGCCTGCCGCCATGATGTTTCCTGTCTTTCTCTCGCTCCCTCTCTGGTTGGACTGGTTTCCCCACAGCGCCCTCTAGCTCTGAGGAGGATCGACTGGTCCTGAGCCAAAACACGTTTCTCTTCATTTCTTTTTTTTTTTGGCTTGTCCAGATCTTGTGGAGTTCAGTTGGAAATTTACTCAAAGATAACATCGATCATTTGTGTTATTTAGTCTTTTATGAGAGAAAAACAATATGGGGGCTCATTTTCTGGATTAAATGTCCTGGCTGACCTGAAATGAAAATAGTTCAACAGGATGTGACATCACACAGAGGAATAAGGCATCATGTCTCTCTAGACTTTAAATATCAGGTATCCGTTTACAGTGCTGTCACAGTGTTTGCCCCTCACACATTTCTTGTACTTTGGCCTTTTTGTTCCACTTAAATGTTCAAGATCATAGCTGGTAATAATTTATGATTTCATTTAATATAGCAAAAAGAAACCCTTTATAATAACTACTTGTTCCATCTTTAGCAGCAACAACCTACACCAAGAGTTTTTGTTAAATGGTAATGAGTCTTTATCATCACCACTGAGGGACTTTGGCAAAGTGATTTAATTCAGACACATCAGTAGATTTCTAAAAATAAATGAGAGTTTTGCAGTAATTCTACACTGGATTTCAGTCCGTACCTTTGGCTAGGCCCTGAAAAACTTCATTTATTTCATTTCTGAGTCATTAGGATGTGGCCGTGCTGCTCACTGTGACTAAAACTTCCTGAACTAAAGGCGAGGAAATCTCCTGCAGGATTTTCTGGTAGAGAGCAACGTTGATGATTCCATCAGTCATGGCAGCTCGTCCACATCCTGAGGATGCATAGAGTAGACCAGACCCTCAGACCTCCAACACAGTGTTTGACTGTGACCACGATGTTCTGTTCCTGAAATGCTGTGTCACTTATAGGTAAGATGTAACATGACACAAACCTTCCAAAAATGTTGCACTTCTGTAAGTTTATATTTCACCAAACATCTTGGAGATCATCAAGATGTTTTTTTTTTTGGTAAACGTGAGACAAGCTGTTATGTTCTGTTAGGTTACCAGTGGTTCTTCTCATGGAGATTTCCCGGACAGTTTCTCCTTCTTATTGTTAAATCATGACCTCTGACCTTAACTCAGGCAACAGGTCTATAGATTTAGAAGTTGACCTATTTATTTATTTTTGTTCACCTTCAGAGTTTATTATCAACAAGCTCTTGGAGTAATTTAGGTTTCATACGTTCAGCTCAACTGTCTGATAAAGTTCATTCAGCAGTTATTTTTCTCATAATAAATACAATCATAATTTGAAACCTTCTTTTTGTATGTACTCATGTTATTTTCAATAGAATATTAAAATTTAATTGTTGATCTTAAGCATTTAAAGGAGATTTAAAAAAATTAAAATAAATAAAAACAGAAGAAATCTCCTGCAAATGTAACTACATTTATCTTTCATCTTCCTTATAGCAATTTTGGAATATTTCTATACCTTTTTTAAAAGAAACATAGTTATGCTTGTACTTTGCCTAATTTTGTGATCCATACTCTCCACAGGTCAGTACACACATGCAGACATTTGAACTAAGAGCGGATTTTGTTTATATTTTTACTTTTGCTCCCCAAGGAATTGCACAGTGAATATTCAGATTTGGAAGAAAACAACTAAAGTGAACATGTTGCAGCAGAATATCCGTCTGCAACCAAGAAGGAAGATTTTTAGATTTTGTCATGTATTTTGTCCTAACCTCTTCTCTTGTCTCTGTGCACGCTGTTAAAATCATAATTTTGTTTTAGTCAGTGTTTACCACACAGATGTGTAACTGAATCACCACAGGGGGCGGGCTGTGATGCAGGTAAGTGAAGCGGCTCCGTGTTTTTTCTGTTGTGGCCGCATGGTGTCGCTGTTGATCCATTAATTGCCCTCCCGGCTCCCGCTCTGCGTCCGAGCTTTGAACCTGCGGCATCCAGCAGGGAGGCTGCGCGGTTCATGCATTTATTTGCAGCGCTTGGCATTGATTGGAGCATTAAACCTGCAGCGCCAACAAAGCTAATGATTCTCCTGCTTGTTTTGAACAGAAACACCGCAGCTAGTTCTCCCGTTTCCACTCAATCTTTCTGCTTGTATCGATTTGATCAACAGACAAACAACTTTCCAAACCTTCTAGAATAAGTTTTTAAAAAAATCTTTTGTGAATTACTGCAGTGTAATTCAGATCCCATCCGAGCCGAATGAAGGAGAATCCTTTTAGTCGTGTTATTCCTGGTTTCTAATGTTTTTTTAAACCAAAGTTTTAAAGCATGAACCTCAGAAAGGTCCAAGTCAATCTGCGGAGGGAAGAATCTGTTTCCCTCAACGAAACAAATGTTCACAAAACCCCGCAGAGATTTCACGGCATCAGCTGTTTGTGTGCTTATGTATTACTGAAATAAAGTAACCTTTGTAATTAAAATGGATGGTTATTATTACTGTTGTTAAAGGAAATAAATAAATAAATAAGAATTCATGCTCGCCACAGATTTCCTGCCCTGTTTTCGTTCAGGCCTTGTGGATTCACTGCTTTGAAATTTGTTCGGCTTCAAAATGATGTTTTGGCTCAAACTGAGCTGCGGATCGAATCCAGTCGATCTCTTCCTGTATTAAACAGACTGGGTCTGATCCTGTTGGTTCCTTTTGGCCATTAAAGGGAAAGTTTCTGCTTATTGTTCAGAAAGTTTCCAGGTGCGTTAAAACGCCGCGTCAGACAGCGACTGTCTGCGTTTTCTGATTCACTGATTGATTTATTTTGTTTATTTTTGCGGTTAATCAGGAAACAAACGTGATGAAACCAGCGAAGCAGCAAACATCCCCCCTGTCCACGTCACCAGGATGAACTTAGAGCCAGTATTGTTGACGCTGTCAAAATTCAAATTCATTTCAAAATAAACGTGGCGGCATTACAGATAAATAAACCCCTCTGAGTAACTCTAACAACAAACCAAAATGCTGCGGATGTTTCCAGGAAAATCCAAATGAATTACACCACAACATGTTTCTGTTTTATTTCTTATTTGTAACTTATTTTTTGGAAATGCTTCTTCTTCGATCCTGAAAGAAGAACAAATATTTTGTTAAAATAACAGAGCGTCAGTTCAAGCGCAGATGTTGTAAAAAAAAAAAAAAAAAAAAAAAAAAAAGCAACAACAAACATTGTTGTGAAAATATGTCAGAATCGGAAATAATGATTTAAAGACAAAACGTGAGAAGTTGAAAGTGGGAACAGTTGGTCGGTGAGTTCAGAGGTCAGCCTGAAAATGAAATGAAATGAATTCCCATGTTTATGTATTTGCGTCAGTTTAAAATTTAATACGATTTTAAAGACGGATTAATATTTTCAAATAAGTAAAATCTCAAAACAGATTAAATAAAAACATTTTTTTATGCAAATAACAGTGTGATTTTTAAAAAGCCCTTCAGGTCCCGGGAGCATCAGAGTTGATATGAGTCAGAAATATTTTCTTTATGAAAACTTACAGCATCCGGTCCCTTCAGATACTAAAGGGTCTGAACTTCTCTTAGAACAAAACAATTCCCCTTAAGGTAAAAATAATACATCTTAAGGAACTTCCCAAAAAATTCCTTGATTCATAAAATTCTGCTGAAAATGACAGATCTCATCATTATTGTGCTGTACAGATTTTATATTTATATTTTTTGCATGGGAAAATCAACAAGCTTGTTTACATTAATTTCATCTTAATTTTATTGGACTCATTTTGTTTTACTGTTTCTTAATAATTAATAAAATTCCCGGTTTTATTATTAGGTTTTGATTATTAAGAAAGTTAACTATGTTTTAGTGAGCAACATTTCAGGTGTGACTCAAGTGTTGCTGGATTTTTTTTCTTTTTTTTTTAAAGGGCAGGTCAAAGGTCAAAGGGACTACAGAAGGGCCCTGTGAGCAGATGTTACTGTTAGGTCATGTGAGTTAAATTAACATGAGTCCTGTTGAGACCAATCACTGACCACTGGCCATAATAACACACACACACACACACACACACACACACACACACACACACACACACACACACACACACACACACACACACACACACACACACACACACACACACACACTATCTTGTTCATTAACCACACTCTGCAAACTTTAAGCAGTTTTCAGAAGAAGTTCTCTTTCTATAACAGCAATCCAACATGGCTGCCATGTGTGAAAAGCCTCAATAGCTTTGTGTGCAAAACTCTATTTTATTTTACACTAACGCCGAAAATACATAATTTCGTAATCACCGTGCTTCTGTTAAATAAGAATTGCAATTAAAATCACACGTGAAAAAGTTTGTTCACGTAATAAGCCATTAAAAAATCACCACAATCTCCAGACACTACTTCCTGTTGTCTTCTTCTTCTTGAGTTCTGCCATAGGCTACATCCGGTTGTTGATCATGTGTCTCATGTGACGCAAAAAAGTGATTTCATTTCCAATGTCAGCCAGAAAAAAATCCCTTCTCATCCTAGTGCCAAAAACCTTGTCAAAATTGTGCAACCATAAGTTTAATGGAAACGCAGATAGAGATAACTGCAGTGAACTGTTGGTAACTGCACAGCCTCCGTGCTGAACAGGTTCTGCTACTGGATGAACACAGACAGAAACAGGTTTTTATCGGCTTGTTCAGTGAACTGGAGTTGGACTGCTCGCTCATCACAACAACACACTGCTCCCTGCGGTTTTCTGGCGTGCAGCTGGAATATGAACACTCTCCTATGAAGTCATTCCAAGATCTAAGTCTTGAACTTCTTGTCAAAGCAAAATACAGCATCACAACATCGTCAATTAAAATCTTAATCAAATCCTAGAAATATGATCAACATAAAAAGGATGAAACGCCCTGTGTCAGCTATATGTAGCCCATCAGATTTTCATTAGTTTCAAAAATGATTTGAGTCCAACACGCAAACACACAACACATCCCTCACTCTGTAGTAACATGAAGACAAGTGAAAAAGTTTGTGACACATCAAGTAAATACATCAAGTCCTGGAATTTTTTCTAAAATTCTTCAGGTCTGATTTTTAAAAAGTGCTTTCAATAGTTGAAGTGGCTCAATTGTAATTTAAAAAGCATTTCTAAATATAGATTTTCTACACCTGTAAATCCAACAAAATATCCGCATTAAGGCTGGAAACCAGCTGCAATCTGTAAGAGCAGCCAGAGGAAGCGCTCAGTCCACTGACTCCTTAGAAACCACAGGGATCCCTCTCGGCTTTGTCAGGTTGGATGTTTTACTTTGTGCTTTTCTTCTCCATTTCTAACTGGAGGGGGGGTGGAGGTGGAGGGGTTCCTGGTTTGAGCTGACCAGTGATGATTAGCCACAAACTCAGACGTGTTCCTGCTAAAGCAAACATCTGTGTTTCAGGGGAAAACAGCAGATGGTGAAAACATGTTGCCTCACATCCATCACAAGCACAACTTCCACCAAAACATGGAGGACTGCTGCTTTGCTTCACCTGTAAAGGTTTAATGAGGAGAGTAAATCTACGCACATGGACTTGAGCTTTGTTTTTGTTTGAGATCGGTATTCCCTTGGAGGTCAAAGGTCAATTTTATATTCATTTCTATTAGTGGTTGTGATAAATAGAATTGGACCTGGATCTTTTCTAAAGGAACTCTGAGTGGCACCGACCTCCTTCAGGACGTCATGAAAACCCCATCAAAGGATCAAATATAATTTTTTGCGTTAATGAGTGATGATGCCCTTTTTATGTCATTTAAATTGTTTTCATTCAGGCTGAAAAGGTGAACATGTGTTAGCATGGCTCAACTTTTAATCACAATCGCTTGTTGTCAGCATGAGGCAAAAACAGATCATATTTAATATAGTTCTAAAGTTGTGCTTAGCTGCGTCTCCTCTTAGTTTTTAACAAAGCTTTATAGTTTCATATCTTGAAGAAATCAATTTTTGAGCAAATTTGTGTTGTTATTTTTTTTGTTGAGTTGAAAATGTAAACATAGCTAAAATAAATATGGAAAAGATTAAGAGTCAATTATGTCTGGTATTGTGTGATAATCTTGAATCTGATATTTGAAATAAAATAAAAATAAAATAAAATAAATGTCACTTTCAACCATCGGAACCAGAAAGGAACCAGGTTCAGGTCCAATCCAGACCCAGGAGAGTTTCTGAATGAATCCTGCAGGTTGCTTTGATCCAAACTCCACCGAACAACCTGATGAGGTGCAGATTTGTTTTTGTGTGAATCAGTAAAAAATGATTGAGAGTCTGTTTGAGACGGACAGGTTCTGATTTCAAGCCTTTTTATTCCCTCCTGGATTTGATTGGACCTTTTACTGTGAGTCAGTCCTGCCTTTTCCTCTGACCATCTGAACACTTTGAGGTCTGAATGTTCCCTCCACATGCAGCCAGCTCACAGGCTTCAGAGGGCCAAACATAAATGAACCAAGCCTTTGTTTAGTTAAAATCCTTGAACTTGTCAAAGATTCTCTTAATATTAGATGATTATTGTCAGATATTACACAGTGCTATTACAGTAGAGATAGGACAATGTGAAATAAAATTCAGAAAACAATCCGAACTGGTATTAGGTCCAGATAACAGTTCTTATTGAATATTTTGGGTCGTGTGTGAACGCAGCCTCTCCTCCGCCTCCTGCAGGATCCAGCAGCTCAGCGATCCGTCCTGAGCCACCAGGAAGCAACACAAAGGGACAGAACAACCCATGGAGTTATCTTCAACAACAACAACAACAACAACAACAACAACAACACAACAACAACAACAACAACAACAACAACAACAACAACAACAACAACAACAACAATAATAATAATTACAAATATTCACAAAAAAATTTACGCGCGGCTTTTCATGCAATAAAAAAGAGAGAAAAAAAACCATTGAAGAATTCTGATGTTTTTTCTGCGCAGCCGCTGAAGTTGCGCAATAAACCAGAACAATTATCTACCTTGTTAGGAAAAAAGAAAAGAAAAGAAAAGAAAAGAGAGAGAAAAGAAACCGAAAGCAAGGGAAATCCACAAACACGCGATGAACATCAGTTATCAAGATAGTTATTGACCACAAAATATATCACGTGACAATACCTAAATAAATAAATAAATGTAAAAACATTTAGAAGTTTAATAAAAATATTCATTCACACACATATATTATATTTATATCACATAAAATTCCATTGTGTTTCAGGTTCTCACTGGTGACCTGTTTTGAAGCTGTTTTGAAGCTTCACTGTTTTAAAATCAAGTGGATTGAGATGTCTTCATAAAGACGCGTTGCTCGTGCAGAATGGCCGCCAGCCTCTAACAGGTTCACCCAGCTGTTCCGCGGCTCGGAGCTGCTGTTGAGATTTGAAACTTTGAACGATGTTCTGCAACAGAGACGATGAGCAGAGTTCCGCGAGGAGGAGCTTGGTGTGTTTCTATTTGGGTAAGCTGTGAGTGAGGCTGGCCCTTGTGGCAGGAACATGGTGTCTGTGCGCTAAAACGCTCCGCTTCTCTGACCCATTTCTTGCCTTTGACACGGAGCGCGGTGATGCTGGGGGCCAGCTGTGAGGGATCCTGGCAGGAGCCGCTTGGCTCGTTGTGGAATTATTGTGAAACATTTCGGAGCAGTTTGACTCACTTTGCGGCCTGTGTGAAGCGGTGACGCGCTCATGTGATCCCGGCCTGTAAAGCATGAACCAAAACCCGCTTGAAGATAAAATAATAATAATAATAATAAAACACCCCCAGACTGACAGAATGTGTCAGTCTAGTTTTGTAGTTTAGTCAGGCCTCTGTCTTGTCCCGGTTTAATTTCAGCGACCCTCGGCGCGTCTTCATTATCTCCGGTTCTAAATGAGCAGATTCTGTTTTTCCTCCACTTGTGTTTGTTTGGTGAAACGATCCTCCGGCAGGAGGAAGGTAGGAGTGAAACAGCCGACTGATATGCAACTCTTTCCGCCTCCCTGCTGCATATTTCACGCTCATTTTACAGGATGCACGTTTTTTTTTTTTTCCCTGAAACACACTTCGTGTTTATGTCTGCTGCAACCCCCCCCCCCCCCGTCCGTCCGTCCCTCCACCACCAACCCCCTCTGCGTGTCCTGACCGTGTCCGTGTCCGTGCCCTCCGGACTCCCTCTCTGTTTATTTTCTCTCAGAGATGGGATGTAAACAGTTTTGCAGACGCCTAAGGGGCAAATATTTGAATCGAAGGAGTGTAAATGTGAGGAGCGGCGAGGATTTGGGTTGACGCATGCACGGTGCGCGCTTCCAACTCCAGTTTAGGTGGAGGGAGGGGGGTGAAGAGAGTGAGGGGGGTGGAGGGATGGATCAGTGTTGATGGGGCGCTGCAAAAAGTTTTCCATCGTCCTGCCAGCGTCGTTTTTCTTCAAGGTGTCAGAAAAGTTCAGGGTCATAGCGGGAAGCGATTGCGCTTATTTTGTCGAAGGTGTAAAATTTCCATCTTCTCATAGGATGCAAGCCGGAGTGGAAAATATGCATCAAGAGAAATGAAATAAATAAATAAATAAATAAATAAATAAATAAATAAATAAATAAATAAATAAATAAACGTATATAATCATCGCTAAACAAACAGTTTCGGGTTGTTTCATCCATTCTCCTGCAGCCTGGAGAGATTTCCTGGAGCCGCTTGGCATTTTTTGCAGCGGGCCAGTTATTGGCGGATGTGCGTGTTTCTCCGCGCGTCGTGATTGGCTGAGCGCTCAGTGGACGCCTTAATGTTTAATACTAATGTTCCCCTGGTTGGCTGAGGACTGGGAAGGTCCAACCAATGTTTTTCACTTGCTTTAGTGGCTGCGGCTCCCTAATTAATTGCAGCTATCTGTCTCCTATCGATGTGTGTGTACATGTGTGTTGTGTGTGTTTCCCCTTTTCTCCCCAAACCGAACATGAAATAGTTTGTTGGGCTATACTTTCTTTCTTCCTTTCTAATCCCCCCTTCCTTCCTTCCCGTCCTGGTTCGCTGGTGGAGACCGGGAGGACCGAAACCCAGCTGTGTTCGCCGCCCGCCGCTGCTCGCCGCCGGTTCCCCCCTCACTGCTCGGTGATGTTGGACATGGGAGAGCGCAAAGAGGTGAAGATGATTCCCAAATCGTCGTTCAGTATAAACAGTTTGGTGCCGGAGGCCGTGCAAAGCGACAACAACAACAGTCACCACCACCACCACCACCCACCACCAGAACCAGAACCAGAACCAGAGCCAGCACCGAGTTGTTGGTCCGGATGACGCCGAGCAGAAGGCGCCTCTCCCGGCCTCGCAGCCGGACGTCAAAGCTGACCCGAAAAGTGAGTCGCTGAACCCGGAGAGCTGCCCGGAGGAGAAGCAGGAGGAGAAGAAGGACGGGAAAGAGGGAGAGAAGGACGGAGAGAAGAAAAGTGGCAAGTACGAAAAACCTCCTTTCAGCTACAACGCTCTAATAATGATGGCTATCAGGCAGAGTCCGGAGAAGCGGCTCACTCTCAACGGCATCTATGAGTTCATCATGAAAAACTTTCCGTATTACCGGGAGAACAAGCAGGGCTGGCAGAACTCCATCAGACACAACCTCAGCCTCAATAAGTGCTTTGTCAAGGTACCTCGGCACTACGATGACCCCGGGAAGGGAAACTACTGGATGCTGGATCCCAGCAGCGACGACGTCTTCATCGGTGGAACCACTGGGAAGCTCCGCCGGCGCTCCACCACGTCACGGGCCAAACTGGCTTTCAAGCGCGGTGCCCGGTTGACCTCCGGGCTGACCTTCATGGACCGGGCCGGTTCCTTATACTGGCCGATGTCCCCCTTCCTCTCCCTGCACCACCCGCGGGCCGCCGGTGCTCTCGGCTACAACGGGACCTCGTCGGGATACCCGGGCCACCCGATGTCCTACAGCAGCATGCTGACGCAGAACATGAGCAATAACCACTCATCGTTCCCATCGTCCAACGGGCTCAGCATGGACCGGCTGGTCGGTGGGGACCTCCCCTACGCGACGCACCACCTGACGGCGGCGGCCCTGGCGGCCTCGGCGGTGCCCTGCGGCCTCTCTGTGCCTTGCTCCGGGGCCACTTATTCATTAAACCCGTGCTCGGTGAACTTGTTGGCCGGACAGACGAGTTACTTTTTCCCCCATGTCCCACACCCGACCATGAGCTCACAGACCGGCGCCGGAGGCGGCGGCTCGTTGCAGGCTGCCCGGGCTTCGGCTTCCAATTCCCCGCAGGCTCCGTCCTCTTCCTCGCTGCCATGTGACACTCTTAGGCCGGCTTTGTCCGGCTCTCTACCCGCCTTCTCCTCGGGACTTTCCGGGGGTTTGTCTGACTATTTCACACATCAGAACCAGGGGTCAACTTCTAACCCGCTCATACACTAACTCCCCCCCCCATCCCCTGAACCTCATCCATCCATCCATCCATCCATCCATCCATGAAGGAGTGAAAATCTCAAAATGATTGGAACACTAACGTGATCGTTTTTAACACTGAACATTTAAGATGTAAAAAAAATATGACAAATTATTATAAACTACTACCTATTATAGAAAAAAGAAGAGAGACTGCAAAACAAAAAAGAGCAGCACTGAGAAACTCACAGAAAGCAGCACTGACATTTCCAGGTATTCTTTTTGTTTTTAATATTATTATTATTATTATTATTATTATTATTATTATTACTATTATTACTATGGTTTATTCTTCTCCATGTTCTTCTCGTTGTTGCTGTGCCCCATCTCCTCCTGCAGTTTTAATTTCTGTGTACATAATGTGTGTTTCTTAGTGTCCGGGGTTTGTCTTCTGTATAATAATGTCAGTCAGTGACGTGCAATGTGATCTGAGATAAGAAGCGGAGAGAATGATGAGAACGCAGCTCGTTTTCCTTGTCTTGTTGGAGGAGGCAAGTTTTTTTTATATATATATTAGAATGAGTATTTAAATTAGTTGTTTTATTAAAGATAGTGTAATAATAATAATAATAATAATAATAATAATAATAATAATAATAATAATAATAATAATAATAATTTGCCTTCATGTCTCAGTACCATGCTGGTTAGAATAAAAGCGGGGAAAAGTGATTTTTTTAAGCTGAACGTTCTTTAAAGCTGAACGTTCTTCTCCATTCATTCATTGCCTGGTTTTAAAAACTGCTGACGCGCTTTTTATAGACCAAAGAATCTGTTCCATATGAAGTCAGTATTGTGCTGTATATTCCGAGGCCTGCTGAGGGCGGAATGAAGGAGAGACTCAAATCCTCCGTCACTGCAGAAAATGTCCCTTTAAACGAGATTTTTATCGCGTCCTTTAGGTTGTTTGAATTATCACTTAGACTTTTTTTTTATTATTATTATTATAAATTTTTGTTATTTCAGCAGCTGTTGGTGTCGCTGGAGGAATTTAATTTTCAGTCAAATAAAAAATATAAAAAAAGATCGGGCATTATTTTTCGGATTGAAGAGTTGCGCTTTTCGGCGTTGCGACTTTGTGCGTAAATGTCTCGTTTTGTGGAAGATTTTCCGCAGTGAAGCTTTGCCATGGAAACGTGATTGCCCGTTTGAAAAACAACAACAAACAAAACGCAGACGTTCACGATTCTTTTTCTTCTTGTTTTTGTACAATTAGTAAAAAGAAAAAAAAAGAAAAAAAGATCATCTTTGTAATTTGACTTTGTTTTGTTTTAGAAAAGGAGGAACGCTGTAAAAAAAATCCCGTTTGTTTAACAAAAGAAATTCTGCCTTCTGATCTAATAGGCTCCTATTTGGAATGATTGTCTTTTAATTGTCGCCTCTAAAACAATTTTTCATGGTTGTGATACTGTTGTGGTCTTCTTCTTATTACCGTGTTTGTCGCTTATAAAAATAAAAAAAGAAAAAAAAAGAAAAAATGTTTTAATCCTAAAAAAGCACAAATAAAAGAATAGGTTACATTCATAACTAACGTAATTCCCTCTGTCTCTTCTTTACTGCTCCATATGAAACAACAGAGTGATCTCCACCTGTTTCTGGGCTCCAGGTTGAATGCTGACGCGCATTTCTCCGGGTTCTGGGTTTGCGCTGCGCTGCGCTGCGCTGCGCTGCGCTGCAGAGCTTGATTCGGGGCCCCTGCTGGCAGCAGAGCCCTGGTGCTGAAGTGTCTGCGAGTCTTTTATTGTTTCAGAGCGTCACATTCTGTCCGTTTGAGCGGTGAAACATTAGGCGCTGCAGGCTGCGCCGCTTTGCTTTGTGTGCATCGGTATCTGCGCTCCAATCTCAGCGGAGCCGCACTTCTGTCCACGTTTTTCCGCTGCGGTGAAAAACGTCCGGATGATTGATGATTATTTTTCGGAGCGATTAATCTGAGCGTGGTGTCGCTGAATGCCGTGATCCTCGCTGCTTGTTCCGGTGTTGCTTTTTTTTTTTTGTTTTGTTTTTTTCTCGTTGCTTTGCAGAACACAAACAATCCGGAGAAGTTCGGACTCATTCAGATTGGTTCCCCAGAGTGATGTTCTCCATTCACTGTTTACTTTAAAGGCAGCTGCTATATGATCCCGGGGTGAGTGCTTTCTGCAGAGCTGTTGAAATGTGCTTTTGTTGAAGTTAGAACTTCAGAACCTGCATTAAAAGAAAACATATAGAGAAAGAAAAACTGGGAGTTCTCCTAAATTCACATGTTTTGTGTATTCTCGAGGCCGGACGCCAAATCTCCATTTTTTTAATTTTTTTTTTTTTGTCTTTCATGCTGGAGGACCTGAAGCATATCACGGCTTTGTTTGGGTTCTGCTGTGGTTCTTTATCTCATGCTAACTGCGAAATGAAAACAAACAAATAATAATAATAGTAATAATAATAAACCCATCCAAAACAAAGCATACAGGATGTTGGATGGTTCTATGATTTGAAGCTGCTGGACTTGTGTGGTTTGGTGAGGAACCTTCATCCTGCGTGTCTTTGTTAAACGGCTCCGGAAGGTTTTACAAACACACCGCAACGGCTGATTTAGAGCCTAATGTTTGGATATTTTTAAACGACTTAATTTTATATAAAAAATTCTCTCACTTCTATCTCATTGTGAAGGTAAATTTGCAGGATGTCTGGTTTGTTTCTGCTGCAGCTTTTGGGAGGAAAAGCTGCTGCTGCTGCTGCTGCTGCAGCAGCTGCAGCAGAGACTCTGCAGCTTTGGACTTGATTTCTGGGAAATTTCATTTTTGAACTTTTTCACGCTTGTCTCAGATTTTGCTGGTGTCTTTCTCAGCGGTATCTTTTATTTTCATTCATTTATTTATTTTTTAAATCTCTTTACTCCTGACTGTCGGGAGTTGCTCCTGCGCGGATCAAAACATGAGTTTAGGTTTAGTTTCTGGTTCTGGTTTTTGTTCTCGCGACCACACGCTTTCTGTCAAATTCACCTGTTGATAAATAAATAAATACATAAATAAATGAAAGAAATTTAACTTGTTGTATAATAATAATAATAATAATAATAATAATAATAATAATAATAATAATAATAATAATAATAATAATAATAATAATAATAATAATAATAATAAATAATAATAATAATTATTATTATTATTAAAAAGTCCTATTATCATGTAATATAATTAATAGTAATTAAAAAGGTTAGTGTTAATATAGTTTTTAATTTGTGATGTTTCTGTAGTTCACTGGCGTTGGTCTGAAATAAAGTTAGCAATAAATCAAAACACACATGCATGTGACCTGAGGACACAAATGCATCGCTGCTCGGTCAGGATGTGCAGCAAATATCTGCTCAGTCTGTGAACCTGCAGCTCAGTGCAGTTCGGATGTTGCGGCTCATCCTGCAGGCAGCGCGCTGTCCGCGGACGCAGCGCATGGAGTGCAGGTTGATCTGCCCCCTCCTCCACCTGTTGTTGAGCTGCGTGGTTTCAGGCAGGTTCTGGTCGGTTCTGGATGAGCTGAATTTGGTTCTTTTACAGCTGGAAGCGGGTCTAAATCCGTTGCGCAAGAGGAACGTTTAGGTGAAGTTTGTGGCTCTGTTCGGATAGAATAGTTGGAGTTACTTTGTGCTGCAGCAGGGAGGTCTGATTTGTTTTTTTACTGCTTTATCAGCTAATAAAAAATGCAGTAAAGGATAAAAAAAAAATACCAGATTGATTAAAATAACGGGTCATTTCAGAGGTTTCTTACATTCAGAGTCTGATGTGTTTTAATGGTTATTATAACAGATTATTGATGCGTTTCCTGATATAAATCTTCATCAAGATACCTTATTTATTTATTTATGTTATTAAGGAATGAAATAAAACATTACATTCTATTTTACACATTTTGAAAAAAGAAACACATTTCTCCCAGAAGCTCCAGTAGTTTTAATTTTTTATTTTGTGTGTGTGTGTGTGTGTGTGTGTGTGTGTGTGTGTGTGTGTGTGTGTGTGTGTGTGTGTGTGTGTGTGTGTGTGTAATGTTTAGCTGTCACATAAACCAAAAGATCACCGTTTCAATGCACTCGTGTCCTGAGATTCTGGCAAAATAGAAAAATGTAAAGTGAATATTGGAAATTACACTGAGGTGTTGCCGTTGTCATGGTTTCCAGATAGAGCGCTTTTAATTGATGTTTTAACATTTGGCAAACGTGCAGAAAACGCAAAAAAAAAAAAAAAAAAAAAAAAAAGAAAAAAAAAAACGAATCAGTGCTAAACAGGCTTACTGAAACCTTTTCTACAAAAATAAATGAATAATTGGATTTTTTTATTTCCTCATAATCAGAATGGTTCTGGAATCTCCTGTCGCGTGCAGCTGTAAAAATAAGAATCAAGCAAAAACGCTGAGTGGATTAAAAGTCCCATGAGTTATTCATTACTGCTCACTGGTTTGATATTTGAAGTCCCCAAATCTCAATTAAAAATGAACATTTTCCGTCACTTGTAACCATTTTATTTTCTTTTTAAAGATTCATACTGCAAAACAGCAAACTGTCTAAATGGCTTCAGCTCAGTATTTAGCTGAAAGTCCTAAACTGTGCTGCAGACCTGAGATCATCTTGATCTGTTTATATAGAAAACCCAGGAAACATGGAAACTTCAATTTAAAAATGTGTTTTAACAGCAAGGTTTCTGGAATTTCAAATGATTTATGATAAACATCAAAACAAAAGGAAGAAAAAAAGTAACAGTGATAAAACAATATTTTAAAAAATGTCAATGAATTAAACGCAAACACTGAAATTGAAAGAACTGATAATTAAAATAATTGTGCTTTGTGTGTCGCTGTAAGAACAAGTACAAGAAAAGATTTGTTTTCGTATCAAATGTAGGAAAAATACAAAATGCTTCAACTGAATTGATATATTGATATATTTATCGATGGTCGCTTGTTCTGGCTGGCGCATGGACAGCCCAGTAAGATGTGAGAACAGAACCGTCTAATGGGTCTGTTCTCTTCAGTCTGTGGTTTCTAATCTGGGCTCAGTTCTCTGTGTTAGCAAACTGAGTCCAGTCCAAACCAGGAGATACCTGCTGAAGCATCACAAATATCCAACCTGTCTCTCTCTATCTCTCTCTCTGTCTCTCTCTCTCTGTTGCTCTCTCTCTCTCTCTCTGTTTCTCTCTCTCTATTTCTTTTTCTTTTTAAACCTCTCAGACCTGTCCAGTGGATCTCTGCACCTTGTAGACATTTTTTCTGTGACTGTCAGGAGTTCCTACACTGTGAATCAGTCTAAGACCCAGAGCAGAGCGGAGGCATCAGCGTCCAGTGATTTAGTAAATCTGATTATCAGCTCAGGCCAGGCTCTCAATGTGCAGAAGTTAAATTCCGTTTCGGAGTCGATTCCTAAAGTGTGAACCTGTGAAGTCTGCAGCTGCAGCAGATGTTTTGGCTCGGAGGGTTTGATTGTCTGATATGATACAACAACAAAGACAGACTTTCAGCAGCAATTTGTTCGCTTCCTAGAGGAAGACTGCGAGCAGAACGAGTCCAACTGTAATGCAAGAAGCAGCCCAACAATGGAGCTGCCGTGCAACCCAATCTCTGTCAGCCTGATGCTATCTGCCCCATGTTAAATGGGGTGACCAGCAGTCAAAAGACAAAGGAGCAACAGAAGGACCAAAGGGGGGGTGGGGTGGAGGACTAACTTTACTCTCTCTCTCTGTCTCTCTCTCTCTGTGCGTAAAACTTTGTCTATGTTCCACTAATGTCAAAACAACACAACTGCACAATTGCAGTGTTTACCAAAATGTAATTTATATCACTTGAATAAGTTTATTCGCTATCTCCCTCCAACTACTTCCTGTCTTCTTCTTTGTGCTTTCTGCCAGTAGCAACATCCTGTTGTTGCATGTGGAAAGAAGTGTTTCTGTTGCAGTTTTACAAAAATAAACTACTTTCAATATGGCAATAAATAAATAAATAAATAAAAAATGGGAAAAAAAATTCCCAGGCCAAATCTTTATTTAATCAAAAAAGGAGAGTTGCGTGTTTCCATCAAGCAAATTTATTTTCGAAATGTCAAATTGCACAATTATATGGTCAATGGAAAAGCAGCTTCTCTTCTAGGTTTTTCTCTCTGTCCTTCTTTCTTTCCTTATTTTTTCCATTCTCTTTTATTTGTCTTCTTTCTCTTAGAATTCAGTGCAAAACATTTTCCCGAAGTGAAAAACTCTTGGACCCAGATATTGGTCCTCTGAAGACAATGTTGTTGTCTCATCAACAACATTGTCTCATCAATGTTGTTGATGAGACAGTTCTCAACAACATTTTGCTGAATCTAAAAATCTTCTCTGATTCAGTGTTTTCCTTCTCTAACAAGGACGTTATAATAAAAACAGTGACAGTCCACTGACCTGTACCTACAGGTTTATCAGGACACTTTTGGCTGTTGTGTGAAAACACCTGGGGATAGAATATCAGTTTTCAGAATTTTTGTTCTTATTGGCCCCAGCCTGATGTTTTTGGCTTTCCTTCATGTTTAAATTACAAGTCTGTGAAAATAGGAACCGATTCCTAACATTTCAGAAGCTATGTGTGATGTTCAGGGTTTCTGTTGGTACCTGTAGCATTCCAAGTCAGGAATGACCATATGTTGTAAATGTGGGTTTTATGACAATTTAAACTTAATTCAGTTGATTTTTTAAAAAACTTAAATAGATGTGAGTTCTTTCTTTTCTCACTGACAAATGAGGAAAATATTACTCTGGTGTTGGACTTGTTGCTGGAGTGGAGGGTTGAAGAGGTTGGTGGCCTGATGCTCTTCACATTTCTGCTGCAGAAGCAACACGGCTACTTTCTGATGCAGCATCTGTTCTTGTCATTAGCTTCTCAGGGCCTAACGTTCTGAGTGAAACAGATTTTAATCTGCAAAAATGATTTTGGTCTTTTCACCAATGGATGAAGACAGAGACTAAAAGAAAGTCAGTGGATGTGAAGCAGGTTTTATTTTACAATCCATGCAAGATTTGCTTTCATCTGTTGTTCATGTCACATATTTATTTTTATAAAACTGATGAACACATGAAGCAACCATGTGCAACTCATCATGATATTTTATTTGATATTTTTAAATTAAAGGTGTTAAAATATGTGTTAAATATTCTTTTTTCTGTTACTGTGACATTAAACACATTGGATAAAAACAGTATAAGATGTTATTATATTATCACAAGAGGAGTCTAACATGGAACACCACATTATGCTGCGCAATGCGCCTTTAAAAAGCTGAGGAAACTGATGGAGTGGAAAATGATCTAAACCTGTTGACTGTTTATTTATTCATACAGAGACAATGCACCATATTTTGTTAACCTTTCAAAAGGAGGTGTGCCACCAGATTACAGCTAAAAATGTTCATTTCTACCTGCTGTCCCTGAACAGGATGATGGTAACTGAATGTGAACATAGCAGATTATCACTGGACGAAAAGTCAGCATATTACATATATGTCCAATAATTCATTATTCACATCTCACTAAAACCAAGGAAACCAATCAAACAATTCTACACGGTTCATAAATCCATTTCTTAGTCTTTGTCGAGTGTGAATTTCTGCTTATTTAATAGCATTTTTTAATTTTATTTTATTTTTTGCCCAATGTGCAAAAAATAAAATAAATTTTGCTGTTTTCTGATCCCATTCTTCAGTCTGTCCATACTGGCTAGAGCGTCCTGAGAAGTGACTAGTACAAATTTTTCTCATTTGGAAAACTTTTCCAGAAGATTTTCCATACATCTTATAGATTTTTTGTAATCAAGTTGAGAACCGTAGCTTTTATGGGCACAAAGAAGCAGGTAGATTCTCCCACAACCTCTGGACTCTTTAGGCCTGGACAGCCTCTCCTCTGCTGGCGGCCATGTTTGCTCCCTGAACAGCATGCTTCACTCAGAGATGGATGGTAATGAGTTACTTTTATTTTGCTGCCTTTACTTGCAACTTGTATAGCTTTAGAAAAACAACAACAGACAAACAAACAAAAACACTTAGAAGTAGGTTTACTGCACCAAACTTTTAAGTTTTATTTGAGAAATATTCCCCCCCCCCCCACACACACACACACACACGTGCACAGTTTATGTTAAAGTGAGATTTCTTATTTCTACACAATTATTACTTTAATGCTTCTTTATATCTGCTGAGTCTGTTGTGACCTTTGGAGGTCAACAGGTCAACTTTATATATGGTAATTACTACACATTGTCACTGGAAGAACTCTCTCTCGCTCTTTTTTCTCTCTCTCTTTATCACTTTATCACTAAAGCTGCAGGATGTGACTTTTATAAATAAATATATATATTTTTTTTACATATTTCTTGAAACTGTCATCATGTTATAACAGTATGGCATGAGACACAAAATCTGTAAAAAAAAAACAACAAAAAACAAAATCAAGTTTCTCTGCATTCTCCAAGAAACCAATCAGAGCCAGGAGGAGGGTCTTAGTGCTGTCAATTATTCTCATTTGCGCTGCTCTGCCCTCCCTCTGTCTGCTTGCTCCCTGCTCTCTGCTATAAAACAGCTTCTTCCAATCTGCAGAGCCTGACCTGAATGCTAACGATCCTTAGCATGGCCACCCATGGCAGTTTACCTGTAACAATAAGTTGTTTCTAATCAACAACAAGCACAACAGCACATCGAGCAGCACATTCACATGGTGATTGAGAGCGCTAAGCACCTCCTCCTGACTGATCGGTTGGTTTTGTTTGGGAGCGGTTCATTTCTTTAGAGGCAATAGCAGCTTAGATTGATCTTTTCACAGATCATCTATCTCATATTGTCTCACATTGTACTGATTGTTTTAGCAAATATGAAAAAAAACAAACATATTTTTTAAATTAAAGTTTCAAACTTCAGCTTAAGTGGAACATGTTTAGATTAATGACACAGTTGGATGTTTAAAAGCCTTTATTTCTGATGTAATAATTTTACAATTGCAGGTTATGAAAACATTTAAAATTTGACTAGAAGCAATGAGAAACACATTATTACACAGAAATCTGCATGTAATGAAAGGTGTAGCCTGCTTAAAAGTTATTTTTTTTGTCAGACTCAAAAAGTATTTGTAGTCTGACAGACAGGCCTCATCTGAATGTATATGCTATTTTATTGAATATGACTGCAGATATACATAATTTTACCCACTTTAAGTCTTGACTACATAAGTGCTCATTAGTGGGGAATGCTGATTAGAAAAAGCATTTCTTCTGCTTAAAATTAGTTAATTTGTAAATATATAATTTGTTTGTATTACTTTTTAAAAAAATATTCTTTAGAATATCAGAATTTGCACAACTTTTTAGTCTGTCCATCATTTTTAAATATAAAAAAAATTATAATTGGTTCTAATTTTTAATTATAATCAGTTACTCAGTACTTGAGTAGCCTTGAGTAATTTTAGTGGATCAATACTTTTGTCTTTTACTTGAATAAAAATGTGCTGAAATAGTTGAACACAGTTTTGGTGTACTCTGTCCACCTCTGTATTATACAGTTTGAATGTTAATCTATCATAAGTGCAAACAGTCAACAGTGAAATTAATGTTATACAGGCTGAATGGTGGATTGGACAGTAGAATGGATCAGGAGGAATGAATGAAGAACAGTTCCCTCTTTTTTCCTTTCAGACTCTGTTGAGTCTTTACTGAAATGCTGACCTCTGACCCAAACAGAGGTAGAACCTTCTCCAGAACTGATCAAATTATTAATCTTGGGGCCTGTTCTGAGATACGCCCTCATAGCTGTAACAAATGTTCTGTTGGATAAACTCTCGGGCAGAAGGGCAGGTAAAGCTGTGGTTGATGTGAAAGGTCAGTCTACTCTGTAGGCGCTTCCTTAAAAACAGGTTTAACAGCCGTATCTAAGCACGTTTCAATCATCCCTATACATGGAAGAACAATAGTGAAAAGACTGGAAATTTTATATTTTTTTTGGCACAATAGAGCAATGATTGATCATGTACCTCACTGCAATGATGAAAAGAAATCTAGAACTGGTCTACTTCAAAAACAATGAATAAGAAGTCTTTGTTTGGAGAAGAGTTGAAGTAAAACAGTGTCGGCCACATGTCAGAACAACGTCTAGAATGTGATAAAAACTTTGCTCGTTATTTGTAGAAAACAACTGAGCTTAGAATTAAAGCTGCTGTATGTAACTATTATTAAATAAAAAATTACTTCTTTACATATTTGTTAAAACTGTTATTATGTCCTTGAAGTATGAGACAGATGAGAAAAAAACTTAGCAGCTATGCCTTCTCTCTGGGGTTCTACTGCTATCTGCAGAAACATGCCACTCAGTTAGAAACAACCAGCCAGAGCCAGTAGGAGGGTCTTAGCGCCACCAATCATCCATGTGTATGTGCTGCTTACACCCTCCCCCTATTTCTCTGCTATGCTACATCTAGTTCCCCACAGCAGAGCCTGCTGTGAATACTCATGTTAGTTACCATGGCAACCGATGTCAGAAGATAAATAGCTTTCCTAGCTTCTTGGTAAGTGGTTTTTCTATCATTACCACAGCTGTAGCATGCACATGAGCGTGACTGACAGCACTAGGAATCTGATTGGTCGTTTCTGAAATACTGGAGTATTTCTTCAGATGGCAGTAGGACCACAGCAGCCTGATTTTTTTCACAGATTCTCTCATATTACACAGTCACAGCATAGTGACAGTTTTAGAAAATATGCAATAATATTTTTTAACTTATAGCTATTCGATTCCTCAAAATTCTAGTCAAGTAAAGTTGGAAAGGTGATTTTCAAAACAATTGCCACATTGTAACAACATTAGCTTTTCCTCCACTGGGAGGAGACTTTGGAGCTGATCCAAAATTCCCTGTTGGGCCCGGGAACACCTTGGGATCCTCCAGAACCAGCTGGAGAGAGGAGTTGATTTCCCAAATGGACCCGTTTTCGTGGATGAGCAGAAGACCAGGAACGGATTCCGCTGAAGCATTCGGATCAGAGTGCAGCAGAAGACGTGTGTCCTGTCATATCTTTGTCTCAGTGGCTGTGAGCAGGGACCAGCAGAGAATGGTAAGGCTGACACATGCCATGTATTATTATTATTTTTTAAATCTCAGCTTTCTCAAAGTTCGCAGTTTTGTGTTGGAATAATTGAAGTGTTGCTCTAGTGTTAATTAATTTAGCTACAGAACATATAGTAAAGTTAAATTCACTATCAACACGAGCTTTTTAATCCAGAGGTGGTTGTTAATTTGCAACATGTCTTAATGGCAGGGAAACGGTTTACAGTCTGCATTTTTTTTTTAACAAAGCTTACCTTTCTATGTTTCAGTGATGAACCAGTTCAGTGTTTTTAGTTTCGTTTTATAACAATATGACCTACTAGATGAACAATTAATGTACATTTCAAGAATATATTTTCTATAAATTTCATAATATCTTATCTTAGACATTCTGATGAAAGTCTGCAGAAATAAAAAGCCAATTGTAAAGCCACTTTTCTGCATCAGAGCCTAACAGTTTGCTTTCGATGTGTATCAGGACATGCCTTTAATGAATATTTATGAAAATTTATTGTAGTAATCCATTGAAATTATTTTTGCGATCCAGGGGGTGGCAAAGTCTGTTTAAGAATCAGGTGAAGCAAACCAAGCATCCAAGGAGGACAGTGATTGATTCAAAGGCAAAGGTAAGAACCCACAAAACAGGGTAAGAAGCTAAGAAAGACCCTCTCCACCCCCCTCACCCTGCTGCAGGCTGGCCCCCTGCTGCTGCGCCCAGCCTCTCCTCTCCCTGCTGGATCTCTGTCAGCACATCCTGCAGGCTCTCCTCTGCTGCTGGCCTGCTGATGCTTCCTCATTGCTGGTCACCTTCCCCTCCCTCCGTGTATTTATTCCCTTTGAAAAAAACAAAACAAAACAAAAAAAGTCAGAGCTTTGTTCTGATTGGTTTTTGTAATTAAGGTGAAGAAGTCCTCCTTCCATTCATTGTCTGCACTAGCTGGTGTCTTTCTCCAGTGGTTGGGTGAGAGGCAGAACGCTCTGGACGGGTCACCAGACTAGAGATGAGAGAGAACTGCCCATTGCTTTCAAATATGAATGTTTTCAAAGAAAATTTGATAAATACATTATTTTATTGTTCTTTTGAAATGTTAATTAAATTCTTAAAAAAAGGTTCATATTTTGCAAAGTGGTTTTGATCCCCGATAAAACTTTAGAATTGAAATATATTCTTTGTTCTTTATGAAATGACAAAAAGAAATGTATACATTAGGTAACTAAATATGACTATTTCTTGACCCGAGTAATTCTGTTTTTAAATAGGCGTGAGATGTGTTACCTGGGACAGCAGGTAGCACAAAGGTTACTGAATCCTGAGTTGGGCTGCAATCAATGGAAATCAAGGCAATGTCCTCATTAGGCTAACTGTAGAAGCTCAGGCATAGTTTATGAAATTGCTACCTGAACACCAATTGATTCAGAATGTATTATACATAACATCCCTGGTCAGTTGGAATTATGTAAAATAAAATTAACATGAACATAATTGAAGAATTAATGACAACAACAACAAAAAATCAGGTATCTTTAACTTCCAATAAAATTCCTGCTAATGCAGTTTTATTTGTAGTTGTTGTCTTTAGACCCCTTTGGAATTTATGAATATGAATGAGCCACTTATCTCAGCACCCACAAATAACAAGAGGTAGGTCTATTATTATGATTCCTATTGTTTTTGTTCAACACTCTCCTGTTCGATTTTGCCCATGTGTCTTTTAATAACAACTTTTCAAAGGCTTCCAGATGCCTAATTAAAAAGAATCTGGTAATATACATTCAGTAATCATGATGTTTAACAATAGTAGTAGCGGGTGGCGATATGCAACATCAACTTTGTTAGAGGAGAGCCACACCTGTTAAACTCAGGAGGAAGATTACATGGCAGCTGGCTTTGTACCTCAAAAACAGGTTGAACTGTGTGGAAATGTGAAATGTTCTGACACGATTTTCATAAAACATCTGTGGCTCTGGAAGTCCTTGCTGATGGTGGGAGCTTTAAGGAACGTTTGTGGTCTTTGAGCGCTGATTAGTGAGGCAGCAACACCTGAAATGATGGAGAGCTCCGGCAGGTCCAGCCTGTTCAGAACCAGACGGTAACACAGTCATGGGGAAAAAAGGACAGTTACAGTGTTTTTCATTTATTTGCATATATTCAACCTTTCTTGGGATGTTGTCAGATTTTCAAAAATGTCCACATTTTATCTGTGCTTAATAAATGATGACATTATGAAATCATTGTTATGTGGTCTTTTTCTTTAGTTTGGATTTAAATCATTTTAGAACTCATAAGATGATATCATATATGATAAAAGAGAGTGTACTTTGTTTTCACCATCACTGTATTTACAGCCAGATAAACTACAGAAATATTCTGCAGCATGCCGTATGATCCTTATTTGCATAAACTGGTGATTTGTAAACATATGTGCTTTGGATTTGGTAATCAAAGCTGATGAAACAGATTAATTGGTCTCAACAAATGTAGGTAAGTGCTCATGTTTTGAATGTAATTCAGTTGATGAGCTCCATCATTATTAGTTTATATGTCACTGAATGGCTTAGAACCACAATAATCATATTTCCAGACCACTCAGGTCTTCTGGTTCTAGACTTCTTTGCCTCCTCAGAACCAGAACCAAACATGGGTCTTCCATGCAATAAAACCCTTGCAGCTGCGTTTTGTCATTTTATCTCCTTTTGACAGATTGCAAGGAACATAACTTCATGCTGCTGTACCTGTTTGGGGCACAGAACAAACTTGTCGATGAAGATGACCTGGTCAGATGAGACCCAAAAGGAAGTCTTTAGCCTTACTGCAAAAAAACAAAACAAAACAAACAAACAAACAACAACAAAAAAAACTGGCATAACCCTAACTCTAACACCCTACTGTGAAACAATGGTGTTGCAGCTGTGGATGTAATGCTGTCTGTCCTACAGGGACACGGAAGTTTATTAGAGTTGATGGGAAAATGGATGAAACTGAGAAGAAAACTGTACTGAGAGAAAACCAGTAAGAGGCTGCAGAAGACAACATCCTGAAACACACAGATGGAGGATATCCATAATTACAATGGCCCTGTTCAATTCTTAACCTAAATCTGATTGAGAATTTGTTCCGAGTCTTAAAAACGGATCTTCTCCCTCAGATCTGACTGAGCCTGAGCTTTAGCAATAAATAATCCCCAACATTTCAGTCGTTAGATGTACAAAGCTAGAGACGTACCTAAAGGATCTGCAGTGGCAACTGCAACAACAGGTGGTTCCACAAAGCAATGACTAAACAAAGCTGAATAAACATGCAAGCATGTGATAATTAGCAGAATAATTGGAGATGTAATGCAGTGTAATGACCATATTTCCAACAAATACTGTGTTGGGAGGACCAACTACTCCTAATGAGATCCAAAGCCCGGGTCATGTCATGGGTTTAGAATTAATGTGTCAATAGAGTTTAGAGGTTGTTTAATGGGTTTGGATATAGAAATGAATAAAAGAGAATGGAAGTCAATGCAAAGTCCCTGTTAAACTAGAAAGAAAGACATATGTGTATGAATGTATGTGTGTGTGTGTGTGTGTGTGCGTGTGTGTGTGTGTGTGTGTGGGTGTGTGTGTGTGTGTGCGTGTGTGTGTGTGGTGTGTGTGTGTGTGTGTGTGTGTGTATGCTTGTGTCCAACCCTCCATTATTTTCTTCAGCCTTGTCAGATTGGTTGTTGATCATTGATGATGAGGAGGTGGGAACATAAACGGCTTCAGTTTTGTCTTTCTGCTTTAAACTAATCTAGATTTGATTGGTTGAGATGAAGCTCGGTCTGAGACATGGTACATTCCAGCTGGGGTAAGAGGGCAAAGCACTTTCAGCTGGAGGTCAAGGACATGTTCGAAATGTATGGAGGTTTAGAAATGGGGTTAGGAGCCAGTGACCAGGCTCTGTCCCCTGCATCAGTACATCAGGACTGGAAAGCTCCAGTTTCCTTCCTGATTCTCCCATTTACAACATTTTCTAGCAGTGCCAGTTCTGAATTATGCACATGAGGGTAACCATGGTATTTACTTGCTGACAGCACGCAGTCTGATGGCCTCACACCTTGTCACATTTTATGTGTTAATCTGTGGTCCACATCACCCTGGTGATCATCCGGGGAGAGGAATGTGATGATGAGAAAACTTTGATAAAATGTTGAGTGTCTTTATTTAAAGCCAGTTAAATTTTGCCAGCGGTGTGTTTCTAGAGGATTGGGACACAGCGTTTCTGCTGTTTCCTATAGAAAAACCATGTTTCCACAAACAGAATGTCTGTTTAAATAAAAATATCATCTTTAATCGAAAATACCAGTTTTCTGAATTGTTTTAAAAAAACAATTATTAATATTATTTTCAAAAATGCATCACTTATGAAAGCACTTTGCAAATACATTTATGTTAGCTTGATTGATATCCCATAAGCCTTAAATCTAAAGGAATAATGAGCTGAACAGCAGATAGTTATTGTTAGCTGAATGGCTAAGTCATTATTTGTTCTTAACTTGAAGGCTGGAACTCGATTTTTTTCAGATTATCTGTCTTCTACTGTCACAACATGATAATAATTTTTAACAAATATGGAAAAACATATTTCAGTCAGACTGGACAGGAAGCATCCATGAGGAATCACTGAGTCAATCCAGAACAAACATTTGCTCCTCCAGATCTGACTGAATGTTCAGGGTTTAACATCCTCTACTCCAGTCATTTTCAAGATTTCCTCATATTTAGCCTCAGTTCTGTCCAGCATCCCCACAGCATGATGCTGCCAAACATCATATTTGGGGTTGGGGAGTTCGGATTGTCAGCGTTTTAAGCCAAAGACACAGCAAACATGTTCCTTATGTTCACTGTGAGCTTAACATGGAGAAAATGAAAAATAGCAATTTTAAGCTTAAATGTTCTGCTGTCATAATGTATCATTTTAATGATATAGTTGTGTGAGTTTTTGAATTTTTTCATAAACTTCTTCTGGGCAGCAGCATCAGAACCAGGGGCCTGAAAAGAATAAACAACCTGATAAAGAAGGCTGGTTTGCTCTGTTCTGGTTCTGGTCTGGTACTGATCTGGTTCTGGTTCTGTTCTGTAATTTTACATAAAACCAAGAAAATTGTGAGCATCCTCTTCATGAAACTCATAGAAAGACAGAGTCTTTTCAGTCAGAAGCTTCTTCAAATTTGCTGTAACACAAACTGCTACAGGAGCTCTTTCCTGCCAACAGCCAGCACTATCTGCAATAAAGCTTCAAAGGACATTGAATTAACATCACCCACAGGATGCTGCTGCCACAACCACATGTCACACCAGGGAAGATTTGTTTTTAATCATTACTTTCGTGTTTTGCAGGTTTTGGTCTCATCTGAACATATTTTCTGTGTCCCGCTGCCACTCCACCTGAATACAGAAGCTCAGCGGAGCGTCTGGCTGACGCTGCAATGACTGAGGTTCTTGTTGGAACCAGGGAGGAACCAGCACTACCTCCTGGACCTTGTGACTGAACGAAAGCAACACTGAAGTATTATTGGAACTCTTCTGGGGAAATGGAAAAATGAAAGGATCTCTAGATTTCAGAGTTTCACATGCATGTATAGGCTTCTCAGGGTTTTAAATGATTTTTCAGAAAAAGAGTTTAACAATTTTACTTTGGCTTAAAAAATAATGACATGTCAGACCCAAAGTTGTGCCTTAGATTGAAAAACGTCTGTCTGATGGTTTTTGATCATGAAGCAGAAAGGTTTGTTTTTATATCTATGACTGTTTGACCCATCAGGAAAAACCAGGAGGTCTATTTTTGACAGCCAGGAAATGGAGTTATAATATGAATCAAGAGTTAAGATCAGACTTGGTGTTTGTGGTGATCTGCTGGGTGGGGAGGAGGAGGAGGAAGGAGGAAGAGAGAGGTGCTGGTTACTTGTTTGTGTGACGTAAAAAGAAAACACTTGACAGGTCGTGAATAATTGTTTTAATGAGTGTGCAAAAGCAGTCGGCTCAAAGGCCTGTCAGGTTAAACAAACTCTCCAAATCCGATTGTCAAAGTGCAAAGTGTTGTCGTTTCAATTTACCCCCACCGTCGCTCCTTCCTTCCTCCCCTCCCTGGCTCTGGCTCCCCCTCCCCCTGCGTGCTCCATTCCTTCCAATTACAAGACATAATATTTGCTCAAACCTTGTGTGATCACTGGTTTAGTTGCTTTAAGAAGCCTGTTGATCTCAGCGCGCTCTGCTGCTCTTTGTCAATGGAGCATCAACAGGGATGAATAAATGGCAGGCACTTCCTTGTTATCTCCTCACAGCACCATTCCGTCCTTATTAGAGACCTTTCCACTTCCACACCGCTCCGCTGTCTCTGCGTACCTGTTTTATTTTTGTTTTGCCAAGAATGTCTAAAGAGATAAAATTTGGTTGCAGAGTTTGAATTCAATCTGTCATTCAAAACAAGAAACCCTTCTGGTTCCTCAGGCACAGACCGGGTCCAAGAACGCACAAGTTTTTCATAATGAGGCACAAACTTACTTTTCAATGAAATTCTGACATCATTTTAATTCATTTTCAGTTTATCCATCCATCCATCCATCCATCCATCCATCCATCCATCCATCCATCCATCCATCCATCCATCCATCCATCCATCCATCCATCCATCCATCCATCCATCCATCCATCCATCCATCCATCCATCCATCCATCCATCCATCCATCAGGACAGATGGATGGATTCTCTCTTAGCATATGTATGTTTGCTTTGCATTTAGAGAGAGGTTTATTGTTTTCACTGTTTATAGGCTCCTTGCAGTGTCAGGTCACATGTCTCACTGGTATTAATCCAGAAGCTTTTCTCCTCTGCTCCCAGTGGCTGCAGCTTCTCATGCAGTGCCAACAGAGGTCACACACATTCAGCACCTGCTTCTGACACTCTGAGATATTCCTCCAGCTCCCTTTTTATAACTGATCCAGGATTTAATGAAGACTGAGTCATGAGCCATAAAAAGAAAAAGTTCCCTTCATGTATCAAATCTGGACACACTGACCTTTGACTTGTACTCATACAGAGAGATTTTCATCTTGGGACAAATTGATCTGCAAGGTAAATTCATTCGGTTTTATCTTCTGATCTAGTGGTGTGTTATTAGAAGAACCTCTGGAAGAACTCGTGTCATCACAAACAGAAGGATAACTGCACTTCCAAACTCTGTATAGGAAGAAAAATTAGATTATGATCAGATTAACTCAGGTTAAGTTTGTCTCAGAAACACAAGCAGCTTATTGGTCTTTTTCCTCTGACAGTTTCCACTCAACAATATGACAATAATATCAAATTACAAGTTTAGATGCAGTCATAATTTGAGGCCACACACAAACAGCCAGCTGAGAGTGAAGCCTTTGGCACTAAAATGTTTAATTAACATGAAAAATAATTCTGCACATGGGCCAGGAAAGTAGCTGTAAACATGAGAAGTAAAAGTATCGGGGTTTGAGATACAATAATCTGCCACAGAATCAGGATTAGAAACGTGATTTAAAATGTTTTGCCTAAATATTTGACACAACAAAATTCCCCTGATCAGGATTCTTGAAAGAACTTTAACTAAAACTCTGAAGAAACCTAAATGCATAACATTTAGATGCCTGTTTTATCAAGATTCAAAGGGAAATGAAACATTTAACTTGCTGGTTCATATAAGGATGTGTTTAGGTGGATCCTTACATAACATCACTGATCTCTCACAAACAGTCCAAATCTTGAAATAATTTTACAACTGTACTATCATACTTGAGAAAATGAAACTGATAATTGAAAACTATAATTGAAAAATATGAAATTATGAACCAGCCTGTAGAAATTGTTAGAAACTTCCCCCTGCATGATAATCTCAGCTTTACCTGCAACTGATCTGCATATCCTGTATTTGAACTGGTTTCTTCCTCTGGGCATTCTGCTCTCTTGTTCTGCTTTGCTGTATATAATACCTGCAAATAAAAGAGTTTAAATAAAATAATAAAAAAAAGAAAAACACAGAAGACTCTAATATCTCCAGTGACATGTTTCATAACCTCCAGAGAGGATATGAGAGCTGATTCTAAAATACTTTTAAGTACTGTCTTCACATCTCTTTGTGACAGATTTTCCAAAAACATTGACCCTGCTGTCCTCCATGATGCCATTTCTTCTTTCTGTCATGTATTTGCACCAGTCCCTCTCCATTAAGCCTCTCCCCCCACAGCTTGACACTGTCATTTTTTATTTTGCTTTTGGAATATTGACTTCTCCTTTCCTCCCCTCACTTCAGTACAGCTTTTAGTTCTCAGAGATTATGATGCTTCCTTAGTGTCAGTGAGTGCCTTCAACTCAATTCAATGTTTTTTATTTAATGACAATTTACAGCTGAAGTCACCACAAGGCAATGTACAAAAATCAAATAAAAAACATCCAGTATTTTGTAAATTAGTGTTATAAAAGACTCAAAGTCAACTTCATACATCTTAATTATATTGTAGGTTTTAAACAGTGCAGTCAAATTCAAGTGATCACTTAAATGAGTAAAATTGTTTTCTGTCTAAGGATTCTTGGCTGATTTCATGAAGTCATGAACTTGACTAAATTGTTTGATTTTGTTCTGTGGTGGATTTGTCCACTTTTTCACTAAAAACTATAAAGCAGTTCCTCTGCAGAAGTCAGAAGCAGTCTGCTGTCCATGCTGCAGAACTTCTGCCTGACATGGTGGCGGATTTCTTTGCTTCTCTCCATGTCACATGAGGAATTGTTGTGTCTTAGGCGTTTCCTGTTAGGACTGCAATCTTAGTTTAATGCAACATCTGACTTTGAGTAATGTTTTTTTTAAAAAAAAGATTTTTCTTATATTTAGCAAACAGCGTTTTGTTGGATTTATTCAGACACATATGTATATTTAGTTGTATGTTTTCCATATGCAGGCATTCAGGTTCCCTCCATTATCAGCTGTTTTGTCTTTATTTTATAGTTCAATGTTCCACATTTCCCCTGATTTTCTTCTGCTGTTGTTGTTCAATCAGACACATTGTGTCTTGATATTTGGGATTCAAGCTGCGCTGCAGTCATAATGTGTATAAGATGAACTTATACTTTCAGTTAGAATACCTTTCTTAGAAACTCTATATGTTCCGTAACAACCTTACTTATTGTTATAATTTTATTAATAAAAGTCATAATTAATACTGCAAAACACAAACATAAAAAAATACAATTATGTGTATTATTTTATTTACCTAACCTTCTTAAATTGAGAGGATTAAAACTGGACGAAAAGACAAACATTCCGGTAAAAGCTTCAGGACCGACGGAGTGAGGGAGAAACATGGAGGCAAAAGGCCACAGTGTGGTTTGGTATGTTTGGTGCTGGTCAGGTTTAAACAGCCAAAGCCCTTGTGATAAAGGCTTTAACAAGAGATTAGTGTCAAATGCTTGCATTCAAACAGAAAAGTCAACTGAGGATCAGCAGCAAACCGGCTGGGTAATACGGCCCAGAAAGCAACTGAAAATATAATGAGGTGCCGTATAAATCTGTCAGCGCAGCAGCAGCAGCTTTACCTCAGACTCAGTGTGTGTTTTGTCTCCATCTGCTTCACCGGCTTCTCTTCCCAATTCACAACTCAATAGATAAGCATGGCTGACCCGGTGCCTTTAACTATGTTTGTGTGTCTTTAACAAAGCAGGGCTTATTTTAGATAATACATGCTTTACACTAGAATATGCACAATATTTTCACATGAATAGAAATGCCAGCTCACTTAATCTATAACACCTTTTTTGATAGACTCAGATTTTTTTCTGGAAAGGCAGTATCGCTTTCCAAATTGATCGTTTTAAAGGTTTTTATAGAAACATTGTTAGATGCCTTAAACATTTAGTTGGGAAATCGTTCTTTGAATCACTGAAGTTTTCACCAAGTAAATCTTCCCACAGCAATATTCCTTCATTCCTTAAACCTGCTCAGAATCAGTAAAGGTGTTCCAGCCACTCTGGAAATCAACTTTTATTACTGCAGTTGTGAACATCAGCAGTGATTTTCTAAAAGTTGACAAGAAAAGAAAGTCGTAGCTCCGTGTGACCCATGGAATCAGGTGAAAGCTCTCGCTCTTCATCATGGTTTGAGAGAGACGCCCGTTTCTTTCTGATCAGAAACAAAACTTACATGAAAATAATTGTAAATCTAAATCTGCGTGGGCTGTGAATAATTCTGTCCTTAACTGTACTATCCCCCCTTGTGTGTGTGTGAGGCCGCATACACACACTTAAGTACCTTGCCCTAAATTGCCATGTTAAAGTGCACAGATTTTGATGAATTTACATGAGCTTCAAGATTTTCACTCATTTCAAAATCAAGAAAAAAAAAAACATTGAAAGAGCTCATGCATTTTAAGCTAAACTTATCCTGATTGGTCCTGTGTGCTGCAGCAGTGGTCTGAATGGGGCTGGGGGGAATCTTTATCTTTTTCTTCCACAAAGACCCCCCCCACCAAAATCTCAACATCTCAAGTGATAAAAATGGAAAATATAAGACCCATTTCTTTATTATTGAAACATCAACCTTTCTATCCTTCCACAAAGTTGCTATATTTTATGCCATAGTTGTAATATTTCATTGAATTTTTGTTTGCTGACACTGCAATGAGGAGATTCATTGTGATTCATGTATTTCTTAAGATCCAGCAATAATCCACCTGGATTATTGCTGGATTATTCTTGAAGGTGAGTCTTTTTAGTTGTGGAACTTTGAGCTTCATCTTCTCAAAGAGCCACTTTGATGGACTGCAGTGGAAACCAGAGGCTGGTGTTAATATAACATTCTGCTACATAAAGATATTTGTTTCCTCCTTCATCCTAATGTTATTTTTCAATTTACTTCTTGAAAGTAGAAAACCCTGCATACAGGAGGACTGGATTACTACTGTTATTACATTTAATAATGTAAGGTAAATTTATTTATATAGCACATTTTCAGCAACAAGCCAATTCAAAGTGCTTTATGTGAATTAGAAGGAAGTACAACGAAACAACAGACCAAAGGAAAGAGCAAAAGAAGAAAAAGGAAAACAAAAGAGTATAACCCCATGTTTAAGAATAAGTAGTTTGTCTGGGTTTCTCTGGATTCTAAGTTTGTTCCAGTTCCTTCATACATAAACTAGAAGCTCCTGTTATGAGTACTCCAGGATTTATAAGCTAGTAGGAGTTAAACAACATTAAATAATAACTTCATTCTACTTGCTGGCAGCACAAACATTTAAGGTAAGTTTCAAAGGATCAGAAGAAAGGAGCAGAAAATGTTTTATGTTGCTCAGAATAATTTACTGAAATGTTCCTGTTTACTGCCTCATTACAAAATGAGGTGGGATTTTGTCCCCTGACTGCAGGCTGTTTAACTTCTGTGACCACTAAATTTGAGCATGAATAGTGATCCAAATGGGAACTTTATATTTCCTCCAACAGTGTGTGTGTATAGTTTCTCTCTTCTCTTCATGTTACCTGTATTTCTACTCTTGCTTAGTTTAAATAAGAACAAACAAAATTGGATGAACGAAGTAAAGAAACGAGTTTTCAGGTAATCTTGATCGGTCCTTGCTCCACTTCTTCACTCCAGTTTGACTCAATAGTTTTTCCATCATTTTTCTTCGACAGACAGATGAACCCCAGTGATTACAGTCTGAAACTGAACACTCTGTCCACACTGGAACATTTCTTTCTAAAATGGGTGTTTGGTTTTAAAAACACCCACATCCACTCGGGACTATAACCAGAAATGTTTTCAACCACACAGGAACTCAAAGAAGAATCTTGATTTTACTCCCGCGGACCTGTAGGTGGCGCTAAGCAGGGCGAATGGTATGTGAGGAGTTTGCAAAGGTGTCAGTAAATTAATAAGTGACCAATGATGATATTTTAATCATAAAATGCAGTCTCCTATAGAAAGGTGTAGCTGTGAAAAACTTGAAAGTAAAGTGATAGCAGGGGGATTCACAGCATCTACACTGTAAAACTGAACACAGAGCTGCTCTCTGTTAGAAATCCATTAATGGTCCATAGGTAGTGTGGTTGTGTTTATTTGTACCACAGAGCATATACAGCTTTACAGTTAAAAACACACATGTTGAATCATCCATACAAATAATTTTTTTTCCACCATCCCAAATGATCATAAGGAAAATTCAGAGAAAATAACTTTGCACCAGTTTTATCCTGTCCAATCTCGTATCTCCTGCAGATTTTGCACTCTCCATGTTTTCCTTGGACAGAAGTAGGTGAAAGAAGTTTCTGATAACAGTTATAGTGTCTGATCAACTCTTTTATTCTGAGAAGAAGTTTCAGCTTCCTGCCAGGCTTTGTCTGTTCTCTGTTCTCCCTCTGCCTCTCAGTGGAGGAGAAAAAGGAAGAGGAGGACGAGGAGGAAGAGGAGGAGGAGGAGGAGGATGGATGACTGGTGGCAGTTTATTGCCCTCAATATGTTGTGATGGAAGACTTGGGTTTCCAGAAGGCGCGTCTGCGTGGCCAGACAGGAACAATTATTGATCTGTTGGCATCAGCTAAATGTTGGCAGATACACAAGACAACTTTCACCCTCCCAATAACCTACTGCTTCACATTTTTTACTCAATGATGAGAAAAAAAGCTGCAGCATGTGTAAATTGAATGATTTGAAATTTTTAAAAATAAGTCTATAAAGAGCCTAACAAAACTATGAACTAACATCCACCCTTCAATCTTAATCAGATTATATTCAAAGCACCAAAGGACAAAATAAATAGTTTTACATGATAAATAGGTTGAATTTAGAACCAGCTGTACTCAGTCAACACATTTCATAATGATCCCTTTTTAAAATGCAATCGGCAGAGTCCTGCTTGATCCATTTGCAGTAGGGAAGCAAAACTACAGCAATAAAATCATGACTAAAAAGCCTTCAGTCTATCCAGAGACTCTGGATAGAGTCTCTGGATAGAGACTCTATCCAGAGACTATGTTTCTCCACCAAATCTGTTTCACTATTAAGTGGGGTTGGTGATAACTTAGCACTAACTCTTCCAGAAGTTGTTTCTGCTGCTTTAAGCTCTCAGCCTGGCACAAAAACAAATGGACATAAAAAAGCAACACACAAACATGTTCCTGATCAGAATCAACTGTTAAACATGTCATAGCAAAAGAATGACTTTCATCAAAAGCTGGAAGCAGACTTGAAGACCGACAACCAATAAAAATCTTTTAAGCTTCTGCGTTACTTTGATTTTGTCTGTTAATCAGCAAACACCTGCTGGAACTGGGCGTCTGCTGATTGTGTCAGTCAAACACTGACACACATTTAAAAAAATAAAGAAGTTACTTATAGCTGTAACTTAAGAATTCTAAAAAAAAAAACCCCAACAACAACAACAAAAACAATTTGAAAAATGGGTTGTGATATTTTATTTTATAAATTATTTACAACATTTAACATGAAGTGGAATATTTTCAATATTTGTCCAGCAGGCTTCTGTAATACACAATATTTGCCTCTTTTCTCCAAACATTTCTTACATTACATATATAGCACCAATTTTAATATTTGTATTTTGGTAAAAAATAAAAAATAAAACAATCTGGCATTGGAATTGTTACAGCTTTTATGATCTGCTGCTGGAATGAAATTTGTACAATTGTTGAGGAGGAAAACACATCTGGCCTTTTACTTCAAGAACTGTGGAATTGATCTGACATAGAATTCACAAAATAACATCGTTATTCTCTGCAAGCGCTAATTCATGCAAAAGATTATAAAGAAAATGCTACCAATTACCAGGACCATAACCAGTACTGATAATTAACATTTCTATAAAAAGACATCAGCTCTGTTAAGCAATAAATCCAGCACCCTCCCTGAGTGTAGTCCTGTTGTCTGGGTTTTTATCTTGCACCGCTGGCACGTCCAATTCTGACTCCAACTCGTGGTCTGTCGCTGACTACAGACAATTGTGTTTCAACACTGTGAACCACCCACCTCGCTGCAGCCTACAGGAAGCCTGGGTTTACCAACCATTAAGCTTTCAACTGCCTTTGTCTGAAACATATTTCTGTGGGCCGTTTTTTCTAATTGCCTGTCAAAATTGACTTAACCATCACCCATGTGCAGTAAAAGGAGTGTTCATACAGCTCTCATTTATTCATACAAGCCCTATTCAGAGTGGATTTGAGTTTCACAACCTGAATGAGGCCGATATGTTTGCATGACTGCTAAGTGATTCAAATGGAACAAGATTCTGCTGCTTTAAATTGGCAGTCAACTCAACAGGTAATTTATTTTGTCACTCTTTATGCCCAGGTCAATAAATTCTAAAGCAATAAAACACCTACAATGTTTTACCAAATATAAAACAGTCATAAAAATCAATTATTCAAATCTAAAGACAAGCAAAAATACAGGACGAGTTTCTGTTGAGTCCAGAATACAAACATTTATCACTAGTTGGCAGATATTTTTTTTTTGTTTAATTGGAACCATTTTCCTGCCAACACACAATGGTATTGTTATAACGTTGAGTAAGGTTATTTAATACAGTTACAATGTAGTGAACTCTAAACTGATAAGAACCCCCAAAAGATGGAAACCCAGGAAACCAAAAAGGGCCACAAATGAGATTTAAAGTAATGCGTTTATAACAGTGAGTTTCACATGAAGAAACTGATTGGAAATATACAATCAATACCAGATATTTAATTACATTTCATTGAACAAAATAGATTTCTTCCCCTCAATTGGAGTAAACAAGATCAAACTCATGAGATGGAACCAACATTATTTAGAGTTTATTTTTAAAATGCTATTTTATTTGTACTTCCTCTACATTATGAACTTCTCTTATATTTACTTTGTATTTGGTAAAAAGACCAGTTGAAGTGGTGCTACTGTTTGGAGGTAGCAAAGTATAAATGTGATCAGGAATATGGATGCGTGATGGTTGTGGCTTTTGGGTCAGACTCTGCAAAAGAGACAGGATGTTGAGTGACTGGTTGGGCCCAGAGTGAGTCAGCAATCAGCAGCCAGGCACAGGTGACAACAGTGGGCTCATCAGCAAGAGTGATGGGTCGGGGGCAAATATTTTGGCTGGAAGAGTCGGGTCTTCACTGCAGGTAAGGGAGGGATTGTGAGCAGAGAAACTGTTGAAATCATGACGGTAGACACAGGAAGCAGGCAGATCATAGCAATGATTGTAGAAATGATCATTTTCTGTGCGTGCATTTGGATTCTGTAAGTTTGAATCAAAGGATTACTTTAGTTTTAAAAAATGCATAAACATTGATCAATAAATAATTATATAAATAAAGTGTTTTTTTTCCTGTAAAGAATTACTCAGAGCTCAACTTATCCCACTTATCTTTTCTTTTTTTTATTCTTTTTTTTTTTTTTTTTTACATATTTGTTTAAATTATTTCCATGTTGTGACAGTTTGCAGTCAGGCAGATAACCTGTGAACAGATCAATCTCCTCCTCCTCTCTGAGCAACTACTGCCGTCTGGAGAAATGCACCGCTCCCTGACAAAAACAACCAATCAGAGCCAGGAGGAAGGTCTTGTTGCTGTCAATCATTCTCAATTACTTGCCGCCCAATCCGCTAATGGCAGTTTCAGAAAAAACAAAGAAATTGTAGCATTCACAACAGACTTTGTTTGCTGCAGCTAGAGCAAGGGCGAATCAGCAGAACCACACGCAGAGTGATTGACAGCGCTAAGACCCGCCTCATGTTTCTGATAGATTTTTTTTTGTCAGTACAGAGGGAAGGCAGAGGAGCTCAACATGGTGATATTTTCAACAGATATGTAAAAAAAAAACTATTTTGTAAAAGTTACACACTGCAGTCCTTCGAGGTTGAAGCACAGCAGTATGAGTGTGTAGAACAAACATCTGAGAGGATCGATGAGTGGAGTAGCTGCTCCAACTGTGGAAACTAGATCAGACCAAGTATCTGATCTGGATGCATAAAAAACCTCTGGAAGGGTTTCAGTGCAACAGAAAACGGTTGTAATGGAAAGGCAGACTTCAGTACAGGAGAGCCAGTCCAGTGGTTCCACTCACGTCTCTTGCAAACTTCCTGTTTTTACAGCTGAAACTTGTCTGACCAAACTGGCTAACATTAGGATGGACAAAGTTCCACAAGTTAAACTGGGTTGCAATGTATTTATGGTTTAGTGATGCCTCAGTTCTCACAGCTGTCAGATGGACAAACAGTTTTTAAAAAACTACATTTTAGAATAATATGTTCCTTTTTTGTTGTCTTTGTAAATACCATATTATACATTAAATTAACTAACAGCCAACATGTGAAATAAACTCTGACCAACTAAAACAATGTACACATATTTATGTGGACATAAGCGTTCCTTAAATTTAAATGTGCTAAAAACGACATTCTTAATTTACATGGAAACTCAAAACATTTATTTTGCAGAGCTTGAAATAGTTTCAAAAACAATGTTGCAAAAACCAAGTTGGTACAGCTTGTTGGGAAACTGGAAGCGATCCTGTCTCTCCCTCCTGCTGCATTGGGCTGCTGCCTAAGTGTAACTGTAAATAACAAAAGATGTTGCCAAACTAATCTCAGCTCAGAGTTTTCTTTTCTTTTCACAGCTTCTTCTGTGCTAAAGTGGAAGGAGTCGTTCCTGGCTGTAAGGTTGATATCTGTTACTATTGAAGCTCCGTGTTTGGCTGCTGAAGAGAAGAAATCCATGAAAAACCTCTTTGAATCAACTTGATAATTGATACAGCTGTATGCTGGTGCGACCTTATAAAGGTTGAAATGCTTACACTTAAACAACACTGCTCTTTTTTTATCTGTTAGTCACACAGACAGATGTGTTAAACAATTAAAATGAAGTACACAAGCAAATAGTGGAAATTTCAGCTTTTATGTGGTATGTAACAACATTATGAAACGGGAAAGATTTGCAGAAGATCCTTGGAGAAATACCAAATGATGACAAAAAATGACAATCATCTCCTCATGGATCTTCCCAGTCCTTCTACAGCAATCCTAACATTTTGTCTGGTCTAAACCTAAAATGCTGTTATTTTCTTACCTTCATGACTGCGATGCTATTTTTGTCTTTTTCATTTCCTCTTCTCTGCACCTTTCTTCTTCTCTTGCTGTCTGTCCGTCAACCGGCAGAGAGGCGACAGCAAGTCTCCAGGCCGTAAACTGATCTCCGTCAGAGAGAGTGCAGGGCAGAGCGGGACAGGATTCCTGATATAGATCTACCTCAGAGACTCAGTCAAACAAAGCCTCACCTGTTTGCACCACCCTGTCTGGATCCTTTTCCAGTACCACCTCCATTGCTGTTGATGCGTGACTACCAGAGTCTGAAATTCTCCACTTTGTAAGTTTGTATTTCTTCCCCTCAGTCTTTGTTTCTGGTGTGGAACGCAGGAAACTCCAAGCTATATATATTACATACTATATATATATAGTATAGTAAAGCTATATATATATATATATATATATATATATATATATATATATATATATATATATATATTTGTGTGTGTATGTGTGTGTGGACCCCAGACATAAAACTTAGCTTTGTGGAGCCAAGTGTCAGATATCAGATAATGTGAGATACAACTAATTAGTCCATTCTTGGGCCCCGCTCCCACCGGCTCATAAGCTAAGGCTACTTTGAGGACATTTATTATTTATTGGAGTGAGTGAGGGAAAGGTGAGGAGGGAGGTTGCTGCTCTTGCTGCTTTGCTTGTTCAACATATCAAGATTAGCTTCGACTAACTCTGTTGGATGACTGAAGCCAGGGAACACTGCAGACACTCGTCACTCAAACAGCGAGAGGACTTCACATGTTTCCTCTCAAAGCGTTTTAATGTACTTCACTTCCCCACTGCTTGATTCTTCAAATTTGGTTTAATTACTTATTTTGAGAGCCACAGTACAGCTCTAAATATGATACATTGATATAATGGGATTAAAAAAATTGCCTGACTTTTGCTGGAGCATTTTAAATGACAGCAAGCAATTTTTTTTTTTTAAATAAAACAATTTAAATGTTTATCAATCTGACTAACTGAACCTACTCTAATCGATATGTTTGGACATATGGATGTTGAACGTCAGTTCCAACAATCTTGAAAAACTGATTTGATATAAATGAACAATGGAAACTGAAGAAAGAACTGCTTTTGTTTTGCTTAGTCTTTATCTTTAAAAAGTAAGTTGCTCGTGGCTAAAAATAGATCAGGGCAGTTCCATTGTCTTAAAATGACTAGAATTACAAACATGCAATCACATCAAACACAGATATTTAGGACATTATTACTGAGCAGTGAGGAGGGTTGTTCTGTTTAAAGCTTTGTTTGGTGATCTACACTGGAGTTCTTTGTCTGTTCATATAACATGCTATGATGTGCAATATGAAACAACACATTTAACAGTTGAGGATTTCTTTGACAAAAGCATAAAGGCAGACTAAACTTTGTCAGAGAGAACATAGACAAATACCAAGCCTTTGTCTGCAAAATGTTTTTTTTTTCATTTGCTTATTTTTTAGGCAGATGACTGAAAAAAGGAATTATTTGTGGACCTGAACAGAGGAAACTCGGCCATCACCAGGTTTCACAGCTCGGTCTGGGATTTCTCTCTTTCAATTTGATTCTTCATGTAGCATTTCAACCAACCAGTCAGCAAACAGAAAGAGCAGTTTTGAAAGGTGCTGATGATTTTCTGCACTGCTTTAGATTTGTAGCCTGCCTGCAGTATTAACAATGGCAGCAGAGGAAGTGATCAGAGCCGTTCAGTCCGTGTTGGTCATGGTTCCAAATATTTTTTTTTACCAGGCTGAAACAGAGGACATGCTTGGTATGAATCAAGCTAAACCGCTCCAGGAAAAGAACATCACACCAACTGTGATGCACAGAGCTCAAAGTGTCGTGATAAGGATAAATTTTGCTCCTGACCAGATCACCATTACAGAACAGACCATGGATTTGTTGCATATCAATCAGAGGTTGATGTGAGACCATTTGTAAAAAAAAAAAAAAAAAATCAAAAACAAAGAAAGCATAAGAAGACCTGATCCCTACAACATTACAATGACCCAAAACACAGCAGCAAATCATCCAAGGACCAGCTGAAAATTGAGAAAGGGAAGGTACATGGCTCAGTCAAAGCCCACATCCTCATCTTATTTAAGTGCTTTTGAATTTTTGATGCGGGATGTAGAAATAATCAAACAAAACAAATGGAAACATCTGACAGTGGAAACTGAGGAATGGAGCAAACGTTCCTCATACTGACTCTTCCTCCAAAGCCAGTCATAACATGGAGATAACAAAAAGATGCAAATGCTGAAACTCTCCCAGAACAAAGGGACACAGGAATTGTCTTTTGTCTGTGACAAAAGATTAGGATCTTTTGTCACAGACTGACTGAGGTCTGGTTTAAATGTAGGAACAGCAAATATCCACAAGGGAAGGCGGTAGAAGAGGAGTCTGGCTCTGGAGTGTACATTGACAGAGACATGGCACAACCTTCTAGGAAATGTACTTGAAGATGGAGTGAATTTAGGGGACAAGTTTCTTGAAAACTCTTCAACTTGACATGGCTTTAAAGGATCCTTCCACCCACCTTACTGGATGCTCCACCAGAAATTCCCAGTTTGCAGAAGCCTGCTAGTGTAAAAGCCTTAACATGCTCTGTAGCATACACAGTACCAAACAATTGGTGGTGGATTCATCTGCTCATCATTAAAGGGGATTTTGCATAGAAGGTCATGATAAGTGAAGGATGTACTGAGGTCCCACTTTGCATGGACCTCAAAGTGATTTGGAGAGTATGTCAGGTCAGACTATTACTTTGATTTCCCTCATGAATGCATGGATAGATGAACAGAAGGAGGAATTGTCTTTAGACTGGAAATAATAATATTTTGGAGTGGCTCAGCTAGAGGTCTGTCTGGGATCTGATGCAGCAGTGTCCCCTGGTGCTCTGGAAACTGAGATGTGTCCCTTAGATGTGTCTACAAAACTAACTGGAACAATTGATTGAGGATTTCCTCCTTATCTGGTTCAAATCTTGCACAGTCTCTCAGTCTTGCACAGTCTCACAGCCGAAGCAGACTCAGATGGACTGCTTTTTGAGGAGTTGATCCCAGTCAGGCACATCCTCAGGGATTAGAGGGAACTTCACAGCCAGGTGCTGCTAATCATTCATTAACAGATCACCAGCAAGTGTGATCACTCCTGTAAAAACTGTACATTTGGCTCTGGTGAATGGAGGTTTATATTAACACAATGTCAGAGGGGGAACATCTGATGATGTTAAAGAAGAGTTGTTGTTGCACAGAGCCAAAATTCCTTTGAAATGATGTGAGAGTCTGATGAGGTCAAACAGAGGTTGATTTCTCCAAGTTGCCGCTACTTAAAGGTAATTCTGTTAATGATGACTCAGACTTTACTCATGCATTTCTATCAGACTACAGCTACGTTCACGCTGCAGGTTTAAATGCTTATTTGTTTTGTGAAATCAGACTTACTTTGGGTGGTCGTTCACTATTTCAAAGGTGACTGGTGTGTAACCTCCAGTGTGAACTGCAAACGACCTGACAGCGTCTCTCATGCACAATAGAGGGCGCAGTAAGGTCATATATAGTGAGCGTGCTCAGAGTTTTGCCATCAAGAAGAAGTGTTTAGTTGAAGAAATCATGGATGCTACCGATGGAGGATTCCTTCCAATTTTAAAGTTGCTGTCCAACTGGAGCAGCAGATTAACAACTTAATCCTCATTATGGTCCAACATGGTTGTTGTTTTTCGTCACAGAATAGTGACATTTGTCGAGTATCAATGTTACCTGGAATAAATGTTACCTGCTGTACAGACTAAGGTCACATGTGAAAAGATGAAATATGTATCAGATTCAGAACCACATATTCAAGAGACCTGGTTTGCATGAAAGAAAAAAGTCTGACTCGTGTTGTTCAGACTGTCATGAAAAGATCAGGTTCAGGTCACTTTAAGGTAAAAAAAATTGGATTTGGGTCACTTCAGGCTGCAGTGTGAATGCAGCCGAAGACGTCAATTAGCAGGTGGTTCATTCATTCCCTGTGGTTTAAAAGACCTAATTAATGACTTTATTACAAATATTTAGACAGTTTGAGAAAAAAATACGAAAACCAGTTCTGGGAATGAGGTGATTATTTCCCTGTAGAATAGTTTCAGGTGTATCTCTATGAACTGGTTTCTACTTTGATGTATAAAAGATACTTTCAAAAGCAAATTTGATCTATTAATTTTGAAAATATTTTCCAACTTGTTTCGGACAGGAACTAAGCTAAAAGTTTCAGAACTAAACGGATCAACCGAGCTGAAAATAATTAAAAAAATTCACATTTAAGTGATCATACTGAGTCACTCTAAGGCTATCTTCAGACCCAAACTGGTCATGTTTTTCTTTCTTCCCCTTTGTAGATCTTTGAAATATAAGAAACACAATTATGAGTGAATGGTTGTCTGTCATTGTCAGAGTGTGAGAAAGCCTCCCTCGTTTGTGTGTAGGTATCATTACAACAAGACAACAACACCCTAATAAAGAAAATGACTGCACTATGTGCTTTTGTTTTCCATGCCAATCAGGCCGCTGATGCTGCTAATTTCTTCTTTGTTGAGCTGAAACAAACAGATGAGTATCCATATAAGCATCATGCATGGTGCTGACATCTTTCCTGAAATAAGTGAAATAAGTATTTTTACTGTCGTACCCTTTGTTTCTGAAAAGGAGCTGCGTACAGAAGCATTTTTGTGGCCCCAGTGTGATGTTGCCGACTTGAAAGCTATATGATCAGAGTATTTATTTAATCTAAAGGTTTTGTGCTTTTCTCTTTTTTAGATGTTATACTATACATAAAGACAATATTTAAAAGTTAAATTCTGATAGATAGAAAACCTCCAGTGTTTTGCAGGTGACAGGTATTTGTATAAGGGATGAGAGAAGTGATTTCTTGATGGATGCAGGTGGTGCAGTTGGTAGCCCTGTTAGTAGTGGGTTTGAATCCCAGCCTGTGATTCTCTATAAAGCTTGTATATTCTCTCTGTGGATGCTTTAGTTCTCTCTGGGTACTCCGGCTTCCTCCTACAGTCCAAAACATGACTGTGAGGTTAGTGGAGTTCTTAAGTAATTATTCACATTAGTAGTTGAAAATAGTTTTGGTTAAAATGTATGTAAATCTCTTATATAAATAAATTGCTTCATACACTTAACACTGAAAATTACACAAAATAATTTTTTGTTTTATGTTTGGATATTTGATATGATTGAAGGTTATGAATTTAATATAATGTTGATATTGTGATGACACTCTCATTTTTGTCTTACTAATTAATTCATCTCGTTTCATCATACACCCCCCTGAAAATCCAATTTAAGTTATAGATATACTTTAGTAACCAAACCTTCGCTGTTTAAAAATACAGAATTGGTCTTTTAAACAAATAAGTTTTATATAGATATGAACCAATAAACTGCATTATTTGATGCGATTAGTTAATTGTTGCTCTCTGTGAAATCATACCATTGATGAGGAAACATTTTCATCTTACTGTTTGCTTAAATCAAGGTGCTCCGTTAGAAAAAGTCCTTCCAGTTTTGTCCTAAGTCCCACATTTTACAATGAAGCTGGGATCTTTCTCACCCATAATCTGTCAAACACACGGTTCACAGTTTCCAACATGTTAACCACAGGCAGCACAATGTGTTCTGTGGATGGATACAGAAGAAAAACAAGAGGGAGAAGGAAAATGCAGCAATGCTAGGGAATGTTAAACATCATGAGTTGAGTATGTCGTGTTTCAAGTCCCGTGCAAAGAAGTTCCAAAGCTCTGTTCTTTCTACATAACATGCTTGTTTTAGAATGAGAGCAATTGTTCTTCAGATTTCCTGAACCAGCTGAAAGGTGTTGGACAAAATTGTTGATGGTGGTGATGGGCAGAGTGACATCAGGTCAATAAGCTCCATGATATGTTATAGATTTGAATGTTCTGTATGTTCATAAAACACCACTGGAATGCAGCTTTTCTGTTAGATCCAAGAGTTCCTTAAAGTAGAATAAGAACCAAACCTTTCAGTTATCCATCCTATCTACTGTTAAGGTCAGGTCTAAAACTTTACTTTTTGTTAAAAGATCACAGAAGTGGCTTCGCAACTTTCTCCTACTACTCACCAGGTATGCATTATGTTCTATTTTTATGTTCTGTTTCTGTTTTTTGAACTGGAAACATCTATATCTGCTCTAAAGCTTTTGTTTGCTAGTGTTTCCTGTCTTTGAGGGTCTGCAGTTTGAACTGTTGTTTCCACAGCTTCATGTTCTCTTCCTGTTCATGATCCACTTTCTGGACTTCCATTGATTCAAACTGTAGCTCAGTGTTTCTCTGGTTAGCTATGACCGAAGCACATATGGTGAACATATTATGATGAACTCTATCTAGATTTCTTTTTCATGTTTGTGTTCTGTTCACTCAAATACTCAGTCACAGCAGATGGACTCTCATGCTGAACTGGGTTTGCTGGAGTTTTCCTAATCAAGTCAATTCTTTAAATTGTCGCCACATCATTTATGATAAAGTCAAAATCAGTGACTGTTTTACACAAAGTGTATGTCATCTTCAACAGTGCCTTAAGATGGCATTTTGTTTTAATTGCTGCTGTATAAATGAAGTGAGTTTCATTGAACTGAAGTCAGAGTTGTTTTGGTGGGTGTTGGACTCCTCCGGGTTTGTTCATGGTTTCTCATTCTGCTGATATGTAAACTTCAGAAGGCTTTTTATCTCATTGCAGCTTTTCTCTGATGATTTGTGTCTGTTGGCCTCATGAGGCCAGGGCTTTCGGTGGGCACTGGGGTGGATTTCAGCTTAATTTGAACAAAAAAATCTTTGTGTGTGTCAGTCTGAGCTCTGAGCTTTCTGTTTTCCCAACAGCCTCACTCAGTTTACAGACACAAAGAACACTGCAACAAACTCCCTCAGCTACAGCCATCTCTGGGGTTTTCTTTTTCTGTATCTGTGTGAGACACACAGTGAGCATTAGATCACTGTTTTTATGTGCAATTTCCTTCCGCTTGTCTCTCTGTGAGCGTGTTTATTATCTTGGGAATGTAGAGACTCTCCAACAGTCTGTCAGTCTGTTAATTTCTTTCTTCTTCATTTACAGATTAGAGTTTTTTTCTTTTCATCTTTTTTATTTGAGGCTAACACTTGCAATCTCAGAATGTCTTGTTCTATAATTGTAGATGTCTAAAAACAAACACACTAATTTGTTTTATGATTTTATCTTCTCTATGTGTGCTTAATTTTATGTTTAATTTGTAAAACTAGAAGCTAAATCATTTCTACAATAAGCATAGTGAGGTTCTGAACACAATACATAATGTGGGTAATTTAAGAAAAATCATTTATAAGACCTCTAATAAAGGGAAAAAAAGTCACTATTGTGATTTAAATAATTAAATATAATATTTGATGTTAAGCGTGTTACTTTATGGCACATGTTCTGCAATATTATTGCAAGTGTGTCACACTTAACTCACTTTTTCAGCATTGATGTTCCACAATGTCCAACAGATATTTTGTCCCAGTAGAAGTTTCTGCAGTTCAGCTTCGATATGCTGCTGCAGCACTCTTTAAAGAAAGCTATAAATACTCCGACAACATGAAACATGCAGATCTTTGTCAGTTATTTGTAAAGATATGCCTGACTCCACAAGTACAGCTACTGTCTTCAATTAACTCATGTGTTGCTGCTGATGACATTTTTCTTTAAATTAAATTCTAGGCTAACACTAGCATGAAACCAGCTATAACAGAAATCAGTCTGAGCCCAGACTGGTTTCTGTTATAGCATGAACAGATTTCAGTGTGGTTCTAACATATTGTGCACAGATAAAGGCTGGAGAAGAGCTAGTTCTTATACCTCATGACTGCTTCAGAGCTCTATTAAGTCAAAAATGAAACAAATTCAACGCAAAGTGGGACTTGAACTCAGGACCTTTTTGTTGCAATGCAACAGCTCTACCAACTGAACCACTTTGAAGGCCTTTTGATTCCTGCTGCACTGCAGAGTTCAGATCCTCACACTGGTTGTGTTTGCATTGAGCAGATTGCCTCCTCGAAAGCAACTGAGGATATTCAGATCTGTAATGATGTTTACTTGAGGACAGCAAAGGGCAATGTCAGGATTCTGTACCTGCTTGGTGAGGAAACAACTTGCCTCATCTTGGAACCAGGAAACAGACAGCATTGGTGGAATCCATCAAAGGAATAAAAAACAAGCTATCTGTTAGAACCAGAAAGAGTCCAATGATGAAAAAGATGACTCATCTCTGCACTTGCTCCTGTGGCCAATGAACCAATCAGTGGATGATCTCAACTAAATTGGAGTCACAACTGGTTTAAGAAAATGTGTTGGAACTTGGTGATAGGGGTTACCCCCAGGACCCTGAACCTGGGTTTGAGCCCAGACTCGGCCAGACCAGCCTGAACTGGGCCCTGGAGTGAAAACAGGCCTTAAGTCATATGACTGGAAGACAGTGCAAGAGCGGGTCACATCATACAAGAGCAGGTCACATCATACAAGAGGGGTCACATCATACAAGAGGGGTCACATCATACAAGAGCGGGTCACATCATACAAGAGCAGGTCACATCATACAAGAGCAGGTCACATCATACAAGAGCAGGTCACATCATACAAGAGCAGGTCACATCATACAAGAGCGGGTCACATCATACAAGAGCGGGTCACATCATACAAGAGCAGGTCACATCATACAAGAGCAGGTCACATCATACAAGAGGGGGTCACATCATACAAGAGGGGTCACATCATACAAGAGCAGGTCACATCATACAAGAGGGGTCACATCATACAAGAGGGGTCACATCATACAAGAGGGGTCACATCATACAAGAGCAGGTCACATCATACAAGAGCAGGTCACATCATACAAGAGCAGGTCACATCATACAAGAGCAGGTCACATCATACAAGAGCAGGTCACATCATACAAGAGCAGGTCACATCATACAAGAGAGGGTCACATCATACAAGAGCAGGTCACATCATACAAGAGGGGGTCACATCATACAAGAGAGGGTCACATCATACAAGAGGGGGTCACATCATACAAGAGCGGGTCACATCATACAAGAGGGGTCACATCATACAAGAGCGGGTCACATCATACAAGAGCGGGTCACATCATACAAGAGCGGGTCACATCATACAAGAGCGGGTCACATCATACAAGAGGGGTCACATCATACAAGAGCGGGTCACATCATACAAGAGGGGTCACATCATACAAGAGGGGTAACATCATACAAGAGAGGGTCACATCATACAAGAGGGGGTCACATCATACAAGAGGGGTCACATCATACAAGAGTGGGTCACATCATACAAGAGCAGGTCACATCATACAAGAGGGGGTCACATCATACAAGAGCAGGTCACATCATACAAGAGGGGGTCACATCATACAAGAGGGGGTCACATCATACAAGAGCGGGTCACATCATACAAGAGCGGGTCACATCATACAAGAGCGGGTCACATCATACAAGAGCAGGTCACATCATACAAGAGCGGGTCACATCATACAAGAGCAGGTCACATCATACAAGAGGGGTCACATCATACAAGAGCGGGTCACATCATACAAGAGGGGTCACATCATACAAGAGCGGGTCACATCATACAAGAGCGGGTCACATCATACAAGAGGGGTCACATCATACAAGAGCAGGTCACATCATACAAGAGCAGGTCACATCATACAAGAGCGGGTCACATCATACAAGAGGGGGTCACATCATACAAGAGGGGTCACATCATACAAGAGGGGTCACATCATACAAGAGTGGGTCACATCATACAAGAGTGGTCACATCATACAAGAGGGGTCACATCATACAAGAGAGGGTCACATCAAGCAAACAGAACACAGGCACAGACCTCATGTTTAACTTTCTTACTGATGTTTTGTAAAAAAAAAAACATAAAGCAAAAAAAAAGGACCTTTACAGAAGCAAATGTGTCCTGTAGAGTTTTAAATGTTGTTTTGGTTCCTAGGCTCTTTTTAACTTCCTGTATGACTTATCAGAGCTCTCTTGGAGTAATTTTGGAACACCGGTCGCTCCTTTGAAGGTTCAACACTATTTCATGTTTTCTTTCCTTCATTTGTTGATAATGGCTTTCAGACCTGGAGTCCCAAAACCTTAGAGGTGCTTTGTGAGACTGAGAGACGTCAATAACTTTTTTCTCATCTGTTCTCAAGTTTCTTTAGAGTCATTATTTGTTGCTTTTCTAAGCAATAATTTATGTTTTTTTTTGCTGTTAAGTGAATTTAACTCCAACTTATCAGAATTTTTGTGATTCATGAACCTGAATTAATTCTCTCTTAATCTGCGTAGTTAATGAATAAACAAATAAATAAATATGAACAGCATAATGTTGTTTAAACACACATGCAGCATGGGTGTGTGATTAAATATATGTAGCTATTATCTGCCACGGCATCATGGGAAAACAATGCGACAAAAAGGTGTTAGTGGTAAAGAGTAGACAACAAGAGAGCAAGATAAGACAAGCTTGTTGGGGGATGTACCAGGTCTGAAATCCACACATACGTACCAACGCGCACACACACGTGCGCACTCTCATACAACAGTAGCAAGATTTAATACAGTGCTGAGGATATTGAGGGTGTGGAGGTGTGATGGGGTTTTGGGGGATGGGGCTTATGGAAACACTGCCACCCCTTCCTCTGGTGAATTGGATCATAAACCACATCCCAAGGTACTGACCCCCTTCCCCACCATCCAAACACACTTGCATGCACACACACCACACACAAACACGCACTACCTCACACATGGTTAATAGGTGGAACAGGCACAGTCGGGACTCGGATTTAAAGTCAACACCACCTGGTTCCATGGTAGTCTGACAATGATTAACACACATGCCTGCCACAGAGGTGCACCAGGGGACAGGTACATGTATACACTGACACTTTCTATGCCCACAGTAATTGACCCAGCTAAAGATACAGCATGTACTCACAATGTCACGCACAAATGACATATTATTTATCTACATTTTAATTCTTTGTGTGATTTTTTTTCATTTTTAACTTGTTTACTGGACAATTAGGTTTTCATCTGGAATGCATCTCAGGATAAATCCACTTCCAGTTCTGAACGCCTTGCCAATAATCAGGAAGTGCACTGTGACACCAACAGACCGTAAACATAAGGATGACATCAAATCAAATCAAAAATCAAAATAAATTTTATTTGTATAGCACATTTCAGCAGCAGGGAATTTCAAAGTGTTTAACATCATAAACACAAAGTCATGCAACATAGAATAAACAATACATTTCATGAAGTGTGATGATGCACATCAAGCTCACTCAGTACAATACTTCTGCTGTTTTTGGACACAAACTCTTTTGCTTTACTTTTGCATAATGCCCCTAAATCACACAACTGTGACACCTATAAATTTTTCTCTCAGCTGTATTTTTTGCCACAAAGCAAATGTAGATCATTTCTAAATCAACCCATAGCTACAATTTTGACGTCTGGGCAAAGCTCCTCAAGTCAAAAACACATTTTTTAAAATTCCATTTGAAAACAGCTGGTCATCCCTGTGACATATGGACCATAAACCTGCAGGTGGGTAAAATCTACATTTGCTCACAGTGACATTCATGAATTGTGCAGGGTAAACTCTTGACATGACAGGGCAACACAGACAAACCACTATGCTAGAACACACTCATGCCAAGGTGCAGCTGGTTAATTTGAATGGCTGTGCTGCAGTTCACACACACAGTGTGAAAAACAGACAGTCTTCAGTTCTTTAATGCAGAATGAGTGAAACTAGTTCATGGTGCCCATTTTTTAAATATTATCTTTTAGATTTTTGATCAAATATAAAATCTTTTCAAGTAAACAAATTTATGTCCACATCAAGCCACAATGTGGACATGAATTTATTTATTTATTTATATTTATATTATAAAGTCAAGTCTAAAGTCATAACATTAATGACTAGAGTCCCCTCCTTCAGTGGCCCTCAGGACCCTCAGGGCCACTGTGGTTATGAATGTTATCCAGCATGTCTAGTTTAAAGCCGGTTTTACTTTTATCATAAACAATAGATGATTATGATTCTCAGCCCAGTCCTATTAGGTTTTAGTCAGAAAGCACAGAGTTGATCAGCATCTTATAAATCTGCTGCTAAAGGAAGTAAAACTTGAGACCGGAATTTCACATCCATCATGATGGATGGATGGATGGATAGATGAATGGATGGATGGATGGATGAATGAATGGATGGATGGATGGATGGATGGATGGATGAATGGATGGATGGATGAATGGATGGATGGATGGATGGATGGATGGATGGATGGATGAATGGATGGATGGATGGATGGATGGATGGATGGATGGATGGATGGATGGATGGATGGATGGATGGATGGATGGATGGATGGTGCACCTCCCAGCCCTGATACGTCTTTGCTAAAAATGCTGTAAAATGCTATTTTAATATCACCCAATAACTAAATTTACCACAAATAACAACATACTGATCTGTGTCAAAAGAAGTTGGCTGCTCTGTCTGTGTCTCTATTGTTTCCTCCATGCTGCCCCCGTTGGTGACTGAAGTCAACAGTTTGGCTGCTTCTGTTTCATATTTGTAGCTTTTATAACAAAAACAAAACAAAACAAAAAAAAAACTGAAACCATTACAACTATTAAACTACTCAAAATTCTACTCTTAGTTTAAACAAATACAGTGCAGAGTAGTGAAATCTGGTATTAACGTTCATAGATCATATCTGACCTGCTAATCACACTTGAAATCATCTATTCATTGCATACATTCCTAAACACACAACTTCTTTCACATACAAGCATATGCATAAGCAATAAATGAACACATATTTTTAAATCAATGATCTTCCATAAATATTGACTTTCTGAAGTTATGATTTTGAGATTTACATGTTTGTTCATTGTTGTTCATTTATATATATTTTGTATGCTTTGTTCTGGCTCAGGTTGTGTTTGTTCATTGTTTCTGGCAAAATGACAATTAAATAATACTTTTTCAAAGTCCAGAACAAAAGATTATACACTTTGCACCTCCAGTGATTAAAATGACAACACTGGGAATCAAACAAGTGACCAAACAAAAGAGTGTGTGCAGCTTCACATTCCTGACTGCATGATCAGGGAACAAAGGAACTGGAAAGGGAACTGCAAACTCCATCTTTCCAAGTTTTTCAGACCTGGGAATGACGTAAAGCCGCTGGTAAGAGGATCTCCTGGAAAGGAATTCCCTGTGACATCATAGAGCTATAAAAGCAGAGGCAAAAACAAGCTTTCCAACAGAGCAGAAAGCTAGAGTTCTTCAGCTAAAGACCTCTCTATCTCTGGAGCACCTGGATTCAAACTTGAATTGAAAACAAGACCAGCTGTTTGTGAACCTGGCCAAATGTTTTATGTTAAAAAACAGAAAACACAGGGAGTCTGGACTCTGTGTGAGGAAACCAAACATCCCAACGGGTTCAGAGTTTTGATGAACTTTCACACCTGCCCAAATAAAGCAGGTGGACAATCAGGAGAAACAGATTCTGATCCTTCTAAATATAAGTCAACTTAATGAAAATACTTGTAGACATGAAGCCCTTTGGGGGAAATTTGGCTCAGATGGAAGAGTAGTTATGTGGGAGGTTCTGGGTTCACTTCCTGCTTCTGTTCTGCCAAGTGTCACTTGGCAAGGCCCTGTTCTCCATCTTGCCTACAGCTCTGTAGTGTGTGTGAGTCTGAATGAGTAAATTAACTTCAAGCTGTAAAAGCAGCTTTAATAGTTGGTGTGACAAACAATGCAATGCTGTATCGGCTTAAATTTCTCTAACTTGTCATACAAAATAAATTCCCACAAGTAATCAAAAATCCATGTTGTTTTTCTTTCTTTTTTTTTTTAGTATTTATCGTAATTAATTATTTGATTTAAATAACGACCCCATTAGGGACAAGAGTGAACAGATAATGGATGGATGTTTTATTACTGTGTAGTAACAACAGATTAAAACTATCTCCCGATTTGTTTCCATACACTAGAGTTTATTCAATGCTTGTCGTAAATTTTCTGTTCCTGCAGAATTTACAATTCATAAATGGAGAGCTGCTCTAACTTTCTGTCAGTATAAACCAGGTTCCATTTGGCCCAGTGTGTTGTGACATATCAGTGCAGCCAATGCCTGTAAGCTAGTTCTGGAATACAGTGGATGTACAGTATTACTGTCTAAGCTGTTAACCTAGTAAGGTGAACAGGTTAAGTTAGGGTGAAACGTCCATTCTAACTGCAGCTCTGTTGTGTGAGTGTGTGAATGCTTCGCCACTGCATGCTGAATTAGTAGAACTATGTTTTATTCAGAGGAAGTAAGTTGTAACCATGCATGCATGTAGACTCCAGGTGTTGTGTTTCCTGAAATGAATACTGAACCATTTCCCAATGCAGAGAGGTTTGAAGAGTCATTTAATGTATTGCATACTGTATGTTTAATAGCAATGTCAATAAAAGTCAATTTTTAATTTAAGAAGAAAATTGTCTAATAGACAAAAAAAAAAAAAAAAAAAAAAAAAAACTGAAGAGAGAGTGGGAGATGAAAAGGGTTAAAAAGGTAAAAAGCAACAGAGGAAAGACAGCTGCTCTGTTTTCATCTGGCAGATCAATCTGTCTCAGCGGTAAATGGAGATTATTAAACAGCAGGAGAGGTAGGCAGGGAGATGCCAATCAACTCTTTCTTCTCCATCATCACGGTCTATAGTTTCCATGGTAATGGTCTCCAGTCCTCAATGGATTAGATATATCAAAGTCAGATTTAAATGAGAAAATATCAAGCATACATAGTCACAATCATATTCAACGACCTCAGCAAACATTTATTAAAACCTACTTGCACACAAATAATCATCAGTGTTACAGTACACACACACACACACACACACACACACACACACACACACACACACACACACAACACACACACACACACACACACACACACACACACACACACACACACACACAAACATGCAAACAACAAGCTTTTGGATGTAAAGAGAGATGTCTGCTTGAAATCTTGTTTTTTGCTCATATTTCTTATTGGTAAAATGCTGAATGTGCTGAACAGACACCATGGTTACTTACATGTGCAAGATTACTCTTAAAATCCATTTTCAATTCAGTTCATAGCAGTTTATTTATATACAGTGGAACCACTTCACAACTCTACAAAAAAGTCAACTGAGTCCATCTGCAGTGTAGCTGCTGGACAGTAACAATTGTTGTCTGAGGGCCAGAGGCGGTCCTAGCCTGTTTGGTGCCCTGGGCAAACCACGCTACCACAACTACAGAGCCAGTGGTTTGGGGGTTAACATAATTGGAGGACTTTGTGTTAGGGGCTGGGGGATTTGCATCAGGCAGCAATGCCTAAAGACAGGCAGAGGAGGACCAGGCAGAAGGGGCGTCGCTCCTGTCGCCCCCCACGAGACGCCGTCCTGGGAGGATGCCCAGGTCACCCATATACTGCCACTAGTGAATATCAAGGAGACCAACAGACTTACTTTCACAAATGGAGTACAACTTCCGCATTCCACTCTATATAACTTTATTAAAAATAGTCTTGGATTCACTTTGTCAAAACTAAACAACAACAGACCAGATAATAACCTCTACAGAGATAATATAAAATAACAGAAAATAATATGAAATGGGAGCATAGTCAATACTGACTTGTGTTACTATGCCAGACTAACAACAAACACAATATTTTATAAACCTTTTATCAATCTCATATTTTATATGGGTGTTTTTATGAATAATATATATTTTTAGCAGCTATTATGTGACAGACTACAAATCAATACTGAATTGTGTTGTGCTGGACACCAATTTCTACCACTTGTACATTTAGTTTTTGATATAAATTTTTCTATGGGAAAAATTATAATATATTTCCAATAGCCTTCAATGGGTCTATATTAGATGTATGTAATAAAGACATATTGTCCTTGGCTATGATGAACACTTTCATGTATTTTAATAAACAAAGCAAACCTCAGCTTTGTTTATTTGTGAAGTGCCAAATTCCAGGACAGTGAAATAAAACTTTCCTGATTGTCTGTGATAGAGTCTCCTTAATCACTGCTCTATTATTGAAAAGAACTTTTTTAATGACAGTTCTATTCAATAATATAGTTTTTATTTAAGTCACTTCCGTGTCCTTGTGGCATTTCCAGGGAGGGAACTCAGCAGAGTCCACTGCTCCAGAACAGCTTATGGTTTCACTGGAGCTGCTTGTCATGGAAACCCAAACCATGAAGCTTTTCACACACGAGAGCTGTTTGATAATAGGAGAAATTACAAGCGCCGTTATTTCTATTAATGAATCTGAATCATGATTACTTAAGATATTTCCTCATTGAGGAAATATCTTGCATGTGGACTGCTTCAGTCCACATGCAAATGGAAAACATCTCTGATCAAACCAAACCACTCCAAGAGCATTCTGCTGATTATTAGTTGTGCATTATCATTATCTCACTGTAGACAATGAATAGATGTAGAAAATTACTTCTGACTGTTAGTTCTAAAAGCATTAATAAAACCGTCCGGTGAGAATAAACTGATGCATGATCCACATGTCACCCCTCCCTCAAAAACAAACAGGATGAAACAACTGACTGCAAATAGTCAAATAGTCAAAATGGTTAAAAGGTGAAATGACCAGAATATACAGCTCTGGAAAAAATGAAGAGACTACTTAAAGTCATTTCTGATTTTACATTTTATAGGTATATGTTGGAGTAAAATGAACATTGTTCTTTTATTCTATAAACTACTGACAACATATCTCAGAAATTCCAAGCAAAACTTTTGCATTTATTTGCAGAAAATGAGAAATGGACAAAATAATGAAAAAGATTCAGTGCTTTCAGACTCAAATGATGCAAAGAAAACGAGTTCATATTCATTCAGAAACAACAAAACTGATGTTTTAACTCAGGACGAGTTCAGAAATCAATTTTTGGTGGAATAACCATGATGTTTTTTAATGGGGTTCAGTGCAGTAGACTCTTCATTTTTTTCCAGAACTGTATATTGCATTTGGTAACATCTATATCATAAAATTTAATCTATGAGTTGTAATTCTAGCTTTTTCAATACCAATATCACTGCTAAGCAAGACCATGGAAGGGTCTTACATATAAACGTGGCAAATCTAATCACAGAGTGTTTGTAAAAGGTTTTTTGGCTCTAATGGTTTTTATTTGAGAGTTGGTCTGAAAAAACACCAGTCCTAAACAGCTGGGACTCAAACCTGTGATGTGGAGGACCGATGGGTCGCATGCTTTATCGCTGCGCCTCTTATCACATAGTTGAAACTGATAAATACATGGATATTGCAAACAATAATCAAACAATAATAAATTAAAGTCTGACAATATGATTTTATGCCCACTTACTTTCTGCTGCAAAATAAGTACTCAGTATAACGACTCCAACCTGACGATGCCACACAACTCTGGTCTTTGGGGTTGAATTTAGAACATGGTAGTTTCCTGCTTCTTTCCTGGACTGATCTAGAAAGAAAGTCTGAGATATATTTAGTTAATAATAAATATTTCACATCACAAACTGTCTGAATCCACCATGATTCAGCTATTTCTTTTTCTAGTTTTCTCAGATTCTATTAAAAACTTGAATTTTGTACACAGAGAATTATTCTTGTAGTTTGAAATAACCTTTAACAATATTGTACTCTGTGTTGTGATTTGTAATCAGTACCACTGTTTAATTTTTTACTTTTTTTTAAATTTTTTAATTTTGAGGCATTTACATCTTTCAGACCAACATTGATTAGCAGTTTTAAATTGATGTTCTGGACAATCTTCACAATATCTCTCAATCCAATTAAAGATGACAACAATAACAAGCTAATACTGGCTCAGGTACCTGCTTGTTGTCTGTCCAACCTGCCACAGTAAAGCTTTACTTTTGTTTTCTTTGCTCTCCACTCCGTGACATCGCCACAGAGTGGAGCTGGCACCCAAACTGTTTTTATGGGGCCAGAAATGATGCCCCATCATGACCAAATAGCTGTACTGTAATCATCATCACCACCATCATCATGCAGCTATCACTCTCATTGGGCTCTCAACAACATGACTCCTATTTAGAATGCACTTCTGTGGTTTGGATATGCCTCTCTGTCTGGCACCAATTTCCCCTTCTCTGTGAAGGCACTGACACCTGAGAAGATTGAACATCCCATCACACAGAAGCTCCTTTTGTCAGCCTGAATATGTTTTGCTATTTGCCAGCATCATCTGAGAGCAGGCTTTTTTTCACTTTTTCTTCAGCATTGTTATTGTCAAAGTATTCATATCATTCTCCTTTTTCTGTGAGTCGGCTGGAGTGAGGAGGTGGTGTTAGCAGGGGTGTGTGTGTGTTTATGTGTGTGTGTGTGTGTGTGTGGGTGTGTGTGTGTGGTTACGGTAGCAGAGGGGTGATGCATTAGTTGCATTTTAGATGAATCCAAGCTGACAGCACATATTAGCAGCAGAGAAATGTCTCCTGTGAGGCTTTTGTCAAAGAGTTGTCACTCCTTCAGCTCCGCTAAGTTCTGAAGGCTGTTAACTCGGTTTGCTGAAATTGGCTCCAGGGTGAGTTAAGTGCATATATTTCTGAGGTGTGTGTGTCGGCGTGCGCGTTTGTGTGTGTTTAGGTCTATGTTTTTGTTCAGAGGCAGAGAAAGAAGAATATCGATGTGATTTGCATATTAATACATGGTTCTTCAGGGCAAAAACAGAGTTGTGTAAGACCGCATCCACATTACTTTGCATTTACACAGCCCTATGGCAAAGTGAGCATTTGGGGCTTTGCAGGGTTTTTATCATATCATGTCACTGAATAAACCAAAACAAATGATGGTTGTGATAACCTGAGGGTTGTTTATCCCTGGTTTAATCCTGTGGGATTACAGCAGAATTTTTTCCCTTGCTAAGCCTGTTTGATTCACGTTCACTAAAGTGAGATTTGGTTTGTGAAGTTAGCCTTTTTCAGATGAGACTGGATGGCTTAGGGAATCAAAGCACAGCTATCTACAAACACTTTTCTTTAGCTCGCTCTCTCTTTATATATATATATATATATATATATATATATATATATATATATATATATATATATATATATATATATATATATATATATATATATATATATATATATATATATATATATATATATATATATATATATACACATATATATATATATATATATATATATATATATATATATATATATATATATATATATATATAAAGATATATATATTTTTTATGTTTATGTTTTGCAGTATTCATTATGAAAGGTTTTTGAAAATGAAAGTCCACCTGCTGCACTGAAGATGCAATTTAAGTCAACAAAAAAATGGTTTTTGGTTTTAAATTGTTTTTTAACTCAGAAAAAAAAATCTATGAAGTTAATTTAACAAAAACAGACAAGTTGTGTAAACACTGTTTCTAAGTTAATCTTGAAATATGAGTTTTTACTGAATGCTGCCATTTAAACTAAATGCAGCATATGCAAAATAAACAATACAATATGCAAAATAAAAATAAAAAAAACTGCCCTCACCTAGTTATAATATTTGTACTCCCAATTTCAAGTTAAAATAACTACCTATTTCACTGTAACATAATTTCAATTCTTATTTCTAATTGCATTACAAAATTTTCTCTCATTTTCTGAAAGACTTTTATTAAATATTAATAAATTCACCTGAAAAATATTCAGTGCTATTAGAACATTATTCTCAAGCTTTACAATCTGTAAATTTCACTAAAATAAATATTTTTTTGAGCAGCCACAAGAGTCTGATCAATGTAACACACTTTCATCTTACTCACAGTGCAACACAGGATACAAAAACACACCACTAAGCACTCTGGGAAATAGTTTCCGCTCCTGTCTTTTTCTTCTTTCAGTTTTTTAAGTACCAACCTAGTCAAGTCTTGGAGGCTTGACAAATTTAACAAAAAGTTAACAGAACCTACTAAGCACAGGTTCAAAAACTAAAACTCGGAAAATGTATTTGACTTAAAGAGTAGAAAATAGAAAACACAACTAACTGTAGCTGAGCTGTTGTACAGTGTGACCAAGAATCCAGTTGGTCCAAATTCACTTGTTCTCCAGAACGCTAAGAAAATGTGCTTAAAAAATAAAAAGCAACTATTACTGCCATTAATTTCCTTTTATGTTTTTCCTGATCTATTCTTTGTTCCGTGTCTTTGCTTTCTTGTCTCATCTGAGCTGGCCCTGACCAGAAGTGAAATTTTATTCAGCTGATGACAAAGACTAACTGTATCAAAGCACACATGACATTTTGAGACTTTCTGCTCATAGTGCAAATCAGCAGCCGTCCAATTTAATTTGAACATCACCTGGGTGGCAGCTGTACACTGTAGGCATTGGCCAATCAGTTTCACATTGTTATTAATTGGAAATGTAAAAATGCTACAGTAGAAAAGTGTCAGAGTGGTACTTAGCTTTTAATCAGCACTGTGGTAAAGTTTTCTTTTAACAATTTCACTTTGTTATTGCATTATATATATTTTTTTAAGTGACCAGTGTTCAAGTCACAGGGTTACTTAGTTAGATTAATATTTAATGAAAGAAATAAAAAATTGAAGAAGAAACTGAAACTCATCAAGAATTTTATTCACGAGGATAATTTACATATTTCTAGATATATATTAACACTGATGGGTTTAGTGTACAAAGTTTACTTGAATCCACCCTGGCTAGAGAGCACTGTGTGTTGTCTTACTGTCAAAAGCTGATGCTTCAATAACCATAACCCCAAACACAGAGGTCCGAGCTACACCAGGCAGATAAATCATTCTGATTGTAAAGTTAAAGTAAAAATGTTTGTCAAAAGTGCAAACAGCCGGACAGTCAGACCAGTCGGTGGTTTTTGGATGCAAAGCAAGAGATCTGACATTGGGCACCGTGACTCAGACCCAGCAGTCACAGAAATTCCCATCATAAAACCAGATGCTCAAAAGTAAGTTGTGCTTGCACTCTGCAGGCCAGACGTTTAGAAGCAAATAATTACATTTAGTACACGAAGCATTTATAACTTCACAAAACAGCCATGAGCATTTTATGATGGGTCTTATCAGAGAACATTCTTTGCCACATCCACTGTTTGAGTTTTGTTGTCACTTTGGGTTTTAGTTTTGGATCATCTGGTGTTTGGTCAGTTTGAACCTCGAGATGTTTAGATCTTTGTTGTGTTCTGTTTAGTGTGTGAGGGTTGAGTCAGATCCCTTTGTGTCCCTCTTTGGTTTGTTCAGTAGAACCTGCAGTTGTTTGGCATATCTTTGGCTGATTTTTAAAAAACTTTTTATCATTTATTATCTTCGTCCTCCTCCTCCCGTAGACCATGTGGGAAACCTTTACCTTCCTGTCTTTATGATTTTGTTTAACTTTTAATTAAAAATTTGTCTATACAAGCACCGTGTGTGTCCTATTGTGCGTTTTGGGCCTTGTGTGGATCAGATCTGTGTTTTTGTGGACCATGCACATCGCGTTTGTGCGACATATTAGTGTGTGTTAGGTGTGTGCTGTTTTTTTGCGCCACACACAGGCTGTGTGTTGGCGATGGGGTTGCGCTCATGTGGGTCAGATGCAGTGACGGTTTTGTTCATACCCTCTGATAACATCCTGCATGTCGCTATCATGTCTTTGTTCTTCTGCTCTGGTTCTCTCCAAGCTGCTTTGCAATCTCCCGATCAGATTACAAACTCCATCAATTTTATTGTTTATCTTATTGGTAATGAAATGATCATTAATTGATATGTAAAAATGTACATTACAATGTGACGACTTCACAACAAAAAATATTGGAATGTCCTATCATTTGCATGACTGTATATACAGACAAGATAATTAAAGATGTGGAATATTTTATTTAAAGTTATGAAGATGTGCACCACCTATGTAACAGGGAGACATGGCTTCTGAATGTGAATGTGTTAAACAATAATCTCTCCTCAGAGATCACCTTTGAGTCCCTTGGAGTCCTGGTGCTGCCAGGCTCAGGTTTATGAGGAAACACAAGGATAGAGCAGGAGGATTTGAAATAATAAAAATAAGTGATTTGATTTTTATTATTTGTCCGTGTTTCAAAATGGGTTCAGACATTATTAGGTCTAAAATAAGGAGTTTGAACCATGACTCAGAGCAGCACCTCTGAAGAAGGAAAAAGTGAGAGAGGAGGGTCAGACTGAAGCTAATGTATGTTCCTCTAATGAGCTGACAGATTGGCTGCTAACAGAGAAAAGGAGTATGGTCAAAACACACAGAGACACTGTGTCCCTGGTGTGTGATCCGTTGTGTGTGCTGGGCAAATTGGTGAAGGTTTGGTACTAAACACTTGGGCTGATAGATCAAACAGAGCTGAAGTTTGACTCTAAACACTTGAGGCTCACTGGGATCAACAGCAGGTCAACTGCTCTCCAAACTATACACCGCCAACAATTAGAACCATATTTAAAAGGGAGTGATTACAGACAGACAACTGGGTCTCATTTATGTTTGGTGATTAGAGTCTATCACCAAATATTCAGAACAATCTGTTTTCTGGAAGGGAGGTGGGGCACAAGCAGCCGTGAGAAGAACTCCATGATAAAACTTTAGTACAGTCACAGACACTGACGCTTTACGCCTTCCATAGTTACTCTTGTTAAAAATCAAATGCCTGGGAAAGGACAGTAAAACTCTCAAAACCGTGTTGTATATATAACGCTTTCTCACAAATAACTGCAGTGAAATAACCATGTTAATCATCAATACGAAGTACAGTAGGACAAATTGTGACTCATATTTCACTCATGTGCCTCTGACTGTGACACTGGGCCTGACTCCGCTCTACAGTGTCTTTTTCTTCTGAAGCCTGTGGTGCAGGTGTGATTTTTCGACAGAAGAACATAGTTATCAGTAGTTGTTGCTGCTCTTTTTTTCTTCTGGGCAAAAATGTTTTGCTAAAATTTGCCAAGCTGTATGACGTATATTTAAATACTGTAACGTTATTGGCACACGTGTAGAGAAGAAGCGCAGAGATTGTTTAGCCAATCAGGATGCAGAATACAATGCACTGTAAAAAAAAAAAAAAAAAAACTGAACAAAAACTCCACGAAGCAGCAAGGCCATGAAAGGTGAACCACATTATAGCGAGCGTTCCTTGGATTTGCTTTCTTTCCACCAATAAGTTGTGCTTTAGACCTTTTCTTTTTTGCAAATGAACTCCAGCTCCATCAGGTTAGATGGAAACCATTTGTGAACTTCAGATTTCAAATTGTGCCTGAGATTCATATTTGGTTTTAAGTCTTCATTTTGATTGGGCCATTCTACATCATATACTGTAAGTGATTTAATCTAAAACAGGGATCTGATTGGGTCTCCAGCAAGTCTAAATCACATCATTTGTATAAATAACCAGGCCTTTCCAAAACCTGCTGATATACCAAAGAGATGATAGAACTGTTTGATTCGGGTATGTTGGAGTAGGAATGCGTCCAAAGGTTTTTGGACAGTGGCAGTCCAGAGTGGGAGTTTCAGACCCGTGATTGAGAACATTCATGGAAGCTCTGGCTTTTGTTTTTTATGGTCATCGTTCTGCTGCATCGTTCCTCTCAGCCTCAGGAATTTCTTCCAGAATCCTTCTGCTTTCACCTGACCAGAGGATCTTCTTTAGCATGCTTGCTGTGACGTCCACATGGCTTTTGATAAACTTCAGATGAAACTTGCTTGCTAGAGCTTTCCCTAAACAATGGCTTTCACATTGTCACTTTTCCACAATGGCCAAATTTGTTGGTTGAAGATAGTTGGAAACTTCCAACTGAACTGTGACCTTCTGCAACTATTTGTTGCCACTGACTTCTCAATTGCATCTCAGATGAATTATCTCCTTACACTAATGATCAGCTTAGTTAGTCAGCTTTGTGTTGGTAGGTCTGTGGCTCTAGCAAACTCTTACCGTTTTCAGACATCGAAGCTCCTTGAGATGATCTTCACAGAACAGCTGGACAAAGGCAAAGCAAACGAGGTTAAAGAAGATGTAACCCTAAGAACTCATTTAGAGACAAACAAAGAGATGACATTCACACGAATACAACAAAGTAACTTCACACAGCAGAACCAAACACACAAACACCACAAATCTGGAACAAATTAAAAAATTATGGTATAAGGAGGAATGTATTGAATTGGGTAAAAAGTTGGGAGAAATCAGTTCTAAGTGTCTGGACATTGCTTGTGGTACATTCCAAGGATCAGAGCTTGGCCCAAAGTTTTTTTTTAATCATGTACATAAACAATATGTGCAAAGTATGTGAAACTATGAAAAGTATATTATTTGCAGATGACACAAATTTATCTTTTGTTGAAAATAATATGGAGGAACTGCTGAAAAAGGTAAATACAGAAATGTTCAAACTGATGTTGTCACTAAATTTGATTGAAACCAAAATACGTTTATGTGGTAATTGCAAACCAAGTTCTGAAATCAAAATAGAGATCAATGGAATAAATTCAGAACAAGTTTAAGACCATAAATTTCTTGGAATTATTATTGATGATAACGTTAGCTGGAAACCACATATTGGTTATATCCAATATGTATTTTTATATTGTATGAAGCCAAGCATTTGGTTGATAAGTAAGCATTACACATTCTTTACTGTTCCCTAGTTTTACATTATCTCAGTTACTGTGCAGAGATATGGAGCAATAATTATGCAAAGTCATTACAACCACTAATTAAATTACAAAAAAGAGCAATAAGGATTGCCAGTAAGGTTGGTGACCTGGATCACACAAATCCATTGTTTATACGCACAAACCGTACATGTCCATGGTGACAAAATCACAAAATCTGGTAAAGCACAAAATCAACAGTTACCAGAAAATATATATATAAAAAAAGAAGGATTTTATAATTTCTGAGGGAAAGACAAATTCAAAGTTTGTAAGATTAGAACCACAAGACGGAGTTTTTGCTTTTCAGTCAGTGGAGTGAAACTATGGAACGTTTGACTGGAATTAAAACAACGTCCAAACATTAAACAATTCAAATGTTTGTATAAGGAAAAAAGTTTACACTGAATATGAGAAACTGTCTTGATTATGTTGTTGTTACACAGCATTGTTAGTGTCAACATTGTTATGATTAGTTTGTTGTTAATATGATTAGAGTTATTATTATTAGTATATAATTGAATGCATTGCATTAAGCAAGAATCTGAAAGTAAAATGAATGTATTCTGATACAATGCCTACAAATAAGACGAGATCATGTTGTGATGTTTTAATAAGTTTACACTTCTATCCCTTCCATTGTAACTTGATACATTCAATAAAATACAACAACAACAAAAAAGATATATATGTATATATTTGATGTGTATTGAACGATTGTACTTGGCAAATGGAATGTTTGTTCCTGGTTTCACAATTGTTGACATGTTTATGATGTTTGGATGTTTTCATCATGTAAAGTACTTTGAAGTGCCTTGTTGCTGAAATGTGCTGCACAAATAAACTCAATCAATTGACTGACTGATTGACACACATATGATTGTAACTGTGAAGGACAAAAAAACCCCATGCAGCACGGAAAACCTCAGCTGGAACTTTGACCTGGTGCACTGCTGAAATCACAAGACAATAGTGACTCAGAAAGAAAGAAAACCAGTAAATGCATTAATGAGGAGGTTAGTTACTGTTGTTCAAAATACAACTTTGTTATCTGCCCCTTTTCCATAGTATTTTTATGTATCTGGCTGGATGACAAATAGAGAACAAAATTGCAGCATTAAAATGAAACTCAGCACGGTTAAAAAATATGTGAAGGATTGTAGCTTTCACTAACTTTAGGTCAGCGTATTTAATTAACTTCTATGCAGGTTTCATGAAGAAAATTTTAATTTGTTAAAGTTTTCATGCTGAAGACAAACAAACATAATTTTCAGTTGAGTCCATTAATGCTCCAGGTGTGATGGGTTTCAGATATGATTTGTCACATTAAAGGGAATCTAAAAATATTAACTCCATACCTGCTGTTGGTTTTGTTGTGAGTCTAATTAGACACATTTTGTGGTATATTAAATCAAAGTTAGGTGAGGTTACCATGGTTGCATGTTTGAGCCATGTGACAGAGCAAGTCCTGCTGTTTCCAAGATACCCAAACTGTTTTTCTGCAACTCCAGACAGCCAGCAGCCCTGCAGGACAGACAGGAGCAGCATCTGTGGTCTTTGATGAAACATTTTCTGCTCCTAAGGTGGTGGTCCCATGTAGAGTCAACTACCACTGGAGTCTGAAGCCTGACAAATAGGTGCTCACTAGGCTTTCCTCCTTACAGGAGGGCATCTGGGCTCACCTTTCCAACCAGCTGGAATGTTTTATTATTGTGATTTTGTTTTTGTAGGTCTTGCATTAATTCTTACATTACAGGATATTAAAGTACAATAATATTCTGGGTTTAACTCCTTATCATTTAAGCTGCAGGAAAAAGAACCCAGCTAGTTGATCAGACTACCAAGGCTGAAATTTACCCAAAAGAATTGTCTGGATGAGGAAAGTAGTTTGGATGAACTTTTGTGTACAGTTCATGCATTACAGTAACTGTAAAATTATACAACAGAACCTATAGTTACATTGGTTTGCAAACACAATATTTCAACCCATCATATAGAATAATACTGCTAGGAGCCTTTTTCAGGGATTTAAACTGATACCGTTTGGATGTTTTACAGGGTTCGGGTTCTGAATTATCAATCAAAACTATCATGACCTCCTGGATTCAGTATTATCAACTGATCTGAAAGAACATGAAAATCTGAAAGAAGTTGACAAATGTAATAAATTCACTTGGATAAACCTAATTTGATTTCTGCTGACCAGTTAATGTAACATATTTAAATTGGATCACCTGTTCTCTTTTTTCAGTGTATGGCATTCCCTGACATGTTCTGAATATATGAGTCAATCTACCTAAACAACAGAAAACTGATGGTTTTTTATGTTTAGGCATAAATAAACAGAAGTCAAATGTATTGTAACATGTAACATGTAAACCAACACTATGGTTAAAAACACATAGTGTTGGAGGGATGTGTGTGTGTGTGTGCGTGTGTGTGCGTGTGTGTGTGTGTTTGTATACTTTAAACATCAGACTTTGGTTGCACTTACTCTGTATCACTGAAGGCTTTGTGTCTCCAGCCAAGCATCAAATTAAATCTAATTAAATCATGAAATGTCATTGTGGTTCTGGGATGATTGTTAATCACATTCCTCTCTTCCTAAGCTCAGTGTTAACTGTTCTGTGGCATGATTATCACTGATGGTGAATGCCATGAGTCTTGCTCCACATGAACCAAATCTGGAGCGACTGAAAGTTTTCTGGGAGTTACTGACCATGAATCCAAACATGTTTGTGTCTTTAACTAAACCTGATGTGATTCTATGGGTTTCTGTTGGAGGGGATGGACAGAACATAAACCTGGACTCTCACAGACAGAAGACACACAGAGACTGTAAACAGACGTCACACAGAAGACATGGTGAAACTGGATCTGACATCATCCCTCTAATATTTAAACTACAACTACAGAAAGGGAAATAGAGGCAAGCTCTAAAACTTGTACATTATATTTATCTGAAACTATCATATATCACAGATTGTTTATCTACCTTTAAATCATTTTCTACATGCAGGCAGCAGGTGTGCTGCAGCCCCACTGCAACAAAATATCAGGAGTGTGAATATGGAGGTGCAGCTGTGATGCAGCACTTCTGCAGGGCATATGGAGCAGAAACACCTCACTGCTCGCGTTAAACCAGCGTCAGACCTTCACTCTTCATATTTGTACTAAAATTTCCTTAAAATCCTTAACAGCTTTTTATGTTGTTATGCACTGCAAAGGGAAAAGACATGTAAATTATTTTCAGTTTTTTTGTTCCATGTTATACCAAGAGGAAACATTTATCATGACTCCTTCAAATATCTCAGACAACATGTTTTCACAGTTATTTGACCAATACTGCACCATCTTAACTTCATAATATACTATAGACTGGACAATACGATGTGAATTAACTGATGAAGTAATCTTCAGAATAAAGAAATCTGGATTTGGCAATTAATTACATTGTTTTCATTAGGAATTTTATTTTTGTTTCTGATTTAAAATTCTAACCACAAGAGCTGATAAACAGTAAATGTAAAATGATGGCATGCTCGCCTTTAATTCAAAGGTTTTACATAAGACTTGTGGCACGTGCAGCAAAGATTTGGTAGAAGAAATGTAGAAGAAGAAACAAAAAACTGCAGCAATAATAAAAAGAGAATGTCTGAAGAAGAAAGTGGCAGACTTTTAAAGTTTCTGTATCTTATTTAAAAATAACTAAAATATTAGAGACACTTTTACAGTGTGCCTTTGCATAGTGAGTAGCTGAATTCAACACATTTTCACACTGATGACTTGAATTGGGCTGTTTTGTATTTTTGGTAAATACCACTTGAACCTGTTGAGTCTGATTTATGTCAAAATTCATAAATCAAAATGGGGGGAAAAAACTGAATGTGAATGTATCTTGATGACTTTTATTTCCATCATATTGGCCCGGACACTTTGTGAAGTGTCAAAATCAATGTTAACATGTTAATTACAAACACAAAATAAACAGCAAATTGAAATGATTAGTTTGAAATGAATTCACTGTCCTTTGCTCTGAAAAAGGATTTACTCCCTTAAGAATTGCCCTGATTTGGCATTTTCTCATATCTAATTTTTGAGATCATCATGTTGGAGGAACTATAAGAATTTATGGATTACCTAATTAAAGTTACGCCACAGGACATCAGTCACAATTTAGCAAATATTTTGACTAAGCCAGTCAAAGACTTTGGATTTAGCCTTTTTGGTTTGCTTTACCTCACAGAAAAGCCTCCAAAAATCAGATTTGGTGATGGTGGCACAGCAGTCGATGGTCATCTTGGAAAAGTTTGATTTTAGATTTCTCCTGTACCATGTTGATTTGCTCCGAGACTAGAGACTAAACCCTAAGTTGTCAAACGCATTCATACATACAATCAGTGTATGAATGTATGTGTGTGTTTGTTTGTAAGAACGGGTAATTGGGCTCTGTCAATGTCAATGTCAAATTTATTTATATAGCACTTTAAAAATAGGAACCTCCTGGCTCTCCTATGAGAGGGACAATCCACTCATTTTTTGCCTGGAATGGAAGGGAACATTGTACCTGATGTGTAAAGTGAACAGCCACAACATTACAAGAACGAGAGCCAGAGGAAAGCCACCCACCACCAAGCAGCAAGCCCACAGGACCCCTGGCAGATCTGGCCACACACCCAAAACCCAAAGGGTACACCAACCCCAACCAAGACCAGACAGAGTCATGGGCCCAAGCCGTGCCAAGCAGCCACTGGGAGTGAGCTGGACACTTACGCACCCAGTCCTGGACCCAGAAAAGCACCAAGACACCTATGTGAAGCAGCACCAACCACTGGTAGAGAGTGTGGCTCCTCTGCTTGAGGGAGAAGCTTAAGACATAATCTGAGAGATAAACAGGCCCACACAGAGAAGCATGACATCACAACATGCACACACACAATATAAGGACACACTAAAATGGGTGCCATACACCTGTTCGCACTCCCCACACATCCTCTATTTTCCCCAGTGCCGACATCCTAAAAGGGCAACAACTCCTGGAGCTATTACAGGGTTCCTTCATTCTGGGCTGGAGTGAGGCAAACCGCCAGCCCAGACTCTGACCAAGCAGCAGGCTCCTCCTCCGGGTCTCCAAACCCAGACGGCTAACATAGAATGATGGAAAGACCCTAAGCCTCATCATCGTTTTGAAGATGTATTCCTTTATTTACCCACAGATGTCGCTATGTTGTTTGTGACAGTCTCATATGCATTCATACCCTGAAGTGATGAAAGACCAGAGGTAGGATGCAGATGTAGTCCTCCTACTGAGAATCCTGCACTGAACCTCATTGTTGACATCTTGTGGCCCTGAGGAACTGAGGGTTACGTCCAAAAAGAAGGATTTCAACAAGTGGAGCTGAGAGCTGGTGAGAGCAAACTGAGACTCGATCCAGAGACAGGTGTTTTCCTTCAATTCCTCACCAACAGAAGAACAACTATTACTGCTCTATGTCCAGGTTGCTCATTTACTTTCCAGACCAGTTGATTACAGTCACTAAGTATAACAATGAATCAGTTTTTTACTGCTCTGGAAAGACCTCTCTGGAGGTCAAACAACAAATTAATGTTTTTAAAAAAAACAACAACAAAAAAAAAAAAAAAACCCAACAGCAATAATTGCTCATAGCAGCATAAAAAATCAGTGCAGATGAAATATGGCTGATAATTCTGTAAATATGTATCTTTCTGTCTCAAAGTAGAAGCGTCCAGAGGAGAAGAATCGTCTGTTAAAACAAGCAGCCATCAACATCCGTTTGCGTGTGCAACAGCCAATTACTGGTGGCCAGTGCAGCAAAGGTGAGACAAGTGTGTCATGTGGCATGAATGTGTGTATTATGTGGTTGATCTGCCAAGTAAAGACAGCCTCATTATCCGACTGAAAGGACGACTTGCCCCAACACAGAGAAAAAAAAACGTAAAAAAGAATTAATTTGCACTTTTAATTCTTCTTCCTTCGTATTCTCTCTTTCTGTCTCTTTCTCTCTCTATTTAGGTGAGAAAGTGAGTGAAGGGTCTGGGGCCCCTCAATAAGTGTCTGTGATTGTGTCTGTGGCCTCTCTCTTTCAGCCATGTCCAGCACCATTAATTGGAGCTGTTGGTGAACTGAGCCCATTCTCCCCATGAGAGGTAATTGCTTTGAGCTTTGGAGGGCCAAGTGTTGGTTTAAGGGCCCCTGACCTTTAACCTCCAGGCAAAAAGCCCCCCCTGTTCCCTTTTTCCCCCCTCTGTAAATATCTTCTTTCCTGCTGCTTCAGTCTTCTCTGTGAGAGTGTGTGAGTTTTGTCTGCTTTGTTCTGTTGTGAGGAGGAGAGAAAAAGATAGGAACAAAACCTAATCAAGGAGAGAGGAAGTGAATTCTTCAGCAGTATGACTCTGCAGAAACCAGGAAATCTGAATTTCTTAAAAAATGTGATCAAAAACATCATCTTCTAATTCACATTCCTTAGAATTGAAGACTGAAGAACTTCTCTGTTTTGTTATTCTCTCTGTAAATATAGACAAACATGCTACTCAAACTTTGCTGACATTTCATTTTGCAGTACCTGTAATTCTTAAGAAAGACGTTCTTGCGTCATTTTTTGATTAAGGATCACATCACATAAAAAACAAACATAAAATGAGAAATAATTCTATAAATCTAGACTACCTTGTTAAAATACCAGGGCTTTGTGATGTAAACAGACCATAATAAATTATTTTCAAAGTGTTTTCCCACAGATCATGTGTTACACAGACTGAGCACAAGACAGGCAAACAAATCTGTTAAAAGTAAATTTTAAAACAACTGCAATAACTCTGCAGTTGTTTTAACTGCATATGAGTTAGCTGACAAACAGGCTTTTCCATGTTATACCAAGAGGAAACATTTATCATGACTCCTTCTAATATCTCAGACAACATGTTTTCACAGATATTTGACCAATACAGCACCCATCTTAATTTCATAAGTAATTTCATAAGCAATTCAATTACTCATGGTAATTGAATTGAATTTCTTTAGCACAGTTCTAGTCAGATCTGCCAGGGCTTCTCCATAAGACTGAAAAACATTGACTTTGTTGTCCTAAAGCCACTTTGTAACTACTTAGGCTGTTGAGGATTATTGTCCATGTCTAAGTTCATCTCTGGGCCAAAGAACTGGTCTCTTTCCTGAGCGGTGTGATTGTTGGATACTCTTGTTACAACTATAGGGCATACAGTTGTTGGAACAAATTAGTTTGGCACCATAAATCTTTTGGAAACTGTTTCCAAGGTTGAACAGGACTTGTGTAGCTCCACAATTCTGTCCCCTCTTTTGTTTTTTCATTGTGTCAAACAAGAAATCACCATGTTCCAGGTGTGACTAATTAACTCAAATGTGTCAGTTAACTTCTAAGAAGTTTCTAAAGACATAACATCATCACAACATCTTAACCCTTGACTTAACCCAGTTTTGTGCTCCCAGGCTGCTGACAGATGACATTCCCCTACCAGGACATATGGAGACATAGAGACACCACAAAGTTTTAACACATGAAATGAACAGAACCCTATCATGTTGGAAACCGTCCCATTTTTCCAAGCTTTGGTTCATACAGAGGGTCTGGTGAACCTCTGCTGCCGAGAAACAATTGAATGTTGGAGTTGTAGACTCTGTTGAAATTTTAACATTTGTCCGTGACGTATGTGATGCTGAAGTTTGACTCTATGAAGCTTACTGGAAATTGCCTGTTCTCTAAATAACCATCGTCCACTGTGTCAAGAGAAGTGCAGAGCTGAACACGATTTGGTTCTGGTTCTGCTGATGCAGAGCAGAACCAGAACCAGAAGACCTGAGTGGTCTGGCAGGTTGATGCAACAAGACAAACAGATCTTGTATATGGACTCCATGGCCATGTCAGCCATCTGCCCATTTGTTCTTTGCACTGTTGTAGTTTGGGTGGGCCAGTCCACGGGTGATGACGAGGTCAGTCACAGAACGCCTGAAAGTGAATATGCTGAGGCATGAGGGCTGCTGAAGTACAATTGAACAAAGGTCAACTTCTCAGAAATGATGGTAAGTTTTCTAAGGAGGGGACCAAAGTTCGAGTTCCATGGTGCCAAAGGCTGTTCTGCATTTTGACACACTCGTGCATCAACATGCATGTTTGGAGCTTTGCTGTGACATCCACCATGTCTTTCATGCCAGCCCCGAACCAAAAAACTGTGTTGTTGGGGTTGCAAGGAGTGAAAGTGCATCCAACATGAAGGGAATACTGTTGGCTGTTTCCCATGTCTGCAATGAATTCCAAGTCCAGCATGTTTCTTCTCTTTTGGCTGAACTTGCAGACAAACTTACAATGTCTTGGAACATGTTGATGGCCTGTTACATAACAGACAGCAAAAACTCCAAATCCTGAGGTAACAAGTTTACACTCCCTATGTTAACAAGGACTAAAGTGTTGATGGTAGTTTACTAAGTACCTCTATAAATTTCATCACGACTCCATTAAGAATTGGAGGGAAAATGTCTAGCAGGTGTTCATGTGCGTGTCAATGTAGACATTTAAAAGCAAAGATTTCAAGTTTTGAAAGGATTCAAATCTTTGTTGGTTGGAAGATGCAAATGTAGGAACTCCCTACAGCACAGTGTTAGGAGTTCCTATATCATTTTATTGTTGACAGGATGTTGATGACCAACATGTTTTCTCATTCTGTCAAAGCATTTTCACACTAATATTGCAATAACTTGATTCAAAGACATTACATAAAACACTGCTGCTTTGAAATTTTGATTTCATCTATGCCAGTGTATGTCATACCCTCCCCCAAACCCAGTTCTGAAATTCTGAACATTTTTTGTTGTCCTCAAAGATTTCCAAAGTTACAAACACCTATGAACACGCTCTGAAAACAGAACATTTTTGCTTTGAGGGAGGAGGACCTCCTGGACTAGGCGTGGGAGCTGAGGTGTGGAGTGAGGAAGAGTAACTTTAGCTGTTAATGGTGGAGAAGCAGAGAGGGGAGGAAAAGGGGAGAGTACAAATGACTTGGAGAGAAACAAAAAAGAGGGAGAGTAAGAGAATGTAAGATGATCGAGGTTGGACTCTTAAAAGCAGGAGCATTATTGTCCCCTCAGGCTGAGACCCTCACCTTGTGTGTGTGTGTGTGTGTGTTTGCGTGTATGCGTGTGTGTGTGCGTGTTGACAGAATGACGGGTCGTTATGAATCATCTCTTCCTCCCTTCCCGGCCTCAGAGGGCACCACCAGCTTTTGAGTGAGCTGTCATGTTCAAGAGAAGAGCGCTTGTTTTGTTGTAGTCAAAGAAAGGAAGCGCTGTGAAAACATACACATGTACTTAGAGCCACAAAGTATGTAAACAAGCTGGTCCAGGGTGTCAAGTATGGGAGGGAGCTCTGGGTTTGTGTTGTGAAGACAGAGAAAGGTTTACAACCAGGCCCAGGTAATTTAGAGGTAGGAAGTGTGTCAACAGACAGAGAGAAAAAGGGAGGACTTGGTTTGTTGTAGCTGCTAAAGAACAACACACACATACTTAGACATTAAATATGTAAACAAGCAAACTGGGGTTGAGTTTCAGCCAAGTTTGTAGAAACAGAGTGTGGGCAGGTCGCTATGGAGCTTTGCTGGAATGTCTTCATTACTTCAACAGAAAGCATAAGATCATCCATTAATAAACTGTGTTGTGTCTACTGACCAGCAGACACAGGCAATCCCCCCCCCAAAAAGACCAACTATATTAAATATTGCACAATTGAAATCATGACTTCAATGATTACAAAAAAGCCATCTTAACCAAGCTGTTTTTTAAACCTAATCATTGGTTTTGCCCTGCAGAGTGGCAACAAGAGGCAGCCTCTATGAAAGTAATTTTTTGTTGCACTCATAAATGAAGCTTCAATCAAACTTTATTCCATCTGCCTAGAAAGTCCAGATCATTTGAGGAAGTGTGAATCAATCAAAGTCTGACATGAACTAAACATTTCAAACTCTGGTCCACCAACAAACCAACGTTTGGTTCAATCGAACCACAGAGTTGAATTTGATAGGTGTACTTTGAAGCGATGGAACCGTTTTTGTGCTGTCCTTAACAGCACAAAATACTTTTTATTCTCCGAAAGGTTTATGGGAAGTAATTTTGTTTTAAAAGTTCATAAAAAAACAACAATATTCCTCTCCATTCATTTCCTATGGAGCTTCTGCACTGAGGTGGCAGCCGCTTGTCTTCATCTAATTGGTAGATGTGAAAAGTTTTAAGTTGTGCACGTAGATGTGCACACAAAGTCTACTGATGCAACAGAAGATTGCGTCAATAAAATATTCAACGTTTGTAGCTGTTGTTGTCATGGAAACCTGTCATCTTTCGCTACTTCCCATGTGTTGAGTCTGTAACAGGCTCCTGTGAACTTTTAGTTCAAAATAAGTTCAATTAATCTGTATTAAGTAATGCTAAGGCATAAAAATTTTCTGATTATTTGAATGTATTAACACATTGACAGCCGTAATTTACACATAAATACATGTATGTAAATAAATATGTAACTCACAAACATTACATTACCTTTGTCTTTAATGTAATAATTAATATTAATCTTTTAAAACAATGATATGCTATTAAATCTTGGATTATTTTTTCCACATTCAGTCTTAACATATCATTTTGGCATTGAATAGTTCCTCGTGTTACAGACGCTTTAAGCTGCACTTAAAGTTTGGTTGAGTGTAATAATTTTTCCTATTTTTGTGGATTATATGGCTTTAATTTGTTGAGGCGTGAAAATATATTTTGTTGGCCAGGTTTAATTTTGTATTTTTAAAAAAATAAAGTTAAAGCATTCATCAGAGGAATGAGAATAGCTGCGAGTCACAAAATACCAGTTGTAGACATAAGGTGACACTGTTTCTGCTTGTGAGATGTAAGCAATTGTAATTTTAAGGATTTTCTCACTTCTAGTTGTTATGAGGCTAATTATGAAATCTGTTGAACATTACATTTAAGAATCACTGAGTTTCTGAGCCCAGTCCTGACGACCTCACCTGTTGACTGACAGGCATTTCCTTCTTCAGTCTAAAAATCTTGATCTTATACTCAGTGTGATGCATAAGGATTGCTTTTCTTTCTATTTAATATATACAACAAAAATGAAAAACAAAACAAAACAATAAAAACAACAAAAAATAACTTATTTTCTCTGGTTAGAAAAGGTTAAACTAAATTATCAAATTAAAATTCATGTATGTTTTACGTTTCATTGTAATTTCAGAGGTTAGTTTTGAGTTTGTTTTGTGTAACTTGAATTATGCCTTATATTACCTTATTTTATTGTTGAGTAGGTTGCAATTATTATGTTTCCATAAAATAACTAAAGTCACTGCAACCTTTAACCTCCAAGACTTAGTGAGAGAGCAGAAAAAGAAGACAGTCAGACAAAGAACAGCCTGTTCCGTGTTTCTCAGAGGATGATTTAGAGGTTTGTTTAGTTTATGTATGAGGCAACAATAACATCTGATAATACTGGCCCTACTTAATTTTCACTTGTTTACTAAGGAGAAAGCTTTGCACTGAGGGCAACACATTATTAAAATAGACAAAAAAGTGGAAGATGCTTGCTGCATTTGTTTGTTGTTCTGAAAGGGAAGGAAAACACAGCACCAACCAAAACAAACAGAGAAAGCTGATAAAGTGTGAAAACACAAACACAACATTTGCTGCGTTTCTTAGTCAAAGAACAATAGTTATTTTCCCAGATCTACTGACCGTGCATCACAGCATCGAAGGAGTGAAAAAAAATTACTGCTGTGAAACCAATATGCCAGCGTCAGCCAGCAAAACTCACACACACTTAGGGCGAGAAGACAGAGGTGAAAGGTCGGCTGACACAGGTGGAGAGGCAAAAGACTGAGAAATGAAAAACGAGTGAAGAAGAGATGAAGAAAAGGACAGGCTAGGAGATGAGAGGAAGGAATGAGAACGTCTTCCCTCAGACCTGCTCATCTTGTTATGATAAAATGAAATGATGAGTTTAGACTAGTCTAGTAATAATTCCATACAATCAATTTCCAAGCAATCATAATGAAATTACACTCAACGACTGAAGAAGTCGGCTCTGTCAAAGATACTGGACCGATCCTCTTAAAACCTTTTCATTTAACCTGTTATGAAAACATAAATAAATAAAATAATAACTCATCCTTCAAAAATCATAGAACAAGACTTCTAAGTTTTACATTATACATCATTAGTTGTGGGATTTTTGGAGTTTTTCAGCTTGTTAAACATCAATGTAACCCATTTACTGCAAGTTTTAATCATATCATAACCCATCATGAACTCAAGAAACTGATTTCTAAAAAGAAAAAGAAACTGAAAAGTTTATTTCTTTCACGTTTTTTTCATTCACAGCTGTATCCCTCAAAATTGACAAATGCAAGATTTTCAAAAAATCCTTTGAGACCACAGAAAATGTATTAGGAGTGTTCCAAAGTTGGTTTTTCAGATATACAGATTTGCATAAACTGAAACTAAATACATTGTTGAAAATTTGCAAGACACTTTCTATTTCTTTCCCATGATTCATCCAAACGTGGCAGTGGAACTTTTATTGCAGACACAATGTGTCTACATTAAAAAGGATAGCGGATTTAGCTGCTAAACTGGTTTTCCGGATATCCTGGCTGAATTAAGCCAGATTAGAGAAATGGATGATAAAGAAACTCAGGAGGACATATAAGTTTTAGCATGCTCCCCCAAAAGAAGGATGACACTTTACTGATGAATTTCAGGGTGATTCCACACCTGAGAGTCTGGTGGACTCGGTTCGATTGCAGACCAGCACTGCAGCATTTGTTACATTTTCAGCTGGTGCGCTTTACATTCACATACAACTGAGCCAAATGAACCAAACTAATTGACAAAACTGTTTGGTGGCACTGCACCAAGAACCACTGAAAGAATCAACAAAACCTCTGAAGAAGACCACAAAATGTAATTTCAAGGGAAGAGATTCTTCCATAGATATACATCACTGGTTGGATTTCGCCTCTGAGCTGCTCCTATGGGCTCCATTTGATGAGCAAGAATCTGTCATATAAAAGTTCGTTACAATCAAATTTCTTACCTGATTTCAATAAAATATGGCTGAGAGAATTGGTGATATTTTTATATGTACAATACATATTCTTCTCCCTGGATATAAATCTATGGACTGTTTGATTTGTGTCAGTTCATCCAAGATACAAGAGAGGACTAAGATAATTTTTTTTATACTGGTCAATAATTTGAGTTTATATAAGTGCAGCTGTTGAAATTAGTTTGTAAAAATTTAACAAACCACTCCTGTACTTTATGAGATATTTTATACAATTTGAATGTTAAGAATATCAAGACATTCTGCAAATAGTTAGTAGCGTTTGTGTTGTTTATTAGTTTTAAAAATGGCAGTGGCTGCAGTACGCCACAGCAAAGGGAAAATAAAACTGATAAACAGTCCAAAATAGAACTCGAGTTAAAACACCAGCTCATAATTTAGTTAACAATGCAGGTTTTGTTCCACTATGCTCTGTTTGAAATTTAATTTTTAAACCTTGAACAGCAATATTTTTATCTTCTTATTATTGTTTGTCAACATTTTTTCTGTACATCTTGAGGTTTGTGAATTTTTCAGTTTTTTTGTAATGCACTTTACGTTGCGTGTGCTTGTACAAAAGTCCCATATGTATACAGAAAATGAATAAATAATGTGAAAATGGTTAAAAGTTTGTTTTGAAGTTGCAGTTCTCCCCACACAAGTTTCAGGTCAAGTTAAACATACTGCACATGCCAGTAATGTTGATTAAAAAACACAAAACACAAATATTAATATCAATATCAAAAATGTTTTATTTTGCCTACTTTATTGTATAAAACTGTTTTCATGTTTAGCTTAAAGTTCTTGCTGTATGACAATATTTCCACCTACTGAAAGGGTTCACCTTATGTGGACCCGTCGTCAGTCCCACCACCCTGCCCGTCCTGCCGCCCTACCACCCTGCCCGTCCTGCCGCCCTACCACCCTGCCCGTCCTGCCGCCCTACCACCCTGCCCGTCCTGCCACCCTACCACCCTGCCCGTCCTGCCCACCCTACCACCCTGCCCGTCCTGCCGCCCTGCCGCCCTACCACCCTGCCCGTTCTGCCGCCCTGCCCGTCCTGCCACCCTACCACCCTGCCCGTCCTGCCGCCCTGCCCGTCCTGCCACCCTACCACCCTGCCCGTCCTGCTGCCCTGCCCGTCCTGCCACCCTACCACCCTGCCCGCCCGTGGTCCTGCATAAAAACTTGTCAACTGACGAGCAACAAAAGGAGTAGCTCACAGCCAAACAACACTAACCCCATTATCTACCTGCCTCTCCCCCCTCACAACACGCACAGACCTTTTTGTGAAAAGAGGTGAGAGAAATGCTATCAGCACCTTCTGTGTAATTACAGCGACTCAGGTGACATCTTACACCGACTAAAAAGGCAGAAAGAGTGTGTGTATGCGTGCATGAATGTGTGCATGTACGCTGTCATGTTTGTGTGGACTAAAGTCTTTTCACAGGGGAAAAAAGTTAGACAACAAAGGAGGTGAAGGATAAATTTTAGGGAGGAGAAAGAATGAGTCGGCATGTCGACTTTCTGAAGACCCGAACCCGATCCATCCAAGCAGGTGTCTGCTTGTGCGCGTGTGTGTGTGTGTGTGTGTGTGTGTGTGTGTGTGTGTGTGTGTGTGTGTGGGGGGGTGTGTGTGTGTGTGTGTGCATTCACGAGTTGGAATTTTCAAAGATGAGTATGTGCTTGTTGATGGGCACAAGTGTCAGGTTCAGGTGAGTATCTTTGCTCATATGCTTTCTTTTTTTTTGTTTTTTTCAGAAAGTTATCCTAAAAAGTTCAAGTGTTTTATTGAATATACATTACTTTGAGGAATTAAGAGAACATTTTTAAAACTGAAATCCAAGTTAGTGTGAAACAAACCTTAGCAATATATAATAAGTGAACCAATTAATCAGAATTCATTTCAGGGTAACTATCAGGAAGCTGACATGTTTTAAATCTAAATAAATACCAACAAAGAAACAAGAGACAAGCAAAGGAAAATGAAGCCAAGGTTTCAATATAGTATCTAGCTGAAGTTTAGATTAGGTTTCATACATAGTTGAAAGCAGTTATTTAATTCCAGTGTATTGAAAATCTGAATCTTCTGGTTGCAGTGGAGCAAATAGTGTCATTCCATGATGCCTATTGTAAGTGACCTATTTGTTTCTCTCTTCTGCATATTCTATTTTTTGTTTTTTCTGCAAGTTCAACATATTCATTACCCTGGAGATGTCCTGGGCTGCAATGTCCTGTCACCATTCTTCAGGAACAACCTCAGTGACTCTGCCTGTCTCTAACTAGAAGAAGCTGTGGAGCTGAATGACTTCAGTGCAGTGGTTTTATACATAAAGATGATCTTAGAGTGGTTCCTTGTCAGTCACAGGTTACTGGGAATCAACATTAATTCTATTCAATTATTAATCCATGAATAAGATGAAGTACAAATCACACCTTATCACATATCACATGTCAGCATAAAGCCCTTAACTGCATACAGAACAACACTGTTAGGCTAAAACATGTGTCTGTAGCGAACATAGATGTCAAGAACAATCAGTACATATGTATGTATCTATCCAAAGTATCAAGTTGTCCATGAGTGTGTTTGGTGATCATTATGTCAACCCTTCCTCCCACATATAGACACATTCACTCATTCACTTTAACCAGTGACTGATGGCTCTGTGTAATGAATGTAAAGGCTGTATTGTTCATTTCAGCAGCATTCACATATTAGTGTCGGGCCCCGGGGTGAGCAAGACGGCTAATGCCAGGCTCAGCTTTCTACCTTCACTTCAAAGACATAGAACCATGATAAAATGAGTTGGGCCTTGGTTAGCAACATACTCACACTGGATCCGTACAAAGTGGAAGAAAACAAAAGTTTTTAGGGTTTCTTGAACATAGGTTTATTCAGAAGGTTTTAACTGTGTGAAGTTGCTCCCCTGGCTTCTTCAAATTAGACAAAATTGGTGTCAAACGTTTGTGCTACGTTTGTGCTGGTTTGTGCAGCAAAAAGTTTCGTTAGTTCTGCATGATACTTTTTGCTTCATTTGACAGGGGATGAAAATTCATTTACTATGTCTCCCATTATAGCAGCTTAAGAGCATGTTCACTTCAGTGATAATTGTGATGAAATGTATTCTGCTTTCACTCTGCAATCAGCTGTTGTAGAAATTAAGAACATTACAGAGAACCCATCCTCTTCATATAACTGCCATATGACAACAGAGAGTCTTCAGTCAGAGGCTTCTTCATGGCCGCTGTAATGCTGACAGCTACTGTAGATCATTTTGTGCCATCAGCATTTACATGTACAGCAACTCTTTGAAGAACCTTGAATACAGTCCAGCATCCCTTATCTAAAAGTTATATTTCAGATGAAGTATTTCTGCACAGTGGCACAATTGGTAGAACTGTTGCCTTGCAGCAAGAAGGTCCTGGGTTCGATTCCCAGTCTGGGGTCCTTCTGCATGGAGTTTGTATGCATGCTTTAGTTCTCTCTGGGTTCTCTGGTTTCCTCCCACAGTCCAAAAACACGACTGTCAGGTTGTTTGTCCTGTCAAAGGTGTAAGAAAACGGATGGATGAATTAAATTGAAAAACACCATGAAAACAAATAAAATGTCTAATCACTGAATGACTATTCTAAACAGCTCCTCAAAAAAGATTCATTCATGTGGTTTTAGGCAGAATCCATGAACCATTAAGATTAAAACATACAAGCCAACCATATTTATAAACTAGGTTGCAATTTGCTGTGTGAATTGTTTTAGCGTTAATGGTGGGCTGTTAGAGCAGATTGATTTGACTGGTTATCTTTCAGTCCGAGTGATTGCCCATAAATTTTGTATTTCTCTTGTTGCTATGACTATTGCAGTGTTTTTTTTCCCCCCACATCTTCCGTCTGGACACCTGTTTTAAAATGCTCTTTCCATTTTCTGAGGAAAAGCCAGAGATATTGCGTTGTCTAGTTGTTTTGGAGAGTTTTCCACAACCTGAAAGGATGGAAAAGGCCCTGGCATTTCCAACAACCTTTCTTCTCCTCTTATTTATTCCTGTTTATTTATTTCCGCCACACCGCTCCCGAAGTAAAAACATTCTGCTGCACATATGCAAATTCACTTTGCTCCACGTCAAGACGTGACATTTCTGAAATGCGAAATAAATTGATATGGCCCAATTAGATTGAAGGTGCCGTTGGCTCACCACCCCATCCCACCCTCTGCCTCTCGCCTCATTGCAAATTGCTTTACATTTGCCTGCTCTCATCCGGAGCTCTTAATTATATGGTGTTGTGTGGTGGCTTTTTGCTGTAACAGTGAGGAGCTGCAGACAGCTGCTATGTGGCAGTTAGCCGCCACAGCTAGGATGCAGCTAAAAGCTTATCCCGGCAGGGGAGAGGAGTGGAGCTGGAGGAGAGGGAGCAGGCCGAGCCGGGGCTTGAACAAAGAAGAAACCTTCAGGCTGCTTGATGGAGAACTAGGAGGTGCTTTGTGAGAAAAGAACATACAAGAGGAGTTGGGCAGTGTGTGTTTTATCGTCTGCAAATGTATCCTAGTGGAAAATCAATTCAGACAATGGTAGAAAGGAAACAGCTCCAACTACTCCTGACTGCACAGATTTTGTTTACAAAAAGAAATAAAAAATGTTAAAATAAAAAAATAACAATTTAGGTAGAAAATAGGTGAAGTTGGCTGTGAAGCATCTTTATGTAAGTTGCTCATTCAAGTTAATAGAAGAATGAACCATAGGAGATTTGTTAAATTTCAAATATTTTTGAATAAGTCTTCAGACTGTAAAAAAAAAAATGAAGCACTGAAGACTGTAGCTGTGACAGAGTTACTGTGAAGAGAACCATTAAAACAAAACTTTATTTGAGAAATACTTATTTCAAATATGAAGACAGTACGATAACACTGTAGGCTGTTAGGTTTTTATAAGTTTAAATAAAATATTACCTCACATGTTGCTTACGCTGCAATGCATTCTGGGTAAATAACATATGCTTGGCCCATCTACCTACACCCAGCCAAAACAGTAATGAGTAACATTAAGCCTTTTCGATTTAAATCAGAGCGCACTGAAATTGATGGGAATGTAAAAATCACAAGGAGTAACGAAGATGAGGCTGTTACTGTTGAGTCAATATTTGGAGGTGTGGCCAACAGTGATAGAATGGCTTCGTTCACTTCAATGTGAAAACTACAGGCACACCACATAACTAAAACAGCAAAGAAAACCACTGTCATGATTCACAACCTCTCTTTCTGTACACTGATTCACCAGACTAAAATTCTTCCAGTGGTAATCAGTTCAGACTGTCTGTGAAGGGAGATGCTAATCGACAGCAGGAGGCAATAGCCAGGCTAGATCCATGATGACTTGGTGTGCTTTTCTTCAGCAGGGGCAGGAATGCTGCTGACAGCATGAGGGAGCTACGTTTCACAGAATGTGTAAACACTGTCAACTACTTCTAGCAGGACAAAGTCAAAATCCAGACAAAGGATTCAAATGAGAATCTGTGGAAAGACTTCAGAGCTGATGATCCAATGTGAGCTTCAGCTGTTATGCAAATAATAATAATGGCAAAACCTGAGTCTCTTATCAGCAAGACCAGTTCCAGTGCATCTGGACAGTGCTTCACTATTTTTCATATTTTGCTTCGTTACAAATTGCAATTTTATTTCTTAAAATTATACCATAATCTAATACTTTTCTGGCATAATTATATAAATTACAATTATATTCTACATGGAAATATGGAATAGAAATTGTCTGAGACCATCAGGCAGTGAGAGAATAGTAGGATTACACAATGTTATTCATTTAAAGAGATCAAATAATTATCAACTTATTGGTAAAAATGGAAGAAATGTGACTAGTGGGCATAGGGAACAGTTCACAGGGTTGAACATAAAGAATATAATAACTTTAAGTGTCAGGTCAGTTAGTGTTATTATATGTTAGTCCTTAATCGTTGAAAGTAGAGAGCTTAAAGTGCCCTTCTATTTTATTGTCATACAAAACTTCTTGCAAGTGCTAACAGTTTTTCATGAATTTCTCTTAAACTCTCTTAAGTTCTCTTAAATAAATGTCCACCAATGTACATTTATTGTTGTGAAGAACAACATTCTTCACAACACATAACTTTCAACAATGTTCAACAACAATCTGTACTTTGTTCAAATAAGTTTTCAGAGGTATACAAATCTTAAAAATAAAAAAGAGTAAATACAAATATTACATTTCAATTTCTTTTGCACTTTCTTATATTCTAGTCATCTTCCTCTGAAAGGAAATGGTTCCACAATAAGTTCCACAATATGAGAACTTGTGCTAACAAGCAAATTTCCAACAATATTCTTTGCAAACTCAGAATGCTTCTTTAATATCAAATATCAGGCAGAATAGTTTTATAGACATGTGATCCTTACGATTAAAGATATAAGGAAGTATTAGATTGTTCTGTGCAAGTTTGTTCTTCACAGTGTTACATAGCTTTCTAATGATCCTATTGTCTTTTTTAGTTTCATAGAAATATAACCCACCCTGAAACATTAACACACACCTGGTCTCTGTGACTTTGTTTAATGCAGAGTTATGATCTAAAGGCATGAGAATTCTGACACTAAATTCCATTTTAAAATGATCATAATTCAGCGAAAATCTCACATTTTTACAAAGGTCTGTTGTAATGAACTGATTTATTCAACGTCTCACAGCACTTTTCATTAAAAACAGTCCTACACTGCAGGTCTACACATTAAATGAATTAGTATAGTACTCACTCAATAAATAATCCCACCTCCACTCTGGACATGTGGCTCATGGCTGCTGCTTGGTGATGTATTTTTTTTGACTGAGGGTCAATAAAACAAGAGGTCCAGCTATGGGATATTGCTTCATAAAAATATAAAATTACATAACACGATGCCACACAATTCACTGACTTGATTGAATAGTGGCTTGCAGTCAGATGTAACTAATCTCAAGCTTGTTTTTCAGAAAAAGTTGAACATTTTTGTACATTCACTCTTTCTACATTTCATGTCTTCAAAAACAAAAACAAAAAAACTGAGAGCTGCAGGTGGAGGTGAACGTGTGTTAGGCACAGCGGTTATGGCAGGCAGTTTTATCATAAAATAAACCATATAACATTAGCAGGTTGATTAACCCATCAGTTACATGGTGGGATATAAACCAGGCCTTGAGGTCAGACCTGCCCACCGGACAAAGTCCCAGTTCTCCTGCTGAACCAGTCTAGACTTAATTCTAAAATAAAAATTTTGCTCTGCCTTTGAACAAGTATTATTATATCTTGCAAGCACAACTTACTTTGTTCTTTTCCATCGCAACTGTCTGGTGTAACTGTCTTTAATAAACACGTGTTTCCAGGGTGACATGATGAACCGCACCTGGATGAAGACTTCTGTACAACCAGGAGCTCCGTTGTTTGCTGGACTGCTCACTGGACACTGGTGGCTCTTACAAATGTTTGTCCTGCTGCACAGCAGAGCAGGAGGAGTTCATTTCCTTGGTGGTTTTGGAGGATCAGAAACACACACACTAATTACTAACGTTTTCTTTTTTTGCACTGTTGTAAACAATTTCCCCTTCAGTTCAACCTTATAAGTGGAGATACATTGCAATCATGAAATAACTTGCAATTAAGTTTTGGCAAAAATCAATGTAATTTTCACAGTGTTGTTTTTAGCAGCTACTGAAAGTAACTGAAAAGTTACTTTTAATGTAACTTAGTTACTTTCCAAATAAAGTAATCAGTAATCTAAGTTACTTTTTCAAGGAGTAATCAGTAATCCGATTAAAGTTACTTTTTCAAAGACTAGCTGCTGCCACTAGTCTCCTCCAGACTAGCGGCAGCAGTCAGCAAACACCTTGTGCAGCTGCATGTCTGCTGAGCTCATCTCAGTCCAACAGTTGTAGTCAGCAGAGCATTGTTGTGAGAATGTACTGAAGGTAGAGTCTTGGACAGAGCAGGAGCTTCTTAAAGAGAAAGAGTCCAATTTTCAGGCGTCAAGTGACAAAGTCATTTTTGATAAATGCAGCATTTATATAACTAGTGAAGGCAACAGTTACTTGATTGTGCTACACAATGGCACTATGTGCTTGGAAGACACATAATAGCGTCTCTTCCAGGAAGTTACTAGACTTTACTCCTCCTTTCTTTTGCTTGAAATTGCAACTCCCACTGACTGCATGGTAGTGCACTGTATAAACACCATCATGTTCTGGATAAAACCTGTTATTTTGCCAACTCACAAAATTGTGGGTAAGAAAAGAGAGCTTAAATTGTAACTAGCTCTGAAAAGATAAAGCTACTAAAAAATTTTGAAACAGGGATGCAGAACCGCTGGAAAAGTCTGATGGCAGAACATTCAAACATTTCACAGCAAGTAAACCAGGTTCCAAGAAGTGAATTAAACACAACCTATCTGTGAATGCCAATATTTAATATGTTTAGCCTCACATTTGGTCAATTTTGGATGGGTTGTGGTGTGGTAGAAGGTGGTGTTGAGCTGACACTGCATCCACCAGGGTGGGGAGAGGTGAAAGGTTTGATGATAAATATCTGGTACCTATTCATTGTGAAAACGGTGGAATATACACTGGACACCCAGGACAACCATTGGACAGATGAATTTGTTGCCTGATCAACAAATGATCCCTGTTGATCAGGCTGCCTGATGCCAGAGACATTACATCACAGCAAGTGTAGAGGTTCCACCAGGCGGCCCTGGTATGACAGGTCGGTGCTGTACAACCATGAGTCGCCATAATGACTCAACCTCAGGGAGAGACTGCGCTCTAACAGAAAATAACAGCTTGTTGATGTACAGCAGAGCCATGCAGGTATCTTCTACATATTCATAATTTTTTTTTGTACATGCTGAGCTGTGGTCCTGAAGCAGATCACCAGCAGAGGGTATGAACATTCCAGCGACCTGCTCAGCTTGCTTTACATTTTCTCCACATTGAACTCCAGGTTGCTGCCTCTGCATCAGACCGCCTGCCGTTTGATCTTCTCTTGCACGCTGATTCAGCATTCCTAGTGATATGTTCCACTACTAGCGTATCATGTGAAAATTTAACAATCAGGCTTCCCTGATTGCAGACTGAACACACAACCTCATGGAGACCCAGTCCTCAGCGTGGTGTCTCAGTCAGGAAGTTTAGAATCCAGAGACAAGTGGCAGCTTTCAGGCCAAGCAGGAGTTTTCCTTTTAGCCTTTTAGCCTCTACTCTCTTGGAAATGATGCTATTAAAGGGGAAGTATTATGTGTTTCCAGGCACATATTTTATAGCATAACCAGTTGAGATAGAAAATGTTAGCCTCAGATGATAAAAGATGCTATATATATGTACTATGACAATAAGAAATGTTACTGTGTAATTTGACGCCTTAAAATTAGGCCTCTGTCTCTTTAAAAAAAAATTCTGCTCTTTCTGAAACTCATTAGAGCATTGCTCCTCTATTTATCCTTTAACAGCAGTTTGATCAGCATTGCACTGAGAAGTAGCTTATATAATGACCCCACCAGGTGCACAGTTCCACCTGGTGTTTGCTAATTGCTGCTGGCTAGTCTGAAGGAGCTGAGTAGTGAAGTCATGGGCGAGGGCAGCTCCATGAGGCAGAAACATGGAAAGTGCTAGGTCCACCCAGGAATGGTTGGCATGGGAGATTCAAGGATTTTGATGAGTGAATAACGGAACACAGTGTGTTATAATGTTATTCACATATTACTGACCTGTTAAATGTGGAGGCATTGCAGCACTTAACAGAAAAATGAAATGTTTTCAAAGCTTGTAAAACCAAACCTGCATTGTGAGTGTTCAGATCAATTAGGTCAATTAGGCAGAGCGTATTGAGATATGTGAGGATTAGTATTCTCTGGTGAACATGGCACAACAGATCTCAATGTAGATTATGATGAGCAATTCCTTCTTCAGCAGGATGAGGCTCAGTGAGCGACTGTCTGCCTCATTCTGCTGAGAATGGACATGTGATTTTTATTACAAGTCAGATTAATTCCAGTACATCTTAAATGATTAATTCTCATTAAACAGGTCAACTGTAGTGCTCTACAAAAAAGGTCAAGCTCTCTTATGTGTGAAAAAGAACAACCCAAAAAAATATGTTTTGTTGGAGATGCACAAAATATAACAACCAGAGGAGGGTAATCCTGATTAAAGCATATGAATTAAAAGGAGAACACGAAAGAAACATATGAATTAATGTAAAAGCATTCCAAACATTTGACCTTTGGAATGACACGCATTCTTAAAGATGAGTTTATTGAAGGGCATATATTATCTGATTACATAACAATTTATAAAAAAAAGTATTTTGAAAAAAATACATATATTTAAACCAAGAAAATTCCGGTATATGTTGAATACAAGTATGAATACATTGCATGAAACAGAACAGGAAATAAGTGAGGTATAAATAAAGTTTTGGAAATGAATTACACATTGTAAAGTCGGTAAAACTTTTATGAGTTTTTTAGTGGTTTTAACAGCACTGGAGCAACAAAACAGAAAAACCTGGTCGCTACCTGAGCTCATATCGATGTTGAAGATGAACCAAAGATTAGTGAAGTGTGAGAATCAGCAAATAAGCGAACAAAATCAAATGACAACAAGAGAAACATGGACATCAGACAGAAAACAACACACATTCATGGCCCGCTTGTTGTTTGTGTCGGTCATGTTGAGAGAAAATAGCTGTATTGATTTTCCTGATTTCCTGTGGTTGACAGCAGTTGCAACACACACACACACAGGCACGCACACACACACACACACGCACACACATGTGCACGTTCTTCTATAGGCAACATTCATATCTACAAATTATACATTGCACACATTTACACACAAACACAACTCCATCTCCACTTGCTGCTGACAGCTGATTGGTGGATTAGACGAGGTGACTAAAAGCAGCAAGGTAATCTTCTCTCATTATTTCAATTACCAGGCTAAATGCAGCAATCAGCTGCATAATGATGGCTGCTGGGTGAGAGACGGAGAGAGGCAGAGGGAAGAGAGAGCAGAAGGGGCGATGTGAAGGGAAGAGGTGGCAGGAGACTGAAATGGACTGAAAATGGGAATGATATTTGCGGTGATAGTGGAGAAACACAGATATTTGGAGAAAAGAAACACCTTGATGAGACTATCGCTGGAAGCACCCCGGTAACCGTCGCTGTGTTCTGGGGTTAGATGGGGTACCAGGGAAGGGTGGGGGTTCACTGACACTCTTTAATGAGTGAGCTTCTAATCATAGGAGTCACAAGGAGGTAAGGGGCGGCACTCAGATCATAAAACTATGAGATCAGTTTTTAAAGATGAACCTCTCATTGAGCTCATGGGATGGAAAGAGTAAAATGTTCTGGCAAGGCTTTAAAAAACTTTTTTAAAACTTGTCATTCAAACAATATAAAAAGCCTTGGTTATGGTGACAGAGGCAGTTACTACAGGGTATTATTTGAAAAAAAAAGTGAAATAAGTATATTTGAAGAAATTGTAAAAAAAATAAAAAATGCTTAAGTGCTCATGAATACCATAAATAAAAACACTTTACAAATGCTGTAAAAATAAAATTAATTAAAATATATATTTTTAAATTGGTAAAAAATAAATAAGTAGAAAAAGTTTTTCTACTTTTTTAGTAGAAAAAAAGTTTGAGTCCTTAAGAAAAAAAAAAATAACAGAATGCAGGCGTCCAGTTCAATCTAAGTTCATTTAAGCAACTCTTCAGTCGTGTTCCCATAAATGTGTACAGTGGACCCCTGGTATGTGAGATCACACAATTAGCTAAAATCAATAAATACTTTATAATAATACATTATTCACACCCCATTTTAGTAGTTTTGAAAGGGGTGAGGAAGAGGAAAACCACTGACTGTGACTATCCATATGAGCAGAGAGAGGCTCTAATACGAGGAAATTTATGGGAAAATATTAACAGAGGGGCAGGACGGGACAGAGGGTATGGAAGTTTACCGGAGACTTTTTTTAAAGTTTTTTTTTTGGCTCTAGTGGCCTTTATTTGAAAGTGCTAAGAGAGGAAAATAGGTAAATAGAGATAGGGAATACATGCAGCAAAGGTCACCAGGTCAGGAATCGAACCTGCAACAGCCATGTTCGATTCCCCCGCTGTGGGTTGTGCACCACAACAGCACCCCCCAAAATAGGAAACTTGACTGGAATGCAGAACATTGTAAGAAAATAGTTATACTTCAGCCTCTTGCAGTTTTAGACCTTCATGGCTGGAGGCACAACGGTGAAGAGAGAGCAAAGTCAACATTTTTGAAACCTGATTTACTCAGACAATATATTTTGCTCAACATAGGAAATAAATCAAAACATTCCTTTGACTTTCCAGCATATTCAGTGACTCTTAATTAAATTATCTCATTCCCAGTGACAACTCAGAAAACGCTTGAGAAGAGACACCTATTTAGAAACAAAACAAACTAAAAATAAACTTTGGTGATGACAGTAACAGTTGCTTACCTTCTGCACAGTAGCATCTTTGGTTTTATATTTTGCTTCTGCAAAGATTTAGAATAATACTGTGACATTTTCTGATTGTAGTTTGATTTTATTTACATTGCAGCATTTTAAAAGAGGCTCATGTAGCAGTTGACTGGAGTTTTCACACAAGGAACAGACAACAGAAAAAAATTCTGAAAATGGTTGAAGTTACTGTTTAGGAATTACTAAGTGAGCCTTTGGTGACATTTGATGGCAAAATATATGATATGTTTAAATAAAGACAGTCCAGAGTATAGTTTGACCTGAATCCATTATTTAAACAGCACAAAAGTCTGTGGGTGTGTCCAAATTCAGAGGATGTATTTATGCATGTAGTCACAATTACGTGTCAACGGTTATCGAAATGAGATTTCTACTGTTTTTTTTAAGAATAATAATGACATATTGTACTGCATTTAATTAGCATTATTCATTAATTTAAACATTGAATCCATATCATGCCATTACACATCAACCAGATGAATGCAGGTCACATGTTTTCAGCAGTGGCAAGAACTACTGACTGTGGTCCCCAGTAACTAAATACAAACAATGGAATGAAACAATCACACTTCAATTATGAACATGGACAAGAATTGTGCACCCTTTTGAGCTTAATCAAGTGTCTCAAGGTTTTGGTCTTGAGCTGGAGACTGAATCTATCTGTGCTCTGCTGCTGCACTGTAGACTGGAATTACAACTGACACTTGAGCTGAAGTTTTGAAATCAGGGACCTTTTCCCCAGTTGGAGTGATCAGAATGTGACAAGACTCTGAACAAGGGGCAAAGAGGAAATCTCACGGCATGTTCTCCTGTAGCAGACACGCTCCAAAGCGTCCTGTCCATACCCGACAATGGACTGTCAGCTCCGGTATAGTGAGATTTATGTAGTTCAGTGTTCAAGTTAGAGATGATACTCAGATGGGACTTGTTTGATTCATTGATTTAGTTATCTCCACAATTTACTCTGAGCTGAAAAAGTCTGGAATTATAATTCTTCAAAAATATGGATGGTATTTACATACATCAAAAAAAAAATTGTCAGGTGGAAATATTGCACTAATGCAACCCGTGCTACCAGGGAAAGGTTTTGATTCATATTGTCCACATGTGTTCTTAAAGCTCTGCCTGATTTTCTTATTTTGATCAGCTGCCTTAGGAGTCATAGGAGACATTTTTCTGGGTTGCAAGTGGGAAACATGAGGGATATGAAAAAAAAATCTTGAATGCTAGAGGAGTTTATTTTGGTGTCCTAAACATAAGTTGGATTGGGGTGACAAATCTAAACAAGAGATTTAAAGACAAATTGGGACAACAGAGTCACATGTCCAACCTGTAGCAGAAAATCACCTATCAATATTGCATATCGTATGGAGTCGCTACGTATTAGGTTTGTGATTGCATGAAAATAGGTTAGCTCCAATGGTTGGTTAGATTTCCCTGTAGATGTAAGATCCATGAGATAAGGAGGCCGTATTGAAAGGGTTTGATATGAAATCAATGTTAGGACCATTTGTATAGGTGTCTCTGTTGTTGTTTTATAGAAGATGATTTGAATTATTTGGGAAGTATTGCATGTAATTTTCATTTATTTAAAATATTTGCATGCTTCAGCATGTAGGACAAGGGGTTTCACTCATCTTTAACATCAGCATTTTAGCCTATCACTGTGAACGGATATTAGTGTTACCACTGACCTCTCTTTTCTGCTCAAACAACATTACTGTTAAAAAGTTTTAACCCATAATTTGACCTTCATGTCTGACTCATTTTTGTCACCATTTTCTCTTGCTTTGCCTCCCACCAGGCCCAGCTCAGGCTGTTTGATTGACAGGGCGGACAGATGCTGCTCTAGAAACAGGTAACCTGATCTACAGAGCCCATCTGGTCAAAGCTCTGTTGAGTTCACACTTTATACACACACACACACCCCAACACACACACACACACACACACACACACACACACACACACACACACACACACACACACACACACACACACACACACACACACACACACACACATGCACACAAACTCACATGACTCACTTTCACATGCTGCAAAAGACATAAAAAAAATAAAAAACAAACATTTACACTTGAACACAGATAAATATGAAGCTGCATTAAATAAATATGGAGAAGAAACACCGTCACTCACAGTACACACAAGTGTGTTTGTTCTCAATGTCACTTGGTTCGCATTGATGTGAATGTTACATGTGAAGATCTTCATTTAATTAAATAAGATTTGCAGTGTATCGTTGTACTACATGTCCTACACTACATTATGCTTTGAGATTTAAAACCTCCAGGTGTGGAATGTAACTGCAGGAATTAAACAGATTTCATTCTAAAGTGATCATGGAGAAAATCACTAAATTGGCTAAGATGAGCTTGAACATTGTATTACATGTTCTAAACACAAATTCTATTTTATTTTCAAACTTGTGCAAATGCAGCTAAATCTTAAATTTGTTCATTTTAGTACTTTACTCTTTGCCCATACAGTGGCTCACTGGTCTTTGCAGGTGTTAGGGATCAAAACTGAGCCGTGACTTGGTGGGAGTCAAAGGTAATACAGGGAAAATAGTTTTTCCTTAAACATTTTATCGAACTCTTAAAATTTAAATTTGGTTCTCATGATGTAGTTTGATAAAGAGATGACACTTTGGTTTTAAGCTGAACTCCTTGAGAAATCTACAAAAGCTGCAAAGAGTTCTTCAGAACACTTTGGGTTCATAAATGCTCTACACACAGGAGACGTTCACTAACACACTATCACTATGGTGTGTCAAATGTTAAAACAAGTCAGGCATTTCATCTAATTTTGGTGTTATTAGGCTTGTTTTTTTAACAGCAAACTACTACATCATATTTTGTATGACATGAGAAATTAATGTCTTAACAGTTAATTCAGATCTAATATGGAAAAGCATATGTTAACAGGATGAAGAGGAGGGGGCTCAGCACACAGCCATGGGGGGCACCAGTGCCGGTAGCACTGGAAGAGAATAACTCGAATTTAATTGTTGTTTTGGAAATCCTGACTTTCTGCATTGAATACATGAGTGTACTAAAAACTTTTGGCTTTTTGAGCAACAAGAGGATGTCTGATATGGGATGAAAGTATATTCATGAATTGGTTTAAATTTTATTTTATTTTTTTTACTTCTGTTCAGCAACCATTCAGCTGGTGAAATCTTATACAAATGAGCTCTTGCTGTTTCAGGTGGAAACACTCTTTTTGTTGCTGTAGCGCCCCCTTCAGCAGGTGCCACACTCTGCAAGCACCAGGAGCCACTTCACTGAAAAGCTCACAATGATCTGAAGCAACTTTATTTTCAAATCTCTATGGTGCACGGCTCAGTTAGATCACAGGAACACAGAGGTGGGAAAGGTTCTGAAACATAGCAATTATTAAAAATATTTTGTAATTTGCAAGTTAAAAAAATGCCATGAGAATAATGTATATTAGGCAGATATTTTTGTTCAAATAGCAAAATAATATATGTCACCCAAAGAGCAGTTACTAAACTTCTTTACCCTCAGGCATCTATGTATAGATGTAAGTACATTTCGTAATAACACGTATTATAAGTATACAAGCAGAGTGTGCTGATGTTTTTTAGATATATTAACTCTTACCAACCTTTTTCTAAATGGATTGTGTGCATGTATGTGAGGTTGTTCCATCTTTTCATTTTGCACCACTCATATAAGTCTGGGTCAAAGAGGCCACAGTGTGAGCAGAACGTCTCGTCCTCCCTCCCAACTGCCGCCGCATCCAAATAGTTTGGGGGGCAGAGGCAATCCGAACCAGCCAAGGGACAATTTCTCCAGCATGTCATTACTGTCATACAAATCATCTATTGGATAAATTACGGCATACAATTTTCCAAATCATACTGTCATTGTTCGATTGATCCCCTTTCCTCTGAGGCAGCAGTTTTGAGTTTAGCTGAATATATTACTGCATTACTACAAATCACATAACCTGCCCAGAAAACAATACTGAATCAGTCAAATCAATCAGACTTCTAGTGGAACCAAAGGAAAATCTAATATCAAGCTACATTCTGTTCCAAGTTCAAGGAAGTTTCTTTCAATGACATTTATCATCATTAACTGCTATATCATAGAGTCATCTGTGTCTGTGTTTAGCTTACCATTGGGTGCAACAACAAGGCAGCAGAAACTCTGTGGCTGAGCTTCCTTTTTGGCCATTAAGAGACAAAACAACAAGAAAGAAGCAACAAAGCCTCTGGACATCATTGTCTCATAATCTGGCAGTGTCTTTGCTGATTTCAGAGTGTGACCTTTAGCAGCCTATTACAGGTGAAATGCTAATTCCAAGCTAGTAATTACCGGCTCTGTCCTTGCACACAGTCCTTTTAGAGCTATTGGGTAAATGCAATGTTTCCTGACACACACTAAGCCACCACCACAAGCTCACCAGTCAACAGCTAACCAGTGATTACAAACAGCACCTTCTGCTTCACACTAAGGGCTTATCATGTTGTTTAGCCATTTCATTTGCTTCTACGCTGCCCTAGTGCGACACTTAGTCAACCTTTGGTGTGCTGGCATTTCAAAGCAGTAATTATCACACACTGGTTTGCAAATCCTATTTCCAGGTTAGGAGGTTAGATGAATTATGGGAGAACAAGTCCTGAAAGTCAAGAAAGGGTGTGGCTGGCCAGCGAGTGAGCACTTTGTTTTGGATAATAATAGATTTGGGCTGCAGGTCACTTTGTCCCAGGCTCACCTTTTAACATCCTCTCACTCGTCATCACACTCAATCACCTCGCTTTTCCTCTTCATCAACCCTTTAGTCTTTCCTCTTCTCTGAACTCTTCTTCCTCTTTGTTTACCGCAAACATTTCAAGCAAATATAATAACAGAGTGTAAACGTGTTGCTAAGCAACAATTATTGAAGAAATAACTATCCGTGACAGAGAGTGTGGGTGACTGAAAGTGCTTGTGTGTGTGTTCATGTAATAATCAACTCACCTGGCTCTGTTGTCACAGGTGACCAAGTGCTTGCAGAGGCATCTTCATTGTTTCTTTAAATGTTAATGAGCCGAACCGATAAACTCGTAGCTGAAGACCTGAGAAACACTAAAAATAAATATGGATAAATCACAAAAAGCAACATAACAAAAGGCAAAAATGACTCTGGGGTCAACATACATATGGTCATTTTTGACCAATTTTGATTTTGATTTTACCTGAATAGAGACCATCCTTTTTTTCAGGACAATCTGAACTTTATGAATTTTCTCTCAGTTTTTACTTTTGAACATGGTGTGGCTACATTTTGGACCTTGAGTCACAGAAAAACAAATTCCAATTTGGAAAAATGTAAATATTTTCACTGTGAAAATGTCAAATGTTTACAAAAAATGTTTTTTATCATTAAGAATTACAATATATACTGTATATTTATTAAAATGATGTAAAAATATTCCAAACAACAACATTATTAGCATGAAGATGAAGGCAATTCCTCATTTGTTTGTCTGCAATTTTTGAAAAAAATGTCGTAGGTCAAAACAAAATGGCAAAAAATGCATTTGTGTGGGGGATCAAGGTAATAAAGGTCTTTTGGACTATAGGAAAAACGTTGGGTCCCAGAGTAAACCAGAGTTAAGCTGTTTACTACTAGCTGCTGGCGGAGTGGCTCTGCCTCACCCTGCAGAGCCGCCATCCCCCTGCTTGGATCTATGAGGAGCTGCAGTTGATAATAAGAATGATTGATCAGCCATCGTCATCATGACAATCCTCACTGCGAACAAACTGAGGCTGCAGGTTTCCCCTCTTCGTCTTCACATAATCCTTTCTATACAGAACAGAAACCACAAAGCTAAAAACAAATGACCAAGTAGATGGAACCCATCAATCCGATATCCAAACTTTGCATCAATTTTGCAATCTCACTGACTTTAGTCGATACTCCACATCTCTTTCAAGTTAACTTGAGCAACTTTACTTCGTTTTTTAGCAACAAAATACAGCCCATAATTTTTTGAAGACTTGATATTTCCAATGACGAAGCCACTGCCTGCTGCGTGTTTATCCTTCACATAATCCTTTCTATACAGAACAGAAACCACAAAGCTAAAAACAAATGACCAAGTAGATGCAACCCATCCTGGGGAATTTTTTTTTCTTTTGCGTTCCCTCACAATAATTTTGCGTTCCCTCGCAAAACCTTTTGCTAATTACCCCACGATAATAACTCTGAAATAATCCAAATTAGGATGTATTTTTTATTTCTTTCCTACTTACGGAATGTTTCTGTTTATATCATGGGTTTTTGATGCCTTTCTATCCTAAAGAAAAAGATATAAAACTTCAGATATTTCACAAAGAGGTATTAACATTCATAGAAAAACCTCAGATAACCTCATATTACAGCAGAAAGAAACAGGAATGAACTGTCAGTGATTCCCAAATCATCCAATGAGAAGTCATACTTGTCTTACCTCGGGTCGAGACTAGTAATTCTTCTAACATGGAACCGGTTCTCATCATTTTGATAACGCTCAGCCTACGTCTCTGGACCAAAGACCCCCTGGACACAGAGTACGGTGTAACAGAGGAGGTTCTGCACAGCAAGCTCCTGATGCCTTGCACTTCCTCTGTGAGGGTCAGGTAGCCCCTGCTTCAGCCTGGTCATGGCCTGATTGTCAGTGTGGATCTGTTGGGAGGGATCCGGCTCTGGGAGCTGAGCTGTCAGCCTCTGATGTCATCGTCCTGCATTATCCCTGCGGGGTTTGGTGAAGCCCGTGGCCTGCACAGTTTCGTCCTAGTCCGGGTTTGACATGTCCTACTCCGCGGTGCCAAATTATCCCGCTGACTCCACAGGCTTTTACCAGACTGAACTTATTGCATGTCTGATAATTCAACATGGATGGAATCTGACTGCATTTCCATACTGTCTCCTGCATTTGGACCTTTGTTTTCTAGCAAAAACTACATAACCAGAAGTGTGTGACCAGTATCGGAAGTACAATTCAGCAATGATATTGTCTAAAGAAAACTTACTTAAAGCATAGATTGTGTGTCTAAATAACTAATAATTTTTAAGAAAATAGAAATATTTTCTAATTCTATGAACTATCCCACACAACACAAAGTCCAAAGCCTCCAATATGTCTGGTCAAGTTGTATCCATTGCAATCTGCCACTGGAAAACTTTTTGACCACTTTGGAGAAATCTGCTGTGGTTTTAAACATAAACAAAAGTGAAGATTTAAAAAGACGACGATGCATATGGTACATCCCTCTTTTCATTAATATAGCTTCAGCTGCTTTGTGCAGGCCTCAAAAGTTTAGAGAACAATACTAATTAGCTTTAAATATTTAACAACATTCACCAGATATTTAACATTCACCATCACTGTAATTACTTTCGTTTGATGTGGCGGACAGAGCAAACCTGTGGAACAATGTGTTCTGGTCCGCTTCAACCAAAGGTGGATGCTGGTATCCAGGTGGCCGACACACAAAATTGTGCACAGCTGCACAACACTGTACAGTATGGCAGTGTCAGCATAATTTACAAGAGAAAGAGATGATGTTGTTTTCTAACTTTACAGAAATACACACTAAATTTAAACAAATGAATCATACTGATGGATTGGATTTCATGATATCCATTTTGATTCATAATGTAAGACAAGACAGTCCAGTTTAGATTAATATACCAACCGATCAGAGATATTCCATAGCGTGGGGTTGTGTCTGCGCAGCAATCCCCCCTCTGAGCTAGCTTGTTTTGACAGGACAGAGGAGCAACTCTCTTTTAACACCCGAGGCAAAAGACTGCAGTAAACACAGAGGCAATCTGAGCAAAACAGCCTAGTCAAACTTAATGAAATATAGATTCATCAGAATGAAAAATTATATTTATGTGCTTGGACAGGTTATTTTGCGAACTGTGCACAGAATGGCCCCATCTACCTTCTTTCTGCAGGGCACCTGAGCTACCCTTTATAAGAGCTTTATATATTTACCTAAAGTACATGTATAAATACTTTAAATCACAGAGATATCACACTGGGATTCAAATATAGACCCATACCTCACAGTCAAGAAACACATTTACAGTTTGAGCATGCCATATGTGATTGATCGTCTCTCTTTATGTGATTCAGTCACTGTAATAGACCCTCAAACCTAAGTCTGGACTAAATAGTGAACACTGTGTGATGAACTGTACACGATCAATACAGCTGATGCATTCTTTTCCTTTAATGATTCAGGAAGACATTTATTAAAGCAAGGGGCAGGAAATCAATACTAACCAGGCTGAAACCGCATTAATGCCTCGCCCACATTCAAATGTGTAAGTCTGCGTGTGTGCGCATGTGCATGTGTGTGTGTGTATGAAGGCAGCTCCAATAATATATTTATTCAATGGCAGGAACAGTGTTAGAGATCAGTGTTTTGGTAGACTTCAAAAAAATCCAAATCAAACAGTCCTCTAAAAACGGATGTTGACATTTTTCAAGCCATCATTATTCAATGCATAATATACATAAAAATATAAAAAATCTGGAAAACGATGTGGTGTCACTTTAGCTTTGTGTCCTCTTCAGTAGGTTTCCATGCATCTTCCAGCTTTTGAGGGCGGCTCTCACTGGAAGTTTCCTCCTATTAAAGTAACATGGTCCCTCTGCTTCTCATCATGCTCAGGGCAGGGGATTGAATTTAAGTGAACGTGATTCAAAATAAAACCTGCGGCCTAAGAAAAATACTTTTTTTTATTACTGAGGCTAAATTTAAATTCAATTCAATTGATAAATCCATCCATTAATATATCTTTACACTCTTATCGCTGGTGGGGGGTGCGCCCTCAGGCAGAGTCACCCTGGACAGGTTGCCAGTCCATCATGGGATACATATAATAATGGATGAAAGGATCAATCCATAAATTATCCAACAAAAAAATTAAATGGTCTACCTCATATTATTCAAAGTTCTTCAGAGTTCTTGTAGAGGGGATGGCTGTGGGCGTCGTCTCTCTCATGTGCTTTGCTCTGTTGTTGTGTTTGTTTCCTCTTATAATGAAAAACAGCTTTCAGTCAAGCTCTCAAGAAATATGGAAAAAAGGTGGAATGAAGATAAGAAAGGAGTCTGGACTTTATATAAAATGCAAAAGTCAGTGTTAGCTAAAAATATTCGTGAGGAAAACAGAAGGGAAGAAATTATGATGAGATTATTATTTTTCCTCCCGATTAGACATAAATATAATTTAAATAGGTATGACTTCCCGTAAGGGATGTGAACAGAAAGAATTTCTTTAGAAATTCAACCAACAAAAAACCAGATTGTCAGAGATTCAGTCGTCCTGCTGGTGGCATGTTGTTGTGATCAGTTAAGATTGTGAAGGTCTGCTGCTCGACTCCAGTGCCATACGTTTCTGTAAGACACCATGTTTTTTACGACAAGATGAATCTTCTGACATCAAAATTGTCACATGAAAAATCGTCTGTTCTACACAAGAAAAGTAAGACACTTTGCACATTTCTAAAGGCATCTGCTAGTGCTACCTGCAAAACAACTTGAATCCTTTGGTTAGCGTTCAGTTAGCTCCTTCACCAAATGTGTCAGAGAAACAAAAGACACACATCACCAGTTTACTGGTGTTTTTATTACTTCAGTGTAAAAGATATGTACACACACTGTTTTTTACACAATGTGTAAAAGACAGTGCATGTCTTTTACACATGCTTCCACAGACCTGCCACAGACCTGCATGTCACAGAAACCAGTCATGACATCACCAACTCATGAGAGGTAAAGGACCTGGAGGCTGTTTACGCATACTGTTGTTCAGATTGCAGATATTGCTTCTTCCGTAGAGCCGTGAATGAGGAATGAATATTTTTATGTAGTTCATAATAATGCTAGCAACAGTAACTTAGCTATGGAATTGTGTAAAATGTTTCCAAACTATCTGGGTTGTCCCGTGGAACTCTACAGATGGTAAAGACATTTGGATTCATTTTGTCTGATGTTGTGAAACTTGTAAATACAGCACAGAGAGTTGTCAACCACTTTCAGCATCAATCAGTTGCTACTTGAGCCCTGAAGAAACGGCAGAAACAACAGAATATACTGAATGATCCAACAAACTACAGACTGATTGTCTTGTTTGACTGAATTTTACACTGGTCATTCTTCAGTGGCTGCTTGAGCAAAGTATCATGGTGTAGTCTGTACTTTTAGATGAAATCATCAAACCAAATTCCAGAAGTTACTTGCCATGAGAGAATCATAGTCAGAGAAAGCTGATCAGATTTTCTGCAACCCCTTGGAAAGGCAACATTTTCCAAAAATGTCGACCATTGAAAGCCGTTCGGTGATGGGTCGGCATTCAGGACAGATTCCCCCATTTGGCAAAACATAGCAGGAGCCATTAGCTGTTTTAACTACAAGCAATACAGATGATTTTCTTGCTTGCTGGGAATACCATCATCACAACAGTGAGTGGCCTTCACTCTGCTCACATTGGCTTTCTTACACAAAGAAGTGGAGGCTATTGAAAGTGAGTTAACTGAAAAACAGAACTACCAGAAATAAGTAATGATGCAAAAACTATAACCATAAATAACCTATAAAAAAACTAAAACCCACAACACCTCAGAGTCTTTATGGACAGCAGATGTCAGGCATAAGGACCTGCAGCCCTCACTTTACTTGGATTTGCAGTGAATATTGTTTTACAAGGTGAGAAGATTAACATACTTACTTACATTATAATTACTTTATAAGTAAGTATCATTGGTAAGATGCAATGAAATATTGCATCAAGGAGAATGTGCATCTATCCTTTAGTAACCATGGAGAAAATGCCCCACCATCTTCTGCCCTGGAAAACTGGTTAGCATTTTGTTTTTTGTACACTTTCACGTCTGCTCTGGAGTGAGAGGAAATATCATTTCTAACATCGTGGTAAAAATGTGGTGTAGATTCAGGCAAAGCCTGCAGTCTGATCAATACATCAGGGGGAAAGCGGTATAGTTTAGTTTCTGACCCAGATAATTCCAGCTTTTTTAAATAACGGCATCTCTAAGCCCCATCCAGGTGACACAGATAAATGAGCTTGACTTGAACAAGAAGGAGCCATGAATAAACTGGCAAAGACAACTTGGGAAATAATTTCAGTTGCTCCGTTCAACACTTCTGTCCCTCACTATCGCCTCGTGATTAAGTGACGTAGTTGCAAAAGGTCAACACTCCAGGCAGGCTTGACCAGCTGTGTGGATTATAAGGAGCCCATGTGGAGGTTTTTCTAATCATAAAAACCTCTGAAGATAATGCAAAACACCTTCCATGTTCAGGCTAGTTTTGTTGCCACTAGTTGCCTTTATTTGACAGTGATTTGACAGAAAAAAGTTTTGAGTGAGGAGGTCATTGAGCAAAGGTCATTGAGCCAGGACTCGAACCTGTGACAGCTCAGTCACTTTTATGGGGCTCTGGCCTCTGTACATGACTTTACTTCTTTACTTCTGCACCGCTGCTGCACACTTCACATCATTTTCAATGCAGTTATGTGGTCTCAGACTGCTGTTAAAGGAGATCTTACTGTATTCAAAAGAATGTTGTTCTGTAGAACCTTGGAAGAATTTTATTACTTTTATAACAACTGGTTTACCAACATAATTTTATATCATGCACATGAACATTGATTTTCAAAGGTGATGCATAAACAGGTAAAAATGTTTTGCTACATGTCACAAACATTGTGTAAAAATGAGCAATAGATGTGATTTTTATATTGCTCATCTCTCTTCACTGTCATCCTGTAACCTCAGAACAGAAACCAAGTCTTTCTTCCTCACAGAGAACAATTTTAATGTCCATGTTTTAGTTCACCAATACAGCAGACTCAGCGTTCAGACTGCACGTTAAGTCAGAGGTCCTGAAAGCAGAATCCCAGGCAAAGCAGACTCTTGATTGGTTCAGGAAAAAAAGAACAGGATCCCTCGGTCCCTTTTCATTTCATTGAGATTCTGAGCTCAATGCTCATCTAAATTTAGCATCAAAGATGGATTCTACAAATTTCATTTGTTATGTTTTGGGGATAAACTGAAGGTCTATATTAGCTGTACAACATATTTGAACTTCCAGTTACTTCCTGGCGTTTGCAGTACCTTCAAACACTGATGAAAAAAGTCTGTCAGGCAGAGACTGCACTGTCAGTTAAGTGAGCGGGGTGGTTGTGTATGTTTGTGTGTGTATTCATGGAAAACACTTAGGCTCTGCAGTAAACACTCATCTCTTATTAACTCACCGCATCTCTAAAACATGAAGCTCAGACTGCAGGGATTGTGTTCTTTACACACTCTGACTCTCTCTCTCTCTCTCTCTCTCTCTCTCTCTCTCTCTCTCGCTCTGTGTGTGTGTGTGTGTGTGTTCGGATGGGGGTAATATCTGCTGACTGATGGTGGTGATGACAGGAAAGGTCCTGGAGCAGCTATCAATAACTCAACTGTAAACAGAGAAAGGAAAGAGGGAGGGTAAAAAGTGTGGACTTGGGTAAATATATGGATTGATTAATTGACTGATTATTATTGTGTTGCCAGTTTCAGGTTGTTGTGGAGACACTCTGCAGCTGTTGAGTCTGTAAAATGCAACGTATGTGATAGTGATAGTTATTGCTCAACCACTATAATAATAATACCACTATTGTTAATATCATATCCCATTAAATTATTACAAATGCATGGTTTAAACAGTATTTAAACCACATGAGCATGTTGAATCTGAAGAAAAGATGCTGCAGAGACCTAGCGACATCAAGCCTTAGGAAACTGAAAGACAAAAGTCCAACAGCAAGCTGATAGGTCATTAGTTGTGGGACGATGGCGGTAGGAGTTCACCCCTCATCGGGTTGCTGGTTCAATCGACTATGAGACTTTTAGTCCACTTTTTCTTGTTTATAACTTATGTTTATAAGTTGACTTTAGAGCAACTTATGTTCCCGAAAATTTCAAAATCTCCTTGAAACATTTTAGTTTAGTTAAACAGACTCAGAGTTCAAAAAATCTCAATCTATTTGGACACTAATTGAGTTTTTTCCCTAAAGGTCAGAGGGTTAGAACAGATGATGGAGATTTCGCCAGCTGTCCATTCCCGGGCCAACATCTACTTAGACACACACAGGCACACACACACGAGCCCACACACATTAAATCTGCCTGTTAGAGGTGAGAACTTGCAAACTCCTCCCAAAGAATTCGAACCCAGAACCATCTTGGTGTGAGGTAACAGAACTGTGGCACTTATTTGTGTAATCCAATCAAATGATTCGATTAATTACTGCTTTAAGACGGAAAATGACCGTTCGTTTTTCCCATATAAAATAAAATACAGTCAGATTCAGTTACTCATACAGTAAAAAGATGTTTGTCAAAAGCAGATTGCATCAGATCTTTAACTGCATAAACTTACAAAGAAACCAAAGCTTGGCGAAAATAAACCAGTCAGTGGTTTGAGCTGAATTACAATACAGTTCATCCAACTACATCAGAGGAAAACAAAGTCTTTTCAAGTTATTTTTTCTGTGTTTAAAACTGAACTTTACAGCTTAAACAGTTTGGCATTCACTTAATGTAAAATACTAAGATGCATTAATATACTCATTCCAGCTATTACTATTTAGAAAATATAAACAACTACTTTTCTGTGTTCAGTTTAAAATACACAGTGAACCACAGACTCACATGCAGACTCACATGCAGACTCACATGCAGACTCACGCTGCACTGAGCCACATCCACAGAGTGCAGAGTGAGCTGTGTTAATGTGTGTTAACCATATTAAAGGAGCTGTATAATGCGCTGCTGCAGCCTCCAGGAAACTCAAGCTGCTCTAAAAGACACATTATAAATTTTTGATCAAATTGAGGATATTTTCTAAACGGGGGAAACCTGACGCCATATTTTCAGCCTCTGGTTTTCTTTTTCTCTTCTTGAAGGAGCCCTTGCCAGTGTTAATGCTGCCTCTCTCTGGTTTCTGTTTGTCGCTGCCCAGTGTACGTGTCTAAAAAGTGTTGATGAGATTTGCATCGAGCGGAGAGGCACTAAAACCATCAAACCCATCACTGTTTGGTCCGGCAGGATGAGAGAGGGGAATGTAACCAAAGCTTCCAGATCTGTAATCTCCTTACTCATAAATATACCACACACACACACACACACACCCCCACACACACACACACACACACACACACACACACACACACACACACACACACACGTACACACACACACTCAAGAAATGGACATAATAACTCACACCTCAGTTTCTCGCATTACATCTGTCTTTTCCTTTTTATCCTTTCTCATCCTCTTCTCCTCACCTTCACAAAGTTACTTTGGTGATCATGTATAGAAAAGGTTTTTTCTTCTTCTTTTTTTTAAATTTTTTTTATCAGTTCTCTGGTTTGATGTGAATCTTCCCCTCAGTCACTCTCAGGCAGAGGTAAAAATAGCCTATACTTCCAGTCCTGCTGTGGAAACTCTTGGAGCTAAAACTGAGTAGAAGGTTGTTTAAAATCAAGATTTAGGACATAAAAATTAGAAAACACTGGGTCTATTTTAAACTAAAATTAAATTATTATTATTATTATTAAATTGAATGAAGCATGTGGTTTGATAGGATTATCATCAATCTTTTTGAAGGCATGAATTTAAGTTCAGGCTTTGACTAGGTCCATCCAAAATCCATCCATCCATCCACTTTCTGTTCATCTTTATCGCTATTGGGGTCGGGAGGTGCTGGTGCCTCTACAGCTGCGTTCCGGGCGACAGGCGGGGTCACCCTGGACAGGTCGCCAGTCTGTCGCAGGGCAACGCAGAGACAAACAGGACAAACAACCATCCACACACACTCACACCCTGGGCGACTTTGTTTGGAAGCAAAACATGTTTTCTGCTTTGGAAAAAAAAGCTAACTGCAAACACTGATTAATTTCAGAATTGTATCAGTTTCTAATAATTTTGGGAGAGTATTGCGATTGTATTACATTTTCCACAATTAAGTTCAAATCAAACTGCACCAGCAACAATTCTAACCACTTAAAAAAGTATTTAAAAAGTTAAATGTAGAATATTTTTGCATGTTTTTTTAAACTTATAAAAGGCTTTTGAGAGAAGTCATGGGATCTGTGATACTTTCCAATCTGAGGTAGTTCAGCTTTGAAGAACTTAATGAAAATGTAATTTATCTAATATACATATACTTTCATTGTGTTTTTTGTTTGCTTTTCACGTGTTAATTGTGTTAAGTTTTTATCATGTGCTGCACTTTGAACTGCCTTGTTGCTGAAATGTGTTAAAAAAAACATCCTACAGTGGGAATTAAAGGAATATTTTCAACTAGATCCTTAGATACTATATTTAGAAGCATATTATTGCTATTGAATTGTTGAAAAGTTATTTTTTGTTTGTTGACTCTCATGGTGGTTCAATTGTATACAGATAGTATAGTCTCTTCAGTTTCTGTCTGCGGTGTCTTCCACCTCCAAAATGTGTCCACATTAATTAATTTAAGGCAGTAGCTAACAGTGCTGAAAGACCGTTTGCTGTATCTCAGTGAAAAATTCTAGTATAATCAAATTTACTCTTTTAGGTGTATCTGCTAATAATCTTTAGTACTTTTCTATGAATATTAAATTATTCTGAAACAGATCATGTCTGTAGCAATCTGGTGAGTCCTTCTATTTTTGGGAAGTCCTTAATTTTATTTTATTTTTTTTACCTCTCAGTTGTTTAACTTTCTTCAGTGCTTTCTTAAATTGAGACTCTTTTGATTTGACACTTATATTTTTACACTCTCTCCATCCATCTGTTGCATCACTTTCATCCCCTCCGTTTTCCCTTTTCTTCCTTTTATCTCTCCCACGTCTCTGTGTTTATGTTTCACTTCATGTTGAGTCGTTCCTCTGCTGGTATCAGTATTGTTTGCTGCCTGCCAATCAATAAGCAGGAATAAAAACTTTACCAACCCAATCAATTACACCCACTTCATTTTCATAACTCGACTCCATCGTACTCATCGCTGCAACAACAGCTTGATAATCTAGCCTCTCCCTAGAGATATATGTACCCCCACATCCTCCTTTCTCACCCAACACACCATCCGAGTGCATTAAGACCAGAATTGTTTAAGAGGTATCAGATTCTGCAATGATGGCCATTGCATCGAGACACTTTAAGAAGAATCTGAGGCTGGATCAGTTTACGTCTAAAACGACAAGATTGGATCAATAACAATATTTTCCTTGGAAAACAGCAGACTCTTCCCCAGCCTTCCCTCCAACATGGTTCCCCCCGTGACCCTCAGCCTTCTATTTCCAAAGCGAAAGCACATTCATTTTTAATGGTGTGGGGTGGGGGGTGGCGGTGGGCAGACTGCACAGTTTGCAGCGGCGGTGGATGGCTAATAGGCTGACAGCTGTGCTCTGTGCTGGGAGAAAATGCTGCTCGCTTGTTGGTGGAGGTGGAGGAGGAAGAAGGGGTTCAATATCAGTGGCTAATTGGTTCCGGGTCTGTGACACTTGATCTGGCTGATCCAATCAGAGGAGTCTGAGACAGTGTGGAGACATGAGATTGTACATCTTTACTTTGTTAGACAAAGTGACGGAAACAAATCGTAATATGATGAAATCTCAGAAATGACCACAGAGAAGTCTGTGGTTCAAAAAGTCATCACATTAGTGTTTCCACAATAGCATGACATCATCCAGATCCCCCTGAAGCTGTCATATGGTAAATGGTCTGCACTTGTATAGCGTTTCATCAGGTACAGAGGACATTCAACCATCCACACACATGTTCACATGCTGATGGTGGCAAGCTACTAGATTGGAATCCTCCTGGTCCCTCTGACCACCACCTGCAGGTAAGGGGGTGATGTGTCTTGCCCAATGACACAACAACAGGTGGACAGAGCAAAAATCAAACCAGCAACCACTGATTGCAGGACAAACTCCTACCACCTTTGTCACTAAGATTCCAAAGATCCTCTTCAATTCTAATCTTTTTATGCTCTGGTTATGACATTTTATTTGTCGGACCGCAAACTTTTCCTCTGTTGAGATCCCCTGAGTTCTCTTGGCCAGAACTTTAATGACAATGTTTAACAGTGACAGAGCTTTTAATTTCTCCACTCTGTAATAGCAGTTTTTTTTCACTGTGATTATCTGGCTCTGTGTCTTCAAACCTACGAAGAATGGCAGTTCGGCATTTATTTTTCATATTTATGCCAACTTCTGTGATGGCTATTACTGTTAGTTTTCTTCAAGACTCCTGTTGAGTTCTCAATAAAGGAGTTTAATCTTCTGGTCATGTTGGGTTTTTTTAGAGCAACATAAGACACATTTGTGTGCAAGTTGCATCAGGCACTTGGAAACTGTTCCCACTGAGTCACAGTGATTGTCAACTTTTGCCAAGCATCTGAAAAATCATTCCTCCCCTGGCATATACCTGCTAATTGCTCACGGATATGGTCCAATTAGGCATTAAGACACTGACAACTTCACGGTTTTAACTTTGTGTTGTGCAACTATCAGAGACCTTCTACTACTTAGCAAGAGATGTTCAATCGAAGCCAGGCCAACAAAGAGTTAGTTCTCCTGTATCCAGGTGTGAGGAGCATGAGGCGTCTAACATTCCTTAATTTACAATGGGGACATTTTCAAGATCACATCTTGGCTTTCCAGCTGTGGTCCTGTTACTATAAGTTGCACTGGAGTTTCCAACCTGTTGTAAATACATGACTTTAAAACTTGTGTTTGATCAAGAGATTTGCTTTCATCCTTCAAAAAGCCATTATAATTGCCCAGACCGATCCATCACTAAACTCTTGTGCATGAGATAATTATCAGGAAATTTTGCTCAAGCTAACTTCCATTTTTATATCTTCTAATGTGAAACTCAGCAATACTTTGAAAAAAATAGTTAGATAAAGACAATTTGATTATTTTATTCATGAATAGAACTATCCCTGAGAAATGCAGTAATTTATATTATTTGCTTTAACCAGACAAAATAGAAAGGCAGTTTTATAACAGACCCAAATTACCTAATCACAGTCTTCGGTCGCTGACCTGGCTGGCAAAGGAATCTTTTTCTTTTGGCAGCCAACAGTGGACAGTTAGGAATAACAGCTGAAAAGGTGTTATTTTGTCCCTTGTATCAAGCCAATACTATGTTAATCATTTATCCAATGAAGAAAAATAAAGGCATCAGGGGAAGCAAAAAAATCAGGAACTCCAACATTTTGCAATATTTACATTCCAGACAGTGACCACATCTTTGTCAGCTCTCAGTTTAGTAGAAGATTCCTCCTCTTGCAATTCAATTCAATTCAATTCAATTCAATTCAATTCAATTCAATGTATTCATCAGCGTCAATTTAAAAGAAACGTCATCTCAAGGCACTGTGCAAAAAAACCCCCCAAAAGATTAATTTTACAGAATGATAAAACAGTTCAGCAAGCTCAGTTAATTATTCAAAGTAGCTTAAAAAGGTTTTAAGAAAACTTGTTAGATTTCATTAAGTCATTTAATTGCAGCATTAACTCCTGGATGAACACATTGTTGACTTTAAAGCAAGTCCTTATACTGAGCATCCAGGCGGCAACAATGGCATGAAGAAAAAACATCCATTTAACAAGAGGAAACCTCCAGCAGCAGCAGAACCTGGGTCAGTACAAGTGGCCATCTGCCCGAACCGACAGGGAGACATAAGCGTTTTTAGAGCAGCTCTGTAGTGCTGTCACATTTCAGCCATTTGCACATGGTTGTGTTCCCTGATCGCCAGGAATACCAGGGACCCCTTGTACTCCCATATCAAGAAGAAGAACCAGAAGATGTCTTTCTCAAGCTAACGTCTACAAGACTTGCAAATGTTAAGGAAATGTACCTTATTTCTTTGGTTTATGATTTTTGTCAATGAATCCACTGAAGATCTCAAAGATACACAACAAAATGACAAAGTTTATTGAGTTCAACACTAGTTCTTCTCAAGTTTAAACCCAGTAGAATTCAGGTCAAGCTAAAGTAAAGATAAATAAAACTAATTATTGAAAAGCTTAAACAAAACAATTAAAACATTTAGGGCCAAAAGTGACATTTCCTTTTTTTTTTTTATTTTAGTTTCTTCACTCTCATGTTTCACTTTCTCATGCTCAATTCCTTCTTCATCTCTATCTGTATTTACATCTTTTTTTTCCTTTTTTACTATTATATGAACCTTTTAATCTCCATAAAAGGTCTTATTAAAACTAATCATAGGCTGCATTATATTTCTACCTGCAGTGAAAAGTGACAGATTTGCCAATTGGTGCCATTCATTAAAAGACGTTGAGTGCTTGTGTGAGAGTGTGTGTGTTTGAGTGTATGTGCACATAAATTTTACGTACTCTGTGTCAGCTTTTCTTTTATAAGAAATTCACTTCTTTAGGTTCATCAGTCTTGCTTTTTCATTACGTAAAGGTACATTCACAAAGTTGTTATTAGTTAACAGTGCCACTGTTTGAAGGAAACAAACTAAACCTGGTTCTACTGAAGGTTTCTTCTTATTGAATAAGGTCCATCTTGCTGCCTGGTGCACATTCAGGAATGGGATGGAATTAAAGGTCCGATGGATGAAATGTCCATTTTTTGTAATAGGTATATTTTATCTCTTAATTTGACATAGGAATCATACGCTATCTGGAATTTACTTGAAAATACACCTTTCTCAAAAATGATGGGAGCTCATCGTGTGGTGGAGAGAACATATTGTTGAGCTTTTTTTCATTCAGGAGTATAAAGTTGTTTTCTCTGGTCGTCTATTATTTCAGTGAAGTTGGGTAGGTGCAGCATAAAGCTGTGGCATTGAAAATAAGTTATAACTAAAGAAGTGGGTTTACTTACTGAATTAAAAACAATGTTAAACCTTTAAAAGTCTTCAACATGTCATCATTGAATTAAATAATAAAAAAAGAAAACACTTCAAGAATCCCAAAGGGAAATTAAATGCTATTATTATCCAAGTATGGTTTGTGAACTCCATGTCCAGTGGAGATGTCTCCAACATTCAGTGGTCTTTTTGACAATTGTTTAGTCTTCCATGTATTTTTATATTCTTGCTTTCTGATTGGCAACATGTCATATTGGACAATCTGGATTCTTGTTCTCAGAGAACACCACACACGTTGTCAAAACAAGATTCACAATTTTAGATGGTAGCAGTTTTCTGAGCGGAGCATGCCACACACAGCAACAATGTCTCTTAAGGTCATTTTAACATCTGTCCAAATGACCGGAGCATCCTTAGAATTGTTGAAAGGGGAAAATTGGGATGAATACTGGCACAAAGCTCTGGAACTAGGCATAAGCTGCTATTGTGCAGATTTTTTTAGGGGTGGGAGACCTTTTGAAAGAGAAATCATTTAGATGAATTACAAAGTAAGATTTCTGTCTGGAATTGTTTGAAAGAATAAGAAAAGCACAGTGTACTACATTTGGAACAAATTTAAAAGCTGCTTCATTGCAGGAAACAGGCACTTTCCTCTGTGGGTTTTCTGTTAATCTGTCTGGCATTAGAAAAATATTAATGGTGAAGATAACAAGGCTTGTAAATGGAGAAAATACAATGATAACAAAAGTAACATAAAACTGTCTTGTACATGCTGATAAAACCCACTGATCTCGGACTTACATATTTTCTCAGCAACTTTTTTTTTTACAAGTTCCTCTTTTACTAAGTTATGTAAGTCAGCATATGAGAGAAACATACAGCTTAATGAGGACATAGCTTGCACTGTTTTTGATTTTACACGTGAAGTAATTGTCCCCAAAACCTCATAACACCATCACACCAAAACTCCCAGGTTTTAGGTTTCATTTTCCACAATGCTAAACACACTTTATACTGATTATTTAACTTTTTTGTCACTCTCACATTAAACTTTCTTTGCATACTCATGTAAAAAAGTCTCAACTAAATTCCCAGTCATCTTAACAAAAACAAAATTAATGTTTTTGTGAGCACAGTTTTTGTATATAACAGAGATATCAAAAGTAAAAGGATAAGCAACAATACTTTGATAAAGCTACTTGTTTTCAGAATTTTAATTTCATAGCTTATTGCATTAAAAGCCTTAATTTTAGGAATTGTCAGTGTCTTTACCACTGATCGCCTCAAAACACACAGGAAACACACCCCAAAGACTCAGCAGGTAGATGTGCGTGCTTGTGTGTGTGGGGGTGCGTGTGTGTGTGTGTGTGTGTGTGTGTGTGTGTGTGTGTGTGTGTGTGTGTGTAGGTCTGCTGTGTCCTGCCGTGTGACTGACCTGCTGATTGCCCTGCTCTGCTAATTGGCAGCTTTGTCTTTCTCTCAGCTGGCAGCCCAGCTTTGTCCCTGATTGGCTGAGAAAAGGAAGTTAACTCACAAACATTGGGATGGGGGTGAAAACAGCAGCTTCGTTTAGGAGGAAATGAGGCAATCCTTTTGTGTCCCTGAAATGAATGCGGTTATTTTTCACTAGCTAACTGTCAGCTGCACTTCTATCATATTAGATCACATTTTTGAAAAAAGTGAAGAAGTTTGTACAGTAAAATTGACTCAACTTGCAGATGGTGTCATTTGCCAAAAACAAGAATGAAGAAAAGTAATGTTGGCCTGTAGTCAATTGCTAAGAATAGTTTTATTTTGGATATGGGATTGATTAGTTAAGATGCCAATAAAGACAGGGTTAGAGGTCAAGTTTAAAGTCCTTAAAGACCTTTCTGCACTGAACGGAAAAACGTTTATCCTTCCTTGCTTTTTTTTCTGACTAAAGGGATCTTGGTTCCACTTAATTAATGGCAAAGCTATTACTTATTGCCTGTTGTAGCTAAACCTGGAGCAGATCTCTGTCGGGCCTCATCACAAAGGATTAGCACTGCGTTAAGTTCTCCATGGCCTCTGCAGTTCAACACAACATGGCTGAACTGCACCATATTTGGAAAACCTTAGACTCAGAGTCCAGAACAACTTCGTTATCATCAGTGTCAAACAGGTTCACCCATAAAGCAGCAATAGGTCACTTGTATGAGAAAAAACATTTCTTAAAATACATATTTGCTAAAAATGTCAGTATAACATGAGCCAGATAATCTGTGAAAAACAAAAACAAAGCTCCTCTGCCTCGTCCCTTTGGTTCTATTGCTTGCTGCTGAACTACACTCAGTCAGAAACAACCAATCAGAGCTGGGAGGATGTTCTTAGTGCTGTCAATCTCACTCGTGTATGCACTGCTCACAGCCTCTCCTTTACTCTCTGTGAGGCTGCAGCTGCTTACTTCCCCACAACAGAAGCTGCCATGAATTGATGACGACAAACAACTTTCCTGTAACAGTGGCTTGTTTCTCTGCCATTAGCACGTTGGGGAGACGAGTGTAACTGACAGCGCTAACACCCTCCACCTGCCTCTCGTTGGCTGTTTTAGAGACTGTCTGCTGGACAATTGGCAAGTCAGGGCTTCCTGATTACATGATTATGTGTCAGTCTGTTATTCATACTTGCTACCCAGCTTTATTTCTAACCACCCGGCTCTGCTCTCTTTGGAACTCTGCTCTGTACCAAATTGTTGAAGATGTCTTGAGATTCTTCCTGGCCCTTCTTTAATGTCCTCGTTTAGACCCTGTTTCTGTTCACTAGATTGTCTCGTTCTGCTTTATTGTTGTCAGCCTTCTATCAAGCTTCTGATCTTTTTCTGTACTCTGACCATGGAACCTTAATGGAGCCCCTGCCTAACCCTATGGATTTTACCAATGGATTTCCTGACTTTTTTGTCCTGGACTTTGATTCCTCGTTACATGTTGTGACATCACCTCTCTTGTCTGCTGCTTCCTGTTTCTCCAGCTTCACCTCATAAGAAAGTAGCTCTCTACTCAGATCAAAGTCTTGTTATCAGTCTTGAAAAGGTTTGTGGCTGTTGGTTTGAGTCTCTCTAAATTCCAGACTCCAGTACAGACACTAGTCTGTACTCTGGGCGCTCACACAGAGGTCTCTCCACTCCGACAAGCTTCAGGTTTATGGTGCATCTTTAAAAAACTTATGTCATCTGGCTGACTTTGTGGGTCTGTTGTCTGGTTGGTTACACATTCGATGTGTATTCAATACGTACCTACTGGTTTTAATTTTTGATTTGAATACATTTAAAAATATATCACTCTTTGATGATTATCTAATTTGTTAACCTTCAAATAAGCGAGCAGAGGAGCAGGCATCCAGAGAGCGAGTCAGAAAAATAGTTGTGTGTGAGCAACTTGGAAGGTGAGATGTAAGATTCTCTAATCGATAGGAAATTCAACAACTGCAGCAAAACAAGCAAGGGCTTGAGGTGTTGATGTCTTGTAGTCGGGAAGCAGCAACTGTTTTAGGACAGTGGGAAGAACCCGGGCAGATACCAGAGTACAGTACACACTCCTATTCTCAACATCAGCTGAGAATTTATAAAAGAAGTGTACAGATCATAAATGCATTTCTATTTCAAGATTACAGCAGGGTTTATTATTTAGTTTGCTTTAATAATGCTGTTAATTATTTGATACACAAGAAGGACTGAAAGAAGAACTAATGATAGAAGAAAACCTGGAAGAAGTTGAACTTTGACCCTGGACAGATTTTTTAACATTTGTAGAGCTTGAGTGAATGGAAAGTGTGCAACATTTGTTTATTTTATAATAACATTTAAGCATCAAGATACACCATGAAAACATAATACAGTAAGCCGTTATATTAAGCAACAAACATCACATTTTGTCAAACCACCAAATATGCATCAAATAAATACAATTTTAAATTTGTAGATGTTTTCAAAAATCAACAGTAAAACAAAAATCAAAAGTTTTGTTTTATAGAAATATAATTTCAGTAAATCACAAGAAGTTCTTTAGTTTTGTTTTGGACTAAACAATTTATTGATAGTGTAAAGATTAACCCTACAGAGAGGTTTTATTCTTTTATGTGAGCAAAAGAAAAAGAAAACAATGGCATGTCCATGGAACTACCAAACCAAAGTCTCAGATAATATGAATATGACTATTCTACCAATTTCTACAAAGTTCTTTGGAGTACCCCTCCTACCACTCAGCTCCTTCAGACTAGCAGCAGCAGCAATTAAAAAACACTGGGTGGCACTGTGAGTCTGCTGACATCATCATATCAGCTGCATCTCGTCCAGCACTCCTAAGACTGGTTGTGAACATCAAAATGAGAAGCACTGATGCGATAATATGCTGATGGTGTCTGAAAGAGCAGGAGCTTCTTAAAGAGACAGGGTCCAATTTCCAGGCATCAAATTGCAAAGTTAAACTTCCTTTAAGTCATGTTTGATACCTGCAGTGTTTTTATAACAACTGAAGGTAACAGGAGCCACTTCTCCACTAGAGCGTGCTAACTGGTTCTGCCTCAGTCCAGTAGCAGATCCTGAGAGGCTGTTCTGTGTTTTCGTATTCTCTTCAGAGGCAGTCTAGACTGCACAGAAGCAATTGGATAGACAAACAGACTTCTTGCCAGATAACACACAAACTGGATCCTTCAAATGAAAAGTAAGAAATGTTTCAGTCCGTCAAGCTGAGGGAAGCCTGAAACCAAACAGCAGAGCTCTTGTTTGACCTTTTTATGGATTTTCAGTTCCTCATATGATCAGGAGAAATGTATTATGACCAAAAGAACAAGATCCCGACGTGAGGAGGATTTGAATTTGTACCCCTCCAATTCATTTCTAATGAATCCTATTTAGTGTGGTTAATTGAGATAAATTCTGTGTAACTGTTCCAAGCTGTGCAAACTTATTTGACCACTTAAAGTTCTGCTATCTCTCTGTCTAATACTTTCTCTTGTTCCGTTCTGCTTACTTTTCTCTCCCCCAGTCAAGTTATCAGCTGAGAGTACTGACTGTCGCTGCACAGCCTCCTGCTGGCTCATTATTTGTTTTCTCCACAGTGCAGCTCCACCTGTAGCCTTTTGGCATGTCTGCCTGTGTGCGTCTTTGGGGAGTTAAATTCACAGCTCCACGGGTGTCTTGCTGCCTTTTGTGCTGGCAGACAAAGCTCTATCCTGCTGCTCCTATCTGGATCGTCAGAGGACAACGAAGTGAGGCAGTGACCCCCAGAACCAACTTGTCAAGTGCTGACAGGCCTTGCTTTCAAATCTCAGACAAACACTGGCTTGATAAGAGTCCAAATACCAAGACCCTCATCATCACCTTCATCTGGGAATCATGGAGTAAAAGAGGCACTTCAGGAGTTGTAGGCCTTTAGGAACTACAGGTAAACTTGAATTTGGTTTCTGATTTAGTTTGGTAGAAATCAGATTTAGTTTGGTAGAAATGTTTGTATTGTTCTGTTTCTTAAGTTTGGGATTTATTTATTTTTAATTTGATATTTGTTTGTTTACAAAGCCAAGTTTGAGATTCCGTGTTTCTTTGACGGTGTCATTTTGTTAACTTGACTACAAAACAGACAGTCTTAAAATGTAATAGAAACAATTGACGTGAATAAAGAAGAGTTTGTGTGGAGGAATTTCCCACAGTGTTGAAATACAGACCTTAATCCTCTTACAGTATGTTTTCGGCTCTGACATGTTAACCAGGCAGAGCAACACTAATCCACCTTCCAAAGCGGCACGGCAGCAGGACAAACAGTGTGACTCCTGGGGGCTGTGAGGGGCCGGATGAGAGGAGAACTTGGAATCCTTGAATCAGAGAACTTAAAAGACAACATTGTAAATCTGAAAGAACCAAAGCATGACTAAGAACCTTCAGCTGCAATGACATATAAAAACACAAAGACATAACATTAAAACACTAACTCACAAGGCAGTATCATTTCAAATGAAGACCACACACAAAAAATCAACAATTTAAAACTCAGGCATTGTTTGGTCTTCTGTGAAATATATGTGGAAGTTAGTTTATACTGGCATGTTCATGCTTTTATTTATGTACCACATTTCAGCAACAAGATAATTTAAAGTGCTTTACATGATGGAAATGTAAAGGAGTCCATTGAAATGGCAAAATACTGGAAAGCAGAGAACAATTAGACATTGAGATATAGAGCTGAGTATCATCTGCATTAGTTGGTTAATGTTTGGAGATTAAACCCTCACTCTCGCTTTCTGCTTGTGAGAAATAGGAAATGTATATATTATTTTAATATTTTTAATAAATCTTAAAGTACATTTTTCTTTACCAATAGGAATGTATACCACATGTTCAACCATACTGCTCACATGGGGAAGCATTATGTACTTTCCAGGAAAATCCTGTCATTATATAGCATAATTAAGTAATCGGTACTTTTAGTTGTTATAAAAATGTTGAAGCAAGCATGACTTAAAAGAAATTTTACTTCGCACGTTATCACCTTGAATTTGGGCCTTGATCTCTTTAAGAAACTTCTGCTTTTTTCAAAGCTCCTCCTGCTGGACGCCTCTGCAGCTTTCGTTTAACAAAGTTTCCTGGAGTCTGGAGGAGCTGAGGGGTCTGAGGGGTCTGAGGGGTGGAAGCTCAGTGGGAGGAGACACCTCTGAGGAGGAGCTTTGTGGAAATGGGTGGTGCTTTGTGAATTACTCAAACATACATGAAAGAATCAAAGCAACACTCCAGGTATGTTTTTGAAGAGGGATTAATATTATAACATGATGCACAGCTAAATATTATTATCTCCTCCCCACTGACTATTACAGTCATACTCTTTGAAAATGTTCAGAAAGAGGGCTTTCAGTTTCCAGTTTCCTCTTTTTCAGTAACCCATCTGTATCATTCAAATGGGATCTTATATATGGTTCCTTTTCATCTTCTTTTATCTTTTGTCAGGTTTTTCTTTTAAAGAGAAACCTGAACTTCCTTCTTATTTTTAATTTGCCATTTCTATGCACCTACTATTATGTACTACATTAAATATTAATTTGGAGTAGCAATAAATTATAACACAGCACAGAAACAAAACAAATCTGCAAGTTCTGTGCTCTTCACCCTCCAGAATGTGACTACGGGCTTTGCCCCGGTGGATTATGGGATTCCAATGTCTTGCTTACAGCAGAGGTTACAGAAGGGTCAACCCCTGTTCACAGTGTAGTCTTCAAATGTGTTCCTCAGTTAGGTTATGTATTCTCCAAAGTGCCACCTTAAAGTCTATACTTTCCTTACCATCTCAGTATCTGCTATAAATAAAATAAAATAAATGTCTTGCCACTGCTACTGCTATGATAATGGCCAGACAGGAAAACCAATAAGTAACCACTGTCTAATGGCTCATCAATGACTAAATCACTACACTTTGAAATCTCAGCCAGGCCTGATAATCAGGATTTTCTCAAAGATTCTAAGGCCTGATGCAGGTGGTCCAGATGTTGGGGGTAAAAGATTCTAAAAGAAAATCTGATTGTTCAGTGTGAAAGTCTACCATTTTCTATAAGCTTAGTAGCTTATAGAAAATGGTAGACTTTCACACTTTATCTGGTGAAGTCTGTTTAACTCGCCTTAGTTGATAAAGACTCCAGCTTCGAATTGCGCTTACCTAAAAGGTTGATGTGGACTTGCATATTTCAAGCAGACTGCTAGCAGGAGAGCTCTGTGTGCAGGATTGATGGGGAACTCTGACCTGACAAGAAGCAGCGCTCCAAGACACACTCATCCATAAAGCTCCGGTATCAGCCAACACACATCTACATTCAGCCTGAAAGTGAATACTACAGGTTCCTCTCATCTTTCCTCCAGTCCCAACATGTCAATCGGCACACTACAATTAACCACCCTCCCACCAACCTTGCTCAACATTATGCCGTTACAAACAGAGTTATAAGACTTTAACAACATATTCACACCATGACCTGCCCAATCAGTCACACCAGAACCACAAACATACCACAGAAACTTTTTTGTTTTATGCATTTTTCCTGTTGAATTATCTAATTATTTTTTTTTACCACTTAATGATTTATCTTGTAAATTAGACACAAAGAACAAAAGCCAATTTTGTTATTTATCATTCCTATAATTTTATTGTAATATTCTTGTCTTATATATGTATTCATCAAAGTGTGCTTTGACAAAACACAATTACTGGACTTCAGTCATGAACGGTTTGGTCAGAGCGCATCATCAGGCCCTGCGCCGGAGCACGGGATGTCGACAAAACACTCTTTGTTGCACTTTTGAATTTAATAGCAGATTTTAAGGTAAATAGGATCATATTGTTTTAGCTGAAATTTAGTTGATATTTTAGCCTTGGTTAACCCACCAGCACACCTCACATATTTTCTCTGCCGTCTCAGTCAAAAACAAAATTGTTTTTAACCAAATCAGGAGATGTTTGTGCTTTCTTTTTGTCTTCCTGTCTGTCTTTAGGCGACGAGGCTGCAGGAGAGACTGAACAGGGCTGCAGTGCCAGATGGTGTCCTAAAGGCCGATGTCGATTCAACCTTAGCTTGACCCCAGAGAAGGTTCCAATGTCTTGAAAGATATTCTGCCTTGTTCTGATAGCAGAGAAAGCTCATCCATTAGTCCTTAGTGGCTGTCAATTTTTTATCCTGATATCCTAAATCATAAAAGTCCTGGAGAAATAACTGTGTATACCTCTGTTGGCTCAGCTCAATAAATCAAAAGTAGCATATCAGGACCCCTGTAGTTTACTGCTGTTTCCTGCTAATAGTTAGCAAATTAATATTCTTTCACTCTTCAAATACATTCAGCTCAATTCAGTGTGATTTGCTTTGTCACAAGACACACAGGTGGAGGCATCAGCCGCACCCGGATCAATGACTACCTGACAAACAGAGATTAAAGGTTTGTGTCTAACCAGCACAGGAGAACCACAGGAGACTGTATTCACACTATATCTTTTCACTCTGTCACTGGATGTTGTAAGTGCATTGTTTCTGACTCTTCAGTCATTGGTTATAATAGAGATGGATGAGAAGTTAAGTAGAAGAAAGGTGGTGGAGTCCTTTATGACATGACACAAAAACAACTTTATCTTGAAAGTTAAACTAAATAAAGGAGATAATTGTAGATTTCAGGAGAAACATTCCTCTACCACTTCCATTTCTTCTCTCATCATGAAAGTTATGAACCACAACTTTCATGATGAGAGAAGAAATGGAAGTGGTAGAGGAATGTTTATACCTAAGACAACTGACTGACTTATTATGAAAAGGAATAGTCTGTACCCCTTGAGGAGACTCAGGCCCTTCAGTGTTTGCAGCAAGTTGAATGCTTATAAAACCAAATGTTCTGAGATCTAGCTGTCTGAAATAAAGGTCAGCGTAAAAAAAATAACTTTTTATAAATGACAACAAAACTAGTGGGGTGTCTACTGGTGCTGAGTTAGCAAATTAATGTGTAACTCAGTACATTTATGTCTGCATTTAAAACAAATTCAACATTTTAAGTCAATCCAGCTGTTTTTCTCTATTGGGTCGGAATCAGCTAGTACTAATTCTCAGATATCGGTATCAGAAGTGGAAAATATAGTTTATCATGTACTTTGCCTCTCACTGTCTTGGACACCGTGAGTGACAGACACCAGCCCTCCTATGACACTGTAACTAGAAAACCATGTAGAAAACAGATACTAATACTGAAATAATTTGGGATGAAACATTAAACAGAAATATTTCCAGGCCATGATGAACATTGACTCGCCCACCTTGAACCGACTCCTCCCATCTCTGCATGGAAGTAAAATAAAGCAACAAACCAACCAG